>NC_060073.1:3623125-3982500 GCF_922984935.1 Meles meles
CTCCTCGTCCTCGTTCTCCTCCTCCTCCTCGGCGGCGCGGCACGTGCCCAGCTGCTCCCCCAGACCCGCCTCCCGGTCCGGGGCGGCCCCCGAGCATCTGCTCCGCCTGATGCCCGCCTTCCTCCGGGGACGGCCGTACTTGGGTGGGACGGTCCTTTGCCATCTGGGCGCGGCCCCTTTTCCTTGTTCCTTCGTGGTGGGACATACGGCCGCATTCACGGACAAGCTGATGAATGTGTCAGACGTCATCCGGCTGCCTGCGGGGCCCCTGGGGAGTGCCCGGGGCTGTGACGGTGGGGACCCTCCTCCAGTGCCGGGCCCGCTTGACACATCAATAGGCCTCAGTCGTGGAAGAGGGCGAGCGTTTAACCACCAGCCGCTGATTACTTTGGAGCTTTGTGCGAGCGCACGGGAGCTCAGGGTTGTCTCCGCGGCAACTGTTGTAGCGCGGCCTGTGAATCAGGGTCTGCGATGCGGGTGTTTTACAGATGAGCAGGCAGGATCACTCCCCGGGGGCCCATCGCCAGTAAGTGGGAGCTACACTGCCTCGCTGCGGGCCGCTGTCCCACTTCTGTTTATGGTGACTTCAGGTTGAGAGGGTCCCACGCCCACTGTGGAGCCCGCAGAGCCCCGCTGTTCCTGTATGCCGGGCACCACCGCCTCCGGGTACTTTGTGGTGATGCGGTGGCCTTTCTCCCTTCCCGGGTACAGAGTTGGGGTGGACGGCCGCGTTTGCGGCACAGCGTTGGGAAGCACTTCATGTCGTGCAGGTGCCCTCACGGAGCGCTGGCCCCCTGGCCCGGCTGCACCGGGAGTCTCCTTGGAGGTTTCAGAACGTGCTCCCGGGCCGTCCTCCTGACCGGGTGTCGGGGGCCCAGCCCTCGAATTTGTGTCTCTGAAACTTCCGTGTGTTTCTGGTATCCTGCCAGGTGTGGGATTCACGAATTTGCCCGACCCCCCCCCCCCCGCCCCCACCGTAGAAGAGGCAGATCGGGCTTCGTGAGCTGCGGCGACTGGCCAGCAGAGACGGAGGGGGTAGAGCTGGGGCCGTGACCTCTGTTTTCTGACTTAAATTCAGTACGGGGTCTTCTATGCTGTGTCTCGTCTTGCTGTGTCTGGGGTCTATGGGAGAGAAAATTTCTTCCAGGAAAAACAGTCTCTCTCCTGTTTCTTTGATCAAGCTTGCCTCTCCGTCACAGGTTTCACGGGGAAGGCTACCAGGAGGGCTACGAAGAAGGCAGCAGCTTGGGTGTAATTGAAGGAAGACAGTACGGCACATTGCACGGAGCCAAAATTGGATCTGAGGTAAGCTGGGCCCCCCCCATTTTTAGAAATGGATTTTCTTCGCTCATAGTTTATAATTTCCGGCAGTGGTCAGTGTGGCAGATCCAGGCGTTCTGGCGTCTTGGAACGGCTGCGGACTAGATGGAAAGTCGTGCGTCTCTGTGCCAGGCAGGCCTGTCGGCACCATGTTTCCAGCAGCACTGGCTCACTTCTCGTCTCCCTGTCACACCTCGCTGATTCTTGCATCGTTTCAGACCTTTTCGTTACGATTTTTCTGTTTGTTTCTGTGATGTGTGAGCCGTGATGACGACTGGCTGAGAGTCTGATGGTGGTCCGTGTTTTTTAGCCATAAAGTATCTTCTGCTGAAGGTACGTGCAGTGTTCTGCAGACCTAGGGCCGTCTCACCGCGTAGAGTACGGGGTGGCGTAACCGTAACTCTCCTGTGCGCCGGGAAACCGAGCAGTTCATCTGTTGGCAGTCGGTCTGGAACCGAACCCGCCTCTCTGAGGTGTGCCTGCTAAAGAGAAGGTGGTGTGGTCTGGGGGACGAGAAAGCCGGTCCTCGGCCATCTCAGCTTGCGCCGGCGGATCACGGTGCTTCCGCTTCCTGAATCCTTGCCCTGTGTCACCCCTTCCCACCGAAGTCCTCCGGAGTCCATGGTCGTTCTGCCCTTCCCCCTCGATGGGCCCTCACTCCGGAAGACTGGCTCTGAACGGCAGAGCCTGGGAGGGCCGTCAGGCCTGCGGCAGAGGGGTCACCGCGAACCGGGTGGGCCTCCGACAACAGACACTGGACTGGATGCTTCTGGCTCCGCGCCTCCGGGGTTGGAGGCAGGCCTGCAGCCATGCGAAGGCTCGCCTGCGGCTGGGAGAGCCACTTCGGAGACTGCTCGCTCACACCGCTGCTCTTGCCGCGTGCACCTCCCCGCAGGGCTGCTGGAGTGGCCCTGTGACACTCGGGACAGCGATGGCAGGAGTCGTGTTTGCTACTCCTAAATTCAGAAGCCACGCTGTGCCTTTTCTGCGTTCTGCTGGCTACGGCTGCAGTTAGAGGGGACCACACGGGACACGAGACCCAGGGGTGGAGCTAGGGGACCTTCGGGGAGGCCATCGCCCCACTGAAGGCTCAGCCACCTGACTTCCGGGGTCTGATGCCCAGCACGTGCTTCCAGAACCGCAGCGTGAGAAGCACCACTGCCCTCGGTCCCCACCTTTCGTTTGGAGAGCGCGACAGTTAGACATAATGTAGCTTGTTGCTTATTAATTTCCGTCTTCGCTTTTTTGTGAATTCACAGATCGGGTGCTATCAAGGCTTTGCTTTCGCTTGGAGATGTCTCCTGCACGGCTGTGCCACCGAGAAAGACAGGTAGGGCTTAAGGCCTCTTCCTTTCTCATTGTGTGGAGCAGGAGTGTGGGTCCGTAGCTTACCCTGACTTCGGGCAGTTCGTGCCTCCGTGTCCTCATCTGTCACGTGGCGAAAATAGACCAGACTTGAGTGTGGTCCCGATATTCACCGGAAATTGTGCCTTGCGCAGAGCTCGTTTTCGGTGTCCGGTGAACACGCGTTATTACTTGTCAAGCCCTCGTCGAGCCGTCTGCCGGTTCCCTGCAGGCATCATAGCACCAGTGGGTTTTAGATCCCCTGCTGGTGAAGGTCGTTGAAGTGGATTCTGTCTTCTCGTTCATCTTTCCTGGAGCTTCTAATAAACACAGCACGGTAGCCTCGGTATGACTAGGGTTGGAAGTGGGGACTCTCTCCTCGCTAGGTTTTTAGGTTTTGAGCGCAGCCGACTAGGTGTGCCAGTGAGATAAGGCAGCGTGTTTGACACGTGTCTGGTTCCTGGTGGTGGTGAGTAAACAGTAGCTATTTTTTGGGTCGTTTCGTAATCTTTTGAAACTGTTCTCGCTGTATGCCACCCGCTGAAGCCCCAGGGACCCTGTTGCACATCTGTCTTCAGTCTTAACCTGGGAACGAGCCCTGAAGTCAAAGGCACGCGTGGCTCGGCTGTCCCGCTGCTCCTGGGAGCCCAAAGTTGGCTTCAGCTGGTGCCGTGCCTCGTTGCGATGCCTGCTGCCTTCTCCTGGCCCCAGAGGGGCCCAAGGACAGCGGAGGACAGCAGGGAAGGTGGCATTCCCCTGTCCGAGTGACTTGTCTTACTTGAAATATTTTGAATTTCTCGAATTGGGACGCCTCCCGTCCTTGAATGTGAGGACGAGGGTGCTCGCAGCTGACTGGGTGATGCTGAGATGGCCTGCCCTACCCTGATCGAGTTCCTGGGCCACTCTGGTGGCCCGAGTCGCTGGCAGTGGACCAGACGTGTACAGGAGTCGAGGTGCACCTGGGGCGGGGATGGTCCTCTGAGGACTGCGAGAGCGCTCGAGGTCACGGTTTGGCAACTTGGGGCGCCACTGGGTGGCAGGCGAAGCTGAGCTTGGCGCCCCACTCCAGCCTCCGAGCTGGGGGCTCTGATTTCTTAAAGCCGCGCACCCCGTCTGTCTCAGCTGGAGGAGGACCCGCGCCGCTCGGCTGGGGACTGGCGGAAGCTGTCTGGTGCCCCTTGCTGCCGCCCCCTGCCCCCTCCCCTCCGGCGCAGCCCGAGAGTCTCCTTGAAACACAACCTAGAGGCCTGTCTCCTGGAGCTGTGGGTCATGGTTTTTTGCATTCTTGTGTCAGTACAGCTTTTTAAATAATGCTAGAGGGTTGATGGAGGACCTTCCGCTTCCTTATGTTCCAAGGAAGGGAAAACCCCATCCGCGTTTCCATTCAGTGACATAAGGGGCTTTTAACGCCAGAGAAACCACGGAAGACGGTGTCTCAGACTAAGGGATGGTGCTTTACATCAGATGACCGTGGATTTTGATGGACTTGGAGGTGCTTCTCTGTCTCCCCACCCCCGGCCCCCCAGCAGGGTGGTGGGGGCCGTGTGCGAGCCAGCGTTTGGCCAGGGCTGAGCTTGAGGTCTGGCGCTGGCCGTCCCATTGGATCAGCCAGCCAGGAGTGGGCACGCCCTGCCGACGGGCATTGGCTTTGACGGTGTGACAGGCTGCGTGTGTTTCGAAGTAGATTCACGGACTAGAGAAGACTAAGTTGCTACTTGCCAACTTAAAAGTGGGTGTATTTTTATCACGCTGGAATACAGCCGTTTCCCACATGTTGGCATCCGCCTTCCATCGCCCCGGAAACCGAGTGCTTCGTTGCTTTAACTGACTTCCTTTTGACCTTTTCCAGTTTGTGTTGTCTTAGAGAGGTGGCCGTCGTCATTCTCGTTAACTGACTTGCCTTCGCAGACTCTGCATGTGTCTGAAAACCGCAGTTACAAGCCGGTACTTAGGAGGTGGTGGTTGCTTTCGATTCATCCTGGGAAGAGTTGTGTCAGCTTTCTGTTAATCAGACACCTGGCGTCCTTCTGACGCTCAGATGGCCCGTCTCGGTCATCTGGGTGGTCTGGGGGGGTGGGGGTGCACGTCAGGATCACTGTGAATCTCCCATCTGGGAACGGTCTGCCCCAGCCCCGGCTGTGAGTCCCGGTCTCCAGGGTCCGGTGGAAGCGAGGAGACCTTACTCTCACTAAGCACCTGCCCTGGGTTAGGTTTTGGGCTTTGCGGAGGTCGCCTCTCCTCTTGAGAGCCGTGAGGTGACTGTTGAGTCTGCAGGTCACAGAGAAGTGAAATACCGGAGGGCTGGGAGCCCGCTTGCCTCCCTGCAGAGCTTCACCTTCCTGGGAGAGGGAACTGGACCCAGACACCGGACGCCGAGTCCTGCCCTTTGGAGGGAGGGGCTTGCTGGTCTCCCTGCCGCGGAACTCCCCAAGGCTGTGAGCGTGATGTTTCTGGGTCCCGGAACGCCCCAGGCCCACAGCGGGCTATAGATCGTGTCCCAGCGCTCTCTCCTTGCCTGGTTTTGTCTGTTCCCACGTCTGTGACCTAGAGGAGGTCGAGGCGGGATTCCTCAGTCGAGGCGGGATGCCTCAGTCGCTTGCTCCCTGGCTGGGACACAGCACACCCGAAGCTCCGTACCAGCAGCGGAGCGCGGGCTGTGGGCGGGAGCGCGTTGCTGGGGGAGTCAGTATTACTGAGTGAGAAGCTCTCGCGCGGGCTTCCCGACTCGGGCATGCTTAGCACACTGGTTGCTCCATGTACGTGATCAGCGTCGTCGTCGTGTAAGCTGAGCCCGCTGTGTGCGAAGGACTAAAAGTTTTTATTTCTGTGCTTTACAGCAAAAAGATGAAGGCCTTAGAGTCGTTGATTGGGATGATTCAGAAGTTCCCTTACGATGACCCCACTTACGATAAACTTCACGAGGACTTAGACAAAATTAGAGGGAAATTTAAACAGGTTTGTCCGCTGCATGTGTCTCTCGGCTCGGCCTACCTTTCTCCTCGCCGCAGCCCCGGGCGCTGACGTCACTTGTGGTCTCGGGGCTGCGTGTCCCCGTGCATGGTCCACAGAAGCACATCGGTTTTTGGGTTTCTGTGTGAGAAAACTGAAGACAGTCTAGAGAACGAACAGTCGTTAGAACTTTCGGGGGTGGTGTAGACACGAAAAGCTGCAGGTAGAGAGAAAGTTTTGTTCTAATTTGTGTGTAGAAATAAGTAAGATTTCAAGAGTACATCTTCTTTTCTTCTGTGTTTTCAGCTTTGTTCATTACTAAATGTTCAGCCAGACTTTAAAATTAGTGCGGAAGGTTCTGGACTTTCGTTTTGAGGACGACAGATGAACAAAGACGAAACATCAAGGAACAGATGTCCGTATGTGTTAAGTGTTTAAAAATGTGATTCAAGGCAAAACAAAGATGGAATAGTCATTGTTCTGTGGGGAGGGTTCCAGTTTGGTCAGTGAAAGGGCTTCCTCCTCCCTGTGGGCCGCCCGCGTCGCCCGGGTGCCCCCCGCGGCCCCTCCACACAGGCCTGGCCTTTGTTGGGCCCTGTCTGCTGCGCAGTCTGAGTGCGCCCACCAGGGCCCTCGTGAGGCCACTTGCTCCTATTCCAGGGTCATTGGCTCGGGGTCCTTTCCGGCTGGGCAGGCCCGGCCGGTTCTAGAGTGGGGGCAGCTCTAACTGGGATTTCCCTGCCGAGCCTGGACTCAGAGCTCAGGAGAACAGTCTTTTAGGAACTGAGAACGCGGGCTTGACGTGACGTGAGGTGGCGGGCAGTGTGGTGGGACTGACGTTTGCGGACCCCGAGGATGTGCCGGCGCTGGGTGACGGGCTTCCCTGCTCTGTGTAATCCCTCCAGTGTTCCCACTTTACAGATGAGGAAACTGAGACCCGCGGGGACCGCCCGGTGCAAGGGCATCGGCAGCAGAGCTCGGACTCCGATCCCACGCCTGCCTGTCACCGCGACTTGCGCCGCCTGCTCTGGAATGCACCGTCACAGCCGTGGAGCGGGCGGCTGCTCTCAGGCCCGGGGTGTGTGGGTCCCTACTGGGGTCCCTGGAGCCACGGGGAGTCCCTGTGGCCCGCTGACATGGCCTCTGGCCGAGAGGGGCTTCAGAGGGAGCCCGGACACGCTCTCTGCACGGTCTCCAGATGGGGCTGGGCTCTGCAGCAGGAAGACGGTTAAGGGGGCAGGACTGTAGGCTAAAGACGGACAGTTGGGCTGCTGCGGTCTCTGCAGACGGGGCAGCCTCGTGTTGAGGACACTGCGCTTCTCCTGTGACGCCACTTCTCTGTCTTCTGCCCGCACTTCGCAGGCATCTGCGTCGGGGGGAGGTACGGGTGGGGGGGGAGGGGGTTCCGTCAGTGGTTCTGGGGCATCCCTCTGCCCGTCCCTGTGCCCTCGGAGGGGGGGGAGCGCCCTCAGCATTGCTGGCAGGCCCGCCTGCTTTTCTCTGAGGCAGCGTGTCTGAAAGTCAGGCACGAGATGAATAAAGGGGTAACTATGAATCTGTTCCAGTTTTTAACATCATTCTGGAACATTCCAGCGATTGCTGCTTTGCCGCACAAGCCGGTGGTCCCGAGCACGTGCCGGAGACTCCAGGCTGGGGCCCCCGCGGGAGCAGGGGTGGGCGTTTGTTTCCTTCTCCTTTGGTTTCCCTGGCCAGTGCGCGGAGGAAGAGACTGGGGCTCGATCCTGCCTTGCTGGCATGTGGGTCCCTGGCCACGGCCCTCGACTCGGTCCCCGCTGAGTTCCTGGGAGCTGGTGTGCTTACGGCTGCAGACAGTGCCTGACCCCCGGCCGGGTCCTGCGGCCACAAAGGCCAGCAGCGGGCGTCCCTCGCCGGTGGGACGGGCCAGGGGGTGGGATGGGGGCAGCTGTGGTGGTTTTCCTTGGTGGGTTGTTGTGTTTTCTAAGTTCTCTGTTGTGATACGTGGAGAGAAAAATAAATAGCACATTTTAAAGCGAAAAACTGTCTGGGAGCATTTATAATGTGACATGCAGCAAATTCATTTCTGAGGTCCAGGTCTGAGGGCAGGTGCGCGTTGAGTGGGCCAGGCTGTTGCTTCCGGTTGCATTTCTGTCCACGCGTCTCATTAAAACACGTAGACCTGATTCCTGTGAGAAAGTGGTACCCCGTGATGAACGTTCAAGGGGGGATTTCATTCCTCCTCGAGGACCCTGGCTCAGCCACCATCAGCGGCTGTAATTGGTCTCTCCTGCCCCAGACTCCTCCTCTGTCCCCCACAGCTCGGCCCCTCCTGTTCCGGGGGTTCGTGTGAGCCACGGGCAGCCCCTGGCGGGGGGGCGGGTGGAACTGATCTTCAGAGCTCTCCTCTGGACATCGGGCTTGGCCTGGGCCCGCCTGGACGCGGCTTCCGGGACCTTTGGTCACTCCAGCAGACCGCAGGGACAGCACTTCCTTCACCGTGACACTTCCTTCGTTCTGTCCCGGGTGATGCCCCCTGCAGGGACGGGTCAGGCATGAGCAAGGCACTCTCAGCTGAGGAGATGGTGACGGAAGTCTCCTGGGAGCCTCTGGGAAAGCTGCTGTCAGTACGGAGAGAGTGGATCTGTTGTGGAAATTGTCCCGTGGAGGTGACCCCTGGGCTCACTACAGGCAGCTGACCGCCAGCTCTGGCCGAAGCCGCAGCTGGGCATGTGTCGCGGAGCGCTAGAGAGCACCTGGCCCTGGTGTCCTTGAGCCGCTGACAGCCAGCCCGTGGGCTGCTCTGCTTTCAGACTTCATGTTACGTGAGCTGACGATCGTCCCACGAGTTCACGGCTGTTCGGGGGTTTCTGTTGTTCGCAGGCAAGGTGTCCTGCTTGCCCCCCTCATCCCACCCGGTCCCATCCCATGCACCTGCTTCTCTTGGATGTTGACCTTTGCCCAGATCGGCCTTGAGTTTAGGAGCTCTCCGGCGTGGGTTTTGTTCCTTTCTGACGGAACAAAACACTGGTTTCCCAAAGCTTTGGCCTGCTCCCTCCTTCCTGTTGGAGGTTCCCAGCGTATCCTGTGCCACTGTTAGTCTGCCCGGGCCCCGTAATGGACACCACAGATGAGGCTCCCCCAACAGATACGTACCGTCCCCTGGTCCTGGAGGCTGAAGCCTGAGGTCCAGGTGTGGGCAGGGCGGGGCCCTCCTGAGGCCTCTCTCCTCGTGTGTGAAGGGCTGAGCTCTCCCTGGGTCCTCACCGGGTCACCCCCCCCCGTGCGTGTCCGTGTCATGTAAAGATCCTGGTCGTGCTGGATCAGGGCCCACCTTGGTGACGTCACGTTATCTCGATCACCTCTTTAAAGACCCCATCTCCAGGGGCGCCTGGGGGGCTCAGTGGGTTAAGCCTCTGCCTTTGGCTCAGGTCATGGTCTCAGGGTCCTGGGATCGAGCCCCACGTCTGGGCTCTGCTCAGCAGGGGGCCTGCTTCCCACCCCCCGACCCCTGCCCACCTGCCTGCCGCTCTGCCTACTTGTGATCTCTTGTCTGTCAAATAAACAAAGTCTTTTAAAAACAAAAAATAAAGACTCCCGTCTCCAGGTACGGTGATGTCCTGAGGTGCCGGGGCTCAGGAATTCAACGTCGGAATTTGGGGGACGCAGCTTAGCCTATGGCAGCCACCCTGAGCAGCTGCGGGGAAGGAGTGTTGCCCTGGGACTTAGAGGAGAGAAAACGTTTCACCTGGAGCTGTGTCGTCCAGTTCTGGAATGTGAGTCATCGGGACCAAGGGCAGTGTCTGTGTACAAGCCGAACTGTCCTAGCAGAGGGCGACGGTTACTTTTCATTTCACATTCACACGCTTTTTTCTCCACCCGGGGTCGGAAAAGGATTTGAAGGCACTTGGGGGGCAGGTAAGGGGGGTGTGCAGAATGGGGGGGGGAAGGTGTGCAGAATGAGGGGGGTGCAGGGAGGACTTCCTAGAGGAGATGGCCTCCACCCTACTGCTTTGCTGGCCGTGGGCTGTGCTCCGTTTCCTCCCACCGTCTCTCTCGCCCCAGGGTGCGGCTGAGCGGGGCGGAGACCTTGCGGTCAGCCCAGCCGTGGCCCCTCGCTCGGCCCCTTTCTGTAGAGTTGGCTGCCCTTGGCCTAGAAGGGGGAGACTTCAGCCGCGAGCCCCTAGGGCCACTCACCGGGTGGCTTCAGGATTTAGGGAGACACTGCGTGGGGCCCTGAGCACAAGGCTGGGTCCGCCGTTGGTGCTCGGCGAGCTGGGACTCTCCTGGGGACGGGGGCAAGGAGCGCTGCGCTGGCCAAGCTCCGGGGGGCGGGGGGCCGGGGACCGGGATGTGCAGCTCGCAGGGAGGCGGTGTGTGGACATTCGCCCGTCTCCACCAGACATAGCTGAAAATGGAAAGGGTTCATGGCCTCCGCCGCCGCCTCTGAGGCTTGAGGCCCCCTCAGGAGGGCTCCGCATTCTTCTCCCCAACCCTGCGTGGCGGCGAAGATGCCCCGGATGTGGGCCCCAAGGCCCAGGCCAGAGCTGCCCGCCCACCGTCCGCGGGCTATTGTCTGCCCTGGGCCTCAGTGTGGCTCAGGGCTGGGGGCCCGGCGGGCCAGGGGGCTGTGGGAAAGGGATTAGCAGCCTCGCTGCGTGCACTCCTGATCAAAGGCATTCCTGGGATGACAGAGCACGTGTGCTGCAGAGGCCTGCCGGCATGCGGGCCCCCAGCACCCCCCAGCACCCCGGGGCACAGGTGTGCCCTCTGGAGCCAGTGCTGCCTTGGCCGCCGCTGGCAGTGGCCCATGGTGGGACACGGTCCTCCCCTGCAAACTGCAGAGCCAAGATGTGCAGGCAGCGAGGCTTCCAGGAGGCCCCTGGGGCCCCGGGCTCAGCCGAGTTCTGGGAGCCTGATGCCGGGGCTGTGGCCATGGCCCCTCGGAGCCTGGCAGCGCCCACCTCCGCAGACCTGACCCGTCTCCCAGCTCAGTGCTGAGTCCTCACGATGCAGGGGTCCGCCCGCCGCCCCCGGGTCAGGCGGTGCTGCCGCCTTGCAGCTCACAAAGCCGGGCCTAGCCCGTGGGCCCCGGCCTACTGCCCCCTCCACTGGGCTCGCGTTCCCGCCTCCGAGCACCCACCAGGCTGGGAATGGGGCCCGCGGAGAAGGAGTAGCGACACCTGTCCTCAAGCAGTGGGGCACACCCAGGGATCAGGATTCCAGAGCCAGGGGTGGGAGCGCCCCCTCAGGGGAGGCAGGAAGTAGTTCGGAGTGTTTGCAGTCCTGTGGGCGGACCCTGGGGGAACATGAGCAAGGGGGGCGGGATGATGGGTGGGGGATAGAGGGGTGAAGGGGAGAGCTGGTTCAGGTCTCAGGACCTTGGATGGAGCTGGAAGGAGCGAGAGGCCCCTCAGGTGGTTGGGAGGTGGGGCCCAGCGAGGACAGGCCTTTGGGCTTGGGAGAGGGGCAGCAGGGGCGACTTGTCTCAGAGGTCCCTCAAAGGCCATCTGGTATCCCGTACAGATTCGAGGGGCAGCCAGACCTCTCACCAGGGGACAGGGTGGGTGGTTTGCCAGGTAAGGCCAGCAGAGTCCTTTCCTAGGGTCTTCCAAGACCCAAGGTGGGGCATGGGGAACCTCCAGAGCCCTTCTCCCCGCTGCCCTCTGCCCTGCACAGGGCTCCGGCTCCCCCGTCCACGCCTCACTGCCCTTCCACTGAGTCCACGGACCAGCTCTGCAGGCCTGGCTCCCCAACTTGGTCGCCCTCATTTCTGCTTGAACCTGATGCAGTGAGATTGTTACCCCTGCTCCCCCAAAACCACTCCTCAGGATACCCTGGCCTGCCCCTGGGGCTAGAGGCCTCCCCCAGCTCTGACAGCCCCTCCGTGCGCTGTGACGGAGGCCCTTTCGGAGCGCCAAGCATGCACCTGCCGCACGTGCAGCTGCGGTAGGGGAGGTGGCAGTCCCAGTGCCACCAGAGCCCCTGCTCCCAGACGTCCATCTGGAGGCTTCCCACTGGGAGCAGGGTCACCCCGTGGGGCAGGGCTGGTATACAGCAGGAGCCTCATAACACCCACAACGAGCTGACCTGCCAAGGAGGGATATCCTTGGCACATGACCCGGCTTCCCTCCTGAGCACTCACCGCCCAACAGCCCCGGGGGTAGGGGGGTGAGGACGCTCTGGGGACCCCCAGACTCTGGGAAGAGGCCCAGGCCCCACGGAGCCGGCCGTGAGGCCTGCTGCTGCCCCTCCTGTGTGCTCCCCACCTCGGGCTGGAAGTGAGGCCGGCCAAGTGCATCTGAAGCGAGGCAAGCGTCACAGGTGTCCACGAGGCCTCCCAGGTCACGGGTCTGTGTGAAAGGCCACCGGACCGAAGCCCAAACATGCACTTTGCTGTCGTCCCCGAGCTGGGTGGGGGTGCCTTGGGACCTGGACCGGGATTCACCAAGAACAAATAGCAAGTTTACGCCAGAGGAAGGTTAGCGAAAGCTGGCTTGTTTATTTCCCCATCTGCAAATATCCTGGGGGTGGGGGGGTGCTGCTGGGGAGACGTGGGCCGGAGCTGGTCCTGATCAGCAGGCAAGGCCTTGCCACTGGGGTCAGAACTCCACTCAGGTGGTGGGAGCTGCCTTGTAGAGGTGTCCTGACCACTTTCCGGCCCCCTCCCCCAACACGTCCTCCCCGCCAAGAGCATCACGGACTCCCTCTGCATCACCAGACCTCTGGCCGTGTCAGGAGTCATTTTGGGCTGTGACAACCAGAGACTGTCCTGTCGTCTGGCGGGTGGGAGCCAGGGGTGCGGCTAAACACAGCACAGTACACAGGATAGCTCCCCGAAACCCAGGAGGATTTGGCTCCAAACATTGGCAGTGCCTGGGCGGGAACCCCTGCCGGCCTGCCCTCCTCCCAGCCCAGGACCCAGCCCCTCGGACCCTGTTCCTCAGCCCCGTGCCCCTAGCTCCCCACTGGCCCCAGGAAACAGGCAGGCCCCGCATTGGGGTTTTAACCAATTTTATTTCTAGACTTTTCATGTTTGTCTTTTGTTTTCTGCTGGAAACGTGCCGGTTACATGTCTGCGCCACAGTGTGCAAGCCGAGCACCCCCCCAGACCAAAAGTGCCCGCCCACCAGAGACCCTCACAGACTTGCTGGTCACAGGACAGACTCCACTGTGCTCCCCAGACCTGCCGCCAGCCTTTGGCCTTTGAGCGCACATAACGTTCAACCCCTCCCCCCCACCACGAGGACAGACCGTCCCTCAAGGACCCCGTTTGGTTCAGACACAGAGATGCCGCAGCCAGAACGGTTGAGGTAAGCAGAGGCAGTGTTCCTGCAGGGGCGGGGTGGGGCGGGGCCAGGGCCTGCCAATGGCCAGGGAGCACCCAAGGCTGACCCAGCTGGAACAGGGGCCACCCTGGGGTGCAAATCCTTTTGGTTCGGCAGCGTGCTAGGCGACTCCGGCACGCAGCAGGGTCAGCCGGCTTCACTGAGATCTGGAGTCTTTTTGTTTTTAAATCAGCATCATGCTGTAATGCAGAGAACACACAGAACACTGGTACTTAACAGACGCGACACCCGGAACGTTCACCAAGTCCAGAAGCGAGTCCGCTCATCCCGAGTGACCGAGTCGTGTCGCACAACCCCGTGGTGGCACGTGACGGCACTTGTTGCCATAATAATAATAGAATAGTGCGACTTCCGTAGCTTCACGGGAAGAACAGTACGGCTGTAGGGACTCGGGTGGTGGCCCGTCCCAGGCCAGGGGTGGGGACAGCCCAGCATTACAGGCGCAGGGAGAAGGAGGCAGTCGCGGCCCCGAGCCCACCCCCGCCAGGCCCATTTTGGGATCCCGGTCCGCATATCTGCCTGCTGGAGCCGGACCGCCGGGTCTACACATGGCTAAGAGAAGCATGAGGTATCGTGAAACAGGAACCTTTTTGGAATAGAGCAGTAATCACATTAAGTCAAAATTGATCACATAAAAAAAAATCTACAAAAAAAAAAGCATCCTTAATACATTTTTCTATGAGAAAATTAAAACTAGAAAATGGCAGTATATGACATTGTAAAACAGAAACAAAAACTGATCTTCCAATAGCAGCAAAACAATGTGAAAGAGATACAGAGAAGCGATGTGAATGGGTTTCCAAACTGTGCTGGGAAGTCATCGGTAGCAGCGAATCGGGAGACCGAGCTGCCGCCCGGCTGCTGCCCGGTTTCGCCGTCGGCCCTCTGCTCGCCCCCCACCCGTGCCCCCTGCGCCCTCGCCGAGCACCAGCCCTGTGCCCTTGCCGCCTTGGACTCTCCCTACGTAGTCATCACGAAAAGGTACATAGCCAAGATGTGCAAATAGTCTATTGGTTGCTAAACTTCTTGTCAAAAGGAGGGGGACAGGGGACAAGAGTATGTTGGGACTGAACGTGTTTTCAAGTACCCTTGTTTTCTGTGGAAGTCCGAGGCCTCTCCAGTGGGGTTCCCATCTGGGGAACCGCCAGGATAGGCCAAATCAGCCAAATCCATGCTTCTCTGTGTTATTCCTCAGGATCTTTTTCTTCTCTCTCCTACGAGAAAGGACCTAACTTGGACAAACTGTACGAAACCTACAACATCAAAGACGTGCACATGCATGTGTGTGTGTGTGTGTGTGAATCAAAGGGAGATTGCATTACTTTATAAATCATACTGGCCTTACGAACATCCTCTGCAATAAATATTCTTTTTAGCCTTAACTATAAATTACATATTTTAGTGTTTAAAAACCTTCCTAAGCCTTAAACTACACGGTCTCTAGGTCAACCTTGAAAGGCCCTCTATGCTTTCAAACACCAGTTGGCACCAAGGACTCCCGAACTTCCACTGCTCTACAGAGAAAGGAACACGTCACCCTGGCAACGTAAGAATGTACTTCTTGACCGGAAGCTCGCCTTCAAGAACATCCCCTCCCGCTAACTCCATAAGTGACCTCACTTGCCTCGCCACCATCCAGTCCGCACACAAGGACGCGAATATTCCCAAACCATTCCATGAAGAAACCGCGCCCCCCCCCCCCTCCACACACAACAGACACGAGAGATTCCCTACAACCACTGGATTGAAAGTGCTTTGAAATGGAATGGTTCTAGAACATGGAGAAGGAAAGAAAAGGAAAAAAAAAAAAGGGAGCTGTGGGTTTCACCTGGATGTGAGCAGGCTTGTGGTCTGGGGGGGTGAAAAACCAGCATCTCATCAACAGGCAACTACAAAAATAGGACGATTATAAAAATAGAATATTTTACGTCGCTAGGGCGGGATCTCTTCTCAGCAGCGTGGGACCGCTCGCCGCTGGCCCCGGGCCCAGCCACCCGCTCCGGGTCAGGCCAGCACGCGACCTTGCCGAGCTCTACGCTATGCTGAGGTTTCATCAGCCACGAACAGGTGAAGCGTTTACACACCTACCTACGGGATAAAATAAAACACGCGCAAAGGGCTTATAAAGTGACTACATGCACGAGCGGGCGAGGGGCGGGGGACCTAGGACCACCACGAAACCACGCTAAGGGACAACACAGGAACGCGTTTGCTACCTAAAAGCCTCTTCTACTCCAAAAACAGCTGGCTGGCTTTCTTCTAGTTTTTTTTTGAAATGTTTTTATGCTTTTTTGTTTTGTTTTGTTTTAAACACAAAAGAATCAAATCTAGTCCTCCCCCTGCAGACTCGGTCCTTGTGTTAATGCCTATCCTTACGACACAGAGACGCGAACACATCCGTATAAGATCTATAGCCGATTAGGGGTGTGAGAGCCTCTGTTTTGTAGCAAACCTCCCCCCACCCCCCAGCTCAGGGTTATGCAAATACTATATTTTTTTTGCCTCTCTTTTTTTTTCTTTTTCTTTTTTTTTTTAAGACAGTATTTTTGGGGTACTTTTTTTCCTTTTGTTTAAGTCAGAGATGGAAAAGAGAAAAAGAGCAAAGGATTAAAAAAAAAAAAAAAAAACAAACGAAAGGAAAGGAGAAGGAAGCTTTTTCCCTTCTGGTGGTAACCGGTCCTGACACGGAGCACGGTCCTGTCAGGGGAGCACCTGGGGCCGGCCCCTCCCGCGCCGCGCGCCCCCTCAAATGTTCACATCTCGCACGTCGGTGGGCGTGCAGGCCAGGTCGGCCTCCTCCTCTTCCTCCTCTTCCTCCGCCGCCTTGGGGTCCAGGCTCTGCTGCTGGGCCTGGCGCAGGCTGGACTCCAACAGAGCTTCGATCTGCTCCTGGCACGCGCGGAGACAGTCCTGGCCAGACGGGAGACAGGGGTCCTCAGATGGAGGCCTGTGGGCCAGTCCCCTCCCAAACGCCACGACTTTGTCCGTTTTGGGGAAAGCACTGCCTCCCCCAAACTGGGTGAAGGAGAACTTGGGGCCATTGCCCAAACCCCAGAACCGACCAGCATGGGTCCCCCGCTTGGCCACAGCGCCACTGGCCATCTTCTGTGCACGAGAATGCCCTTGTCCACCTGCCTGGCGTCTCCCCGGCCAGGCTAAACCCTGCTTGCTGTTCTGCCGGCCCCGTCGCTGCCCTTGCCTGATTCAATGCTGTTCGATCAGGCTGGAGAGGCCCCCTGAACCCTGCTTTTCCGACTTAACCTCTGCCACATCAGCCCTCGCAGTGAACCCAGCCTTCCGTGATGAATGGCCATCAAAAGCGTTAGGCCGTGCATGACTGAGGATGAACACTGGGTGGCCGGGGGGAGGGGGTGTGCCTGGACCCTTTATCTTCCTCCGTCCTTGCCCCCTTGGCCTGCACCCTGGGAGAACGCACTGGTCTGGCCCAGTGCCCTCCCTGAGGTCTCCACGCCCAGGAGGCTCTCCCAGGAGCTCGGAGGTGCAGGGGGCGGGCTGCCGTCCCAAATCCCGGCATGCCGCACCGGGCTTCTATTCTAGAGCGGGAAGTCTCCAGCCCAGCCCGGAAAACAGACCTGCACCTTTCCCCCAGGAACCGGGGAACCATGGACACGCCTGGGGAAGGCGCTGCTGAGCCCCCAACCAGGTGGGGCTGGAAACAGGTGTTCCCTGCCCAAAAACAGTGGCTCCAGGCCAGCAAGGGTTCTGAGTGAACCCCTGGGGCTCGGCCACGCTCATGGAGCGCCACGCTGTCACACGGGGGCTTTCCTACCCCACTCCGCATTTGTCACGGCGGGTGAACAAGGCAGAGTAGGTGCAAACAGCGTTTCACGGATGAGGATTCGGAGGCCCAGAAGGCCTGGCATGGGACGCAGGACTCCTCATAACTTCCTCGGGCTCCGATCCCCACCCCCAGCACAGCCCCCCAGTCCCAGCACCAAGGCCAGATGGCTCCTACCCGCCCGCCTGCAGTGGCTCTCGGCAGGCGGCTCTTAGGGGCAAGTAAGGGCAATGGGTTTACTTGCCGCCAGGGACTCGGGGGACTGTGTGGCAGAGGGGAAGGCGGGGGGTGCAGGAAGGGACTCCCCTTTGCCACATGGCCCTAACTTCCCCCTGGCAGCCAGAGCCCTGCAGCTTCGGCTGGGAAGAGCCACGCCAGAGACCAGGGGCCAGCTCTGGGGAAGGGCGGACGCAGCTCGCAGCCCGAGGACACGTATGGCTCCGCGGGCCAGGCTTCCCGTGCCTGGGCTCCTCTGCGCTGGTCGCCGGGTAACCAGACTAACGAATTTCAGCTGTGATCGCGGTTCTGATCTGCAGCTGTCTGTGCCCGGACTGTCTGCGGTGTCTCCCTCACCGAGGGTGAGCTGCAGGGTGACGCTGGCCCCCAGCAGCCGGCCAGGACACCCCATCCCTCTAGGAGGCCCAGTAAGCACGGAGACTGAGAGGGGAGCCTCTCCAACCCCTCCAGGAACCACCTGCTCCCAGCAAGGACAGAAGCAAGAATGTGGTCCCCTCCAGGCAGCCGGCAGTGCCAGGCAGGGGACGGGCAGGCTTCTCCCCGCAGCCCGGCTTTCCTTCCCTGAATGGTGCGGTGGGGTGGCGGCTGCTAGGGCCCACAGGGCCTCTGGGGCCCTTAAGGGTGGACCCCCAGAAGGCAGCCCAAGCCCGAGCCAGACCTGGACCGGGGTCAGGGCGGTCACTCGCCCCCACTCGGCAGACCAGCAGAGGCTGAGGGCTGACCCGCCAACCTCGCTGCTCTAATCTAGTAAAGGCCACAAACCCCCGTAACTGGGATCTCCATTCTTTCTCTAAGACAAGAAAGGAACCGGCAGTCAAACAATGGCATCTCGAAGAAGGAAGACACAGTCGGCTCCAGCTCGGGGCTCCAATGGCAGCAGGCACTCAAAGGGGGCCACAGAACACGCGGTTGTCTCCACGGGCCATTGTTGCGCCTGCAGACCGCACAGAAGCCCTTTCAAGCTCCCTTTTACGAGCCATCCGCATTGTGGCTCAGACAAAGCCCCGCTGGGCCCCAGCTTCACATGCCATTAGGACACGGCTCGTTGCCGGCCTGCCTTAGTGGCCCCTCTTCCTGGACGGCTCCCCGGGAGGGATGGATGGCTCCCGCCTGCCCCTGGGAGCACCAGAAGCCCGAGGATCCTCCTGGCCTGCCCGCAAGTTCTGGGAAATGCTTCTCCTTCCAAAGGAGCTGCAGGAGAGCGGGGAGAGGCCTGCAGCCGTCAGCCTCAGGTCAGGTCCCATGCCTCTGAATCCGGCCCCTGTCCCGTCCCACACATGGTCCCCACGCCCATCACTTCTGGGGCCTTGGCGCGAGCACGGCATTTCCCATCAGTGAACTTGCAGCTTTGGGCCCCCTTGTGCTAGAAGTTTCTAGTGCCTGGTGCCGGACGGGCCCTGCCAAGCTGGCGCGGGAGCAGTGCCCTCAGTCACTTACTGCGTCACACTTGATCACTTTGGAGAGGAACCGTGTGAGGCGATGGCAGGACAGGAAGCTGTTGGAACCTCCCAGGTGCAGGCCTTGTACGGCGGCCACCACGCTCCCGGCCGCCACCATGGACGGTGGGTTGGAAATGAACTTCACGTCTGTGGCAGAGAGGGAGAGGCAAGAGGGCTGTGAGCAGGGAACCCTTCACAGGACCCGGTGGTCCCGGCAGTCCCTAGCCCCAGCCCTGCATCACGGTGCGTCCCCGCCGACAGCTGGCCTGGGCTGATTCTGAGCGCACGACCCAGCACCGGACCGCAGAAGCCAGGCCTGGGAGCCACCCAACGAGCTTGTCACGTTCCCTTGAAAACGGAAAAGCAAACCGAGGAAGCCACCATTGGCAGAAGCAAATGGCAAAGCCTCTGGGGAAGGGACAAGGGACATCGCTGTACTTGAGCCTTGAGAACGCGTTGCTCATCCACAAAAATTAAAAACGGTGACAGACTACAAGGGACAAGATGTGCTGCTGGGCCCCAGGCACGGGGGGAGGTGGCTCGTCAGGTCTGCACTCTGGGAGGGGCACACGGGCCTCACCGTCCCCCAGGAGTGTGCAGGGGGCAGCGGTCACCATGGTGGCATGGGGTGCCTGTCCCCACCAGACCTTTGTGGGTGGGGGAAACCCCTGCCTTTGCCCCTAGGCTGAGCCCCAGCACCTCGCACCCTTATCACGAAAAGGTGGGAAAGTGGTAAGGATGTGTAAATGGCCATGCGGGGCCAATGGGCTGCCACTCTGGGGCACCCAGTGAAGAATTTTTGGTGGGAAAGGCCGCCGATTTCTCGATCCCGGGTGGGGGGTGAGGAGACCATCCTGGCGTCTTTGTCAGACCCTTCATCCCCTTTTGCATGCACGGAGCGCCGGGCCTGGTGGCACCGAGGCTCGGGTCCCTCCTCCAGCGAGCAGAGAGCAGGCCTGGCCAAAGGAACGTGGCCAGGTGGGGGGCTGGGGAGCCACCTTGGAGGGGCAAGAGCCCACCACTGGGTACCATGAAAAAGCAATTTCCTAAGAGGCAGCCATCGCCTTCCCGCCTGACGTTGGAGCAGCGCCCCAGCCCGGGGGCCCGGAGCCGCGAATGAAAAGCTTTTCACTGAGGCCCGTCAGGCAGGGACAGCAATTGCCGCGTCCCAACTATTTTGGCTGGACCTTGAGACTCCCGTCCACGAGGGACAGTCAGCTGGGGACGGGCTCGCTTTTGGAGCCCGCCTCCCCACAGAAGGGTGTGCGTGTACGTGTGCACAGCGCAGGGCCTATGTGTGTAGATGAGTGTGTGGATGTGCGTGCGTGAATGGCACGGGGCAGATGTGTGCGCACACGGCGCAGGGCAGATGAGTGTGTGCGTGTGTGTGCACACTGCAGGGCCCACGTGTGTAGCTGAGGAGGAACCCAACTGCGTCCCCAAAGCTCCGACACTTGTCTCCACTCTGCTGGGTCAGAGCAGGGCAGGGGGGCCTGTGGCCAGAGCGACCCCCGGAGGCGTTGCGGACTCTCGCTAAGACCTACTCGTCAGTCCTGACGATTTGCCAGCTCTGGTCGTTTGCTCACCGAACCCACTGCAGCGCCCGGAAAACTCCAGGAGGCACGGATGAATATACACATTCACCAGGTGTGGGGGGCATGTGCACCCGCGTGGGAGCCCAGTCTGCGGGCCCCCAGGGCAAGAACAGAGCCCCTCCCCTCACGGCACCATCAGGCGGGACCCTTGCTCTGTGGAGGACAAAGATCTTCTGGGGCTTTTGCTCAGGCCTCTGTCTCTGCCAACCTGTTTCTGAGCAGCCACTCGGAAGTGAGAGGTGCCCTTGCGACCAAGGGCAAGGCTGCGTCTCCGGTACGTTCGAACCGCACACGCGAGCATCTGCACCCGGAGAATCTTTCCCAGGACGTGGGTGGGCGGGTGACCCTCTCCTTCTGGCCTGCCTGTTCCCCGCCCTGGAGTTAATGCCTGGGAGAAACTGCGTCCCCCCCTCCCCGCTTTCCCTCCGGGGAGGCCCCAGGGCTTTGGGCCCAGGCTGCACCCTCCAGGCCGGGAGTGCTTGTTGGGCCCAGTCTTAGAGGCCGGCCACGCGTGCGCGCACGCCGACCCAGGGCAGCTGGGGAGTTAGCACGGAAGCCCACTTAGCCTCTGTGCCAGGTCAGCTCCCCGCACGGCCAAGCCCGGCACGTGGGCTACACACTCCGCTTCCCCAGGGTTCTGGGAGAGGGGGAGCTCCAGGCTGCCCCTGCCATCCTGGGGGGGGGGGGCAGGGGGAAGGGTGTACAAGAATCGTTCCCTACACTATCTCCAGGAAACTCTGCCGTTTCTCTGAACCACTTTCAGCTCCATAAAAGGCTGCCTGGAGTCTCCAGAGGCCTCTCTCTTCCGAGGCGGCCCAGCCAGAGAACGCCTCCCTGCCTGCTTGCGGGGGCCCCGGAGGCCCAGGGGATGGCCAGTGGGAGGCTCCCTGCCCCTGCCCCAGGGCCAGAGCTGCCACCCCTCAGATCCACCCGGACGACAGTGTCCCCGACCCCTCTCACTTGGAAGGGCTCGGAGAAGGGGGTTCATGCCTTGAGCAGGAGGCGGAGGATGGGAGGCCAGCAGAGTCTTCCCGACTCTTGCATGAGCCAGAAATAGCACCCTGACATCAGGAGGTGCCAGACTAGGGGTTCTGTGGCTCGTGGAGAGGGAGTGATAGACGCCAACTTCCCCCTTGGATGCCCTGTGACCCTCTGGTTGCCCACGGTGACCCCAAACACAGGTGACAGCTGAGGCCTGACCAGGGGCAGAGGCAGCCCACTGCAGAGCGGGCTGGGACGGGGGCCTGGGTCCCCAGGCAGGGTTGCCCACCTCATGGGATCAGAGGGAGAGAGAAAGAGGTCACAAAGAGGGAGAAAGAGGGAGAGAGAAAGGGTGTCAGGGTAAGGGCTAGGGGGAAAGAGAGGCAAGGCGAGCGTGTGGACCTGAGAGTCTGCGCCCAGTGCTGAATCCATCGCTGCCCAGGGGCTGGGGCCAGGGCCGGGTCAGGGAGGGGCCGCCAGGGACCATCCAGAGCCCCGCCAGGGGGAGGGACGACTGGCCCCTGCTGCCAACTGGGGCGGCCCAGCCCCAGGCTGCTCTGAAACCCCTCCCAGCGCTCAGCTGAACTGCACAGGCGGGAGGCACCCCTTGGCGGGGCCTCAGGCGGCCAAGCTGCTTTGCCGGCCGCCCCTGCACAAGGGCCACCGGTAGCACGTGGTTGGTGCAGGCACTGTGGCGGGCTCCCCACCCTGTAGGCGCCCCTGGCAGGTGGCCCAGGAGAGGCCAGAAGGGGGCCCCTTGAGGACACAGGGACGGACTGGTGATGGGGAAGGCAGGCTGGGCAGCCAAGGGAAGCCCTTTTCAGCACGGAGTGACCACAGCCTGGCGGACCACCCAACCCCATCCCCAAGATGCCGCTGGTGGCTGCGGCCAGCCTCAGCTGCCTGACCCAGGAAGGGACCCCTGCCGCCGCCCCACCTAGCCCCAGCACTCGGCCAAGGGAAGAGGAGCACCTCCCGAGAGCGGGAGAGGCCTCGGGACCACCTCTTCAGATGGGGAAACGGAGGCAGAGGGCAAAAAGCTCCTCCAGCAGGGGCGAGGGCCCCCCAGGGAGGCCAGGGAGCAGCGGGACCCCTCGGCCCTACCTGTGGCACAGAGGGCAACGAAGGTCTGCGCGTGCTTGCGAATGATCTGTCGGTTCTCCTCGGCCACGGGCATCTTGGAGAGGAAGTGTTCGATGAAGTCATGCGGGGTCATCGCGGCCAGGTTCCACTTGAGCTTGTTCACCAGGAGCAGCTCCATTTGCTGTGGAAGGGGGGTGAACCGGCATAAAAAGAGGGGCGGGGCCGGGCCACCCCCTCCCCCACTCCGTGGGGCACGGCCCAGGAGCGAAGGCACGGGGCACGCTGGGGGTCCAGGAAGTGGAGGACAGCACGCCACGCCAACAGAGGTCCAAAAAGAGAGGGTGCCCTAGAAAAAGCCAACTGTGCCCAAGTGGGGACAAAAAGAGCCGCACCTGGAACGCAAGCCCTTGTGAGCCGCGCGGGCTGCCCACGCCGCCGTCGCTAGAGGGCGCGCGCCTCCCACTTTTCGGCCGCGCTAGGGGCGCGGCGGAGGTGGGAGTCGGAGCGACCGTGTGCCGCGGGGCGCGCTGGGGATGGGGGCGGCGGGGGGGTCCCGCCCGCTCCTCCCAAGGGCCCCACCGGTGTGGCCGCCAGCCCTCGGGGCGTAGGGTGCGGCAGCGGCCTGCGGGGGGCCTCCCGCCCTCTGCACCTCCCCCACCCGGGGGGTCCTGGGGTTCAAAGGGCGTGGGTGGGCCGCGGGGGTCCCAGGTTACCAGCAGCTCGTCAGGCCGGATGGAGTTGTCAGTGTAGATGCACAGCTTCTCGGCCGTCAGGGGGATGGTCTCCTTCATCTTCGAGGCCACGAACATGCAGGTGGCCCCCAGCAGCTGCAGGCGGCTCTTTTTCACCGGCTCCAGCGACAGGAAGCGGTCCAGGTAGTTCATGGCCAGCGGGAAGACCTCCTCCTCGCACTTCTGCTCCTCGCAGACCTGGGGGGCACGGGCGCCGTGACCGCCGCCGCCGGGCCCCCTCCGCGGGGACCCCGCGCCCCCCACCCCAGCTCGTGGCCGGGCGGCCGGTCCCGTGCGCGCAGCGGGTCGGTCGTGGGGGGGCGGCTGAAGCCGCCGCTGCCGCGCCCCCTCCCCCGCGGGTCCGCAGAGCCCACCCAGCCCGAAACTGAAAGGGAAAGTCCCCAAGAGGCTGGCACGGTGGGGGCGGGAGTGGGCACGGCTGGCGCCGTGCGCCGCGCGCGGGCGGCCCGCCCCGGGGACCCCGGCCCGCGTGGGTGCTCCGGGGCCCGCCGGGCCGGGGTAGCCCCAAATGGGGTGCGGGGCCGCGGGGCGGGCCGCGGGGCTGGGCGCCGCGCTCACAGCGCCTGCGAGACACAAAGGTGGCGTCCCAGGCCGCCGCGCCGCATTTCCCCAGACGTCATCTTTTCAAAAAATATTTAAAAATATAAAAAAAATAACTGGGTACATAAAAAAACCCTGAAAATGACCCTCGGGCGGCCCTTTACCCAGGCCGGGGGTCGAGAGCTCGTTGGAGGCTCCGGGGAGAGCCCCAGGAATTCAAATTCGGGGGCCCCCCTTCCCCCCTGGGCGCGGGCGCCTTTTCCCTCTCGCAAGGGCACCACGCCGCACTTTCAAAAATTATTTTAAAATATTTGCGGGTTCCCCGGGCGCCCGCTGAAGGCCTGAAAGTGTGCCCCGGGCCGCCGGCTCGCTCCAGACCGGTCCCCCAAGCTGAGACCCCTGCAGGCCAGGGTCAATCCCCAGCGTCTTGGGGGCCACGCGACCTTGCAGCTCGGCGTGCTCTCCGGCCCAGGCTGGCCGTGCGGGGCGCCCCGGGACTTGCAGCTTGAACAAAGGGGTCCCTCTTCCCGAGCGGGGTCCCCCCCAAGCTGCCCGCGCTCGGTCCCCCTCCCTCCGGTTCTCGGCGGCCGCGCGGCCCCTCGCGGCGGCCCCAGCGCCTCGCCGGTCGCTCCCCGCCCCCACCCTGCCCCCAATTATTAATAAACACTTTTGCTTTGCAATAAAAGAACAAAGATGGCGCATAATACTGGCACGAGCGGCCCTTGCATACGTGTCCATGGGTATTAATTTAAAAATCCAATCTATGCCCCCTCCCCCTGGAGCAGGCGGCCCGCTGCAGTGTAGCCGCAGAGGAGGCGCAGCGGGGGCTCGGGCGCAGGCGGGGGCCACAAAGGGCGCCCAGGCCGCCGGCCCGCACCCTCGAGTCAATTGGGGTGCCCCCGGCAACTCGTTTTCCCCGAAGGGTCCCCTCCGCGACCGCTCTCCCAGACTACCCCCGCCAGGATAGGGAATTTCAAACGACCCCACCCCCCACCCCATTTTCGTTCAAAAAAATACCCACAATATCTATATATTTTGAAAACGCGATTCCTAGCAAACCCCGGGCAAACTTCAAAGTTGGGGTGGGAGAGAAGGGAGGGAGACGAGCGGCAGAGAAATGTGGGTTTGGGCAACAAGTTGCAGGGAGAGTCCTAAAGAGCCGCCCAAAGCCCCGCACCTCCAGCATCCAGGTGGCCACGATCTTCCGCATGGACGGCAGGATCTCCTTCTGCACACATTTGAAGTAGGACACGGAGGGTGCGCAGGTCTCCTCCGCCTTGAGCATGGCCCGCAGCACCCGGTCGTTGAGAAGGTTGGCATCGGGGTACGCCCGGCGGATGGTCTCCACCTCGCAGCATAAGAGTTGGTGTGCCATGGCTCGGGCTCTACTGGGGGGCCTGGGGACGGCGGTGGGTCCTGGGTCGCTCCGCGCTCGGCTCTGGCTCCAGCTGCCCCGCGCTCCCTCGAGCTCGTCTGCCCCTCGCCGGAGCGCGCGGACGCTGCTGCTCGCTGCTACTGCGCCGACAGCCCTCTGGAGGCTCCAGGACTTTGCAACTTCCAACAAAACTCCCCTGTAGTCCGTGTGACGTTACTGTTGTTAAGCAGAGATCAAAGCCGGGCAGAGAATGGGAGCGGGCGGGGGGGGGGGGGGGGGGGCGGGCGGGCGCAGGGGGAGGGGGCGCGGGCTCCGAGCGCTGGGGAGCGGAGAGGGGCAGAGCCCAAAAGCCATCCCGGAGGCGCCGCGTCTGCCCCGCGGCGGAGTTGCCCCGAAGCCTGGTTTTCATAGAAATGCAAATCGCCCGAGGCTGCCTTTCTCCCCGCCCGGGAAGAGGGGTGCAGGGGTGTCTGCCGTCCCGGAGTGGGTCCCCCGGGATTCGGGAGGTGGGTGGGGGTGGCTCTGCAGGGGGGACAAGTGGGGGGGGCGCAGCCAGGCCACACGCAGCCGGGGGAGACCGCATGGAGGGGGCACTCTGGGGCTCGGAGACACCCTATATCCGAGCCGGGAGAATGGGCGCATTTCCGAAAACGCCACGAGGGCACCCACGGGCGGAGAGGCGGCCAAGGGACCTCAAGTCTACATCTTCTTTCATTTTCATTAACACGTGTAAATTTCAGGAACCACTTAGCACTCAGGGACGTGGAGCAGAGTCCGTGACCCTGCTGGAGGCTTCTTTCCCGCGCCTGATGGGGGGGGGGGGGTCGTTGCAAATGCCGGAGGGGGTATCCTTAAGCCATAAAGGGGTTTCAGCCTAGCATGTGCTCGCTCAAAAAATAAAATAAATAAAATAAATGCCCGAAAATTCCAGCAGCAGCCCAAGATGGTGGCCAGCCTTTCCTTCACCCTGTCCTCCTCGCCTGGGAGATCTGCGGGTCGTCTTCCTACCTTGGCCAATACAACCTTTCAGGGGTCCCCGATCGCCCCCAGCCCTCGACCCCCATCCCGGCAATTTAAGAGCTAGGAAAACGCCTTGAATGGAAGACTGCAAAGTAGTGGTCTCTGTCATGACTTATTTTTTAATTAAAAAAAATAAATTAAATCGCTGGAAATATTAGTCGCTTCTCTCGCCTCTGACAAGACCACCGGAAGCTTCCTAATTGGTTTTGTTGGGGGGTGTGGACATCTCTGCACCTTTACAATTAGCCCGGGGCTGCATTCGTGAGCCTGTGGGGGGAAGGCGGGGCCCGCAAAATTTAGAACAATTTTAAGTTAAAGAAATGGGTGTATTGATCTGGTTTTAAACAAAATCTATATATATTAGTGGTTATAGGAGAGGGAACCCAATGTTATCGCTACCTTAAGAGCCAAATAAAAGAATAGAGAAACCTGGGTTTTTAAAAAATTTTGTTCAGATTTAGTGTCTTTGGTGCCTTTTTTTTTAAAATAAAAGGATATTTTGCCCAATCTTAACTTTTTTTGAGTTTTTACATTGCTCGCCCCCAATTAAGAAGACCATTCATTTACTTCCCTCCAAATACAGTTTAGGGTCATCAAACCGTCGTATCCCCTAACAGTAAAGGCTCAAAGAAAACGCAGGAAAAAGCCCCCTCCTCTTCGCAAGGGTGCGCGCGGCGAGACCAGATACCCCCCTTGCAGGGCTGATTCTTCGCGCTCCCCTCCCCCGCCGGGAATTAGGGTTGCTGAGATTCCGGGTCCAGCAGGGCAATTACCCCCGACTCACGCCTCGGAAGCGGTGGGTGGCCCGAGCAGGAGCGCCCACTGCCGTGTCCCCCTCCCCGGGTACCCACGCGAGTGCCTCGCGGCAGCAGCAGCCCGCGCACGAGGGCGGCCCGGCTGCTTTTTCATTCATAAAATCCCGACCCGGCGGCTGCCCCGATGATTTATGGGACTGCGCGCTGTCGCCGGGCTGCCGCTGCCCCGCGGGGCGAGGGTCCCGAGCCCCGCGGACGCCCCCGGCCCGGCCCGAGGCGGCCGGCGACGGCGAGGGGCGGCGGGTCATAAAGAGGCTCGCCCACTACGGCAGAACGGGCTCCGGGTCCGGGAGGGAGCTCCCCCCTAACCCGGGAGAAACACGGAGGAAACTGGAATTAGCATGAGCCAATGGGGGCGCGGCGCTGTTACTAGGCGGACCGGGCAGATCTCGACTAGGAACTTCGTTGATTTACCCGCTCAGGGACGGGCGCAAAAGTGCAAGCCCGGCGGGCGAGCGTGAAGAGCCGTCCAGGAACCCGCGGGGGAGGCGCAGGAATTTGGGGCCTGGCGGGGAGCGCCAGCGGCCCAGCCCCCACCCCGGGGAGCCCAGATACGAGTCCCTGGAGCTGCAGAGGGAGCCGCCGGCCCTGGGCCCTTGAGGGCGGCTGCTTCTAGGAGAGCCGGGGACGCGTTTTTATTTTATTTTTTTTCCAAAGAGAAAAGCAACTCTTAAACACTTTTCTGCAGCAGTTTTGATTTTGCACTGCCTTTTAAAAACCCACCACGAGGCGGGAACTGCGAGTTCTGGGCTCGTTTAAAGTGCTCCGCGCTTATTTCTCGGTGACTGTTTGGAGACAAAGGGCCAGCGACCCGATCGGGAAGGCACTGCGTTGGTTGGAAAGGAAATCCGAAAGTGACTTAAATCACCTTCCCGCTTTCCTTGCCGCCCACCCGTCCCCAGGGGAGACCGCGGCCGGCCGGGGCGGATCTCCGGCCCCGAGAGGGCGAATTCCGCGGCAGGCGCGTTTGCCACCGTCCCTGGCTGTGGGAACCTTCATTCAGGCGGGGGAAGGGAGCGCGTTCATTCAGGAACCGGCCCGCCGCGGCGCCGACCCCAGCGCTCACTGCGGCTGCGCCCCGCCCCGCGGGGGGCTTTGGGGAGGGGGCGCAGGCCCCAGTGGAGATCTCCTACCGACTTCGACCTCCCGCAGCCGCCCACCCTACACGGGACCGGAGGGGGCGCACCCAGGTGGGGTCACCTGCAGCCGCATACCTGGCGGCGACTTGAAAGGACAGCCTTTAAGTCGCTCAGGAAAACTTCCGAATGGGGGCCGCGGGGTCCCGGGGCGCTGGGGTCCCCTCCCCTTCCCCCACCCTGCTCGCCTCCTGGAGGTGCACGCGCTGAGTATCTCCGCCAGGGCTGCACCGGGCGGGCTTCTGGCGCTCCAAAGCTGCGGGGAGCGCCGGGACGAGCTCTGGGTCCGGCGCCCACCCGGGACAGCCACACGCTGGGAACAGGGGCAGCCGCACCTCCCACGGTCCCAAGCCACGGACTTGTTTCCGCCCCTGATCAGTTAATTTCAGCCACGCATAGACCAACTCCCTACCCGAGCTCCAGTCGTCGGCCTGGGAGGTTGCGGGGACGGGACCCTCCTCCCCGCCCCGAGCTCGGAGTGCCGTGGGCAAGGTGTGCCCGGAGTTAAATAGCAAACCCCAACAGGTGGTGCCGGGGGCGAGGGGGGCGGCGGCTCACAACGCCCTGGTTTCCGTAGAGAGAAGGTGCACTTTTAGGGGTGAAAACATCTAACTCCTTGACCTTCGTCCCTCAAAAAGCATGGCCTGGTGCCCTGAGCAATATGAAACCCCCCAATTCGCTAGGAATTCCTTGGCCTCTTGGCTCAGGCCCCTGGCTCGTCTCTTGCCAAGTGCCGTGGCATGGGCGCCCAGACTGAGCAGATAACCACTCCAACCGAAGCAAAGAAATTGTTTGGGGGGGGGGTGGGCATAATGACCTAGGAGGCCAAGTCCCACCCGTGTCTCCCTGAGCCAAGCTGGGCTGCGGCCTACCGGAGGAGGAGCAGACCCCGCCCCCGGCGAGCGCGCGGAGCACCCCTGCAGAGACACGCGTGGGTCGGGGGGGGGGCTCTGTACCCAGGCCGCTGGCTCGCTGAAGCGGGACTTTCCCCAAGGAGGGCCCGTACTAAGACCCTTTGGGCTCCCGCAATGTTCCCCGCCCCTCTCCGGGTTAGGGCTCGACGCCCCCTCATTCGCCTGGAGGACTGGTCACTCGCTCCCCATCCCCGCGCTTTCCCGGAGGCTGTGTTCGGGATGTGACCACGTCCTCGTGCCTGCTTCTTTGTGCCCTTGGAGTGCCCGAAAGCGAGAGCTTTTCCATCCTTCGCTTTGGCCTTGGGGGTGAGTGGGGGAGATGGCCAGAGGGACGGCCCGTGTCTTTATTATGGGGACCCTCGGAGTTCTGGGGCTCCAGACACTTGCCAAGCGGGAAAAAGGAAAGGGGATTCTTTTCCAGGTGCAGGGAGAGGGGTGGCATACCTAACGCCCAACACCCCTGCTTTTAGGTCCCCTCGCCTCGTGCTGTCTGGATTGGTGGCAGCGGCCGCGGGTTTGGACCCTCTGGGGAGTTCTGGGCGTGCGGAGTCGGAGGAGCCCGATGGGCCGCGCTCGGTCCCCAGACCCCGCCAGGGGGCTTGCTTGCGCGGGGCTCAACCTACTCCCTCGAGTCCCGGGCGACCCAGCAGGGGCTGGGGGTGCGGTCCGATTAGGGAGACGGGAGGCAAGGGCGCGCGCCGCGGGAACCTGGGTCTTGGCTCCCGAGCAGCGCGGGGCCGCGCGGCGCATTCCGCACATTCCCGCCCGGCCTTGGTTCCGCCGCCACGTGGTCGCTCCGCGCGCCGCGTTTACCGTAAGGCTTGGAGAAGGCGCGCACTCGCCGCTCCGGAGCGCCTGAGGACCTCCGTGAGGACACGGAAGCATGGTCCAGCCACCCTGCCCGCGTCCACAGATTTTTTTTTTTTTTAACTCCATAAGGAGAGTTGTGCTGCTGGAGTAATGACATTCATTTATAAAGGCGGACAGGAAGAGTCTCAGGCCCCGATGTTTATTTGTAATTAGGTGGCTCTCCGTCTGAGCAGCCGGAGTGACCATGATGGCTTCCCAGTGGTGACAGAGCTCAGTAGAGGAGCGGCAGGTTCTGTTCATTTTCTTCTCCGTTTCCTTATTATTCAAAAGAAGTGGGTGGCCCAGCCTAGTGCCCTGCACCGTTGGGAAGCCCAATCTGGGAAGAGCTCAGCCCATAGAAAAAGGCCCTATAAACTGACGTTTTGGTAAAGTCCTGAAAGGTCTTTTTCTGAAGACTAGTTCGAGATAAAGAGTCCAGCACGTCCGGGATCCTCAGCAGCTGACCTTAATCAACAGGGTGCCTGCCTCTGCCCCTGGATCCCACTGGCTCTCACAGGACCCCCGCTAGGCCAGGTCCCCCCAGGCTGGGAGGGGCGGGAGGAATTCCAAGAGCTGTCCAGGACATTGCTGCCTCTTCCAAACCCCAAGTAGACAGAAGGCTCACCCCACAGCCACCGAAGCACGGATGGGTCGGGAGGAGGGAGGAAAAGACTGCTGGAAACCCGGCAGCACCAGCCTCCCTGACCAACCCCTCCCCCCCACCCCCCACGGCGAGGCAGGCCCCTGCCCATTTGCTCAGAATCTGGGCTGCTGCAGGGTTTGGAGAGCAAGCATCCGCTCATGGACCCATCCTCATTTCTCACTCCTTCTGCAAGTCACCCCACGCCCAAACTCATCACTGTCATGCATTTAATCTTCTAAACAAACCTCAAGAACACACTGGGTGGGTAGGGAAACTGAGGCACCTTATCTGGGCTCACACTGCTGGCAACCGTGATGTCCACTGTTTAAGCCCCTAGGCTGTACCTCTTTCAGGGTTCAAGGGCACTGTCAGGAGTATCACTTCCAGACCTGCGTCTCCCAGGAGCTCTGTGTTCTGGGGTAGATCTTTGTCTTCATCTGATGGTCTTCATCAAATGGGGTACGACTGCCCTCTTCCCAAGGCCGCAGAGCAGAGTAATGAAGGTAGTACATGCGAAGCAGTTAGTGGGAAGCCCTGGTCAAGTCCGCTCAATGTGTTCATTCATGTATTGGTTCTTGTGCAGAATGAAGGCCATGTGAGGTGCGGTGTGTGTGGAATTGATTAAACATTTTCAGTTTGTTACCAGAAAAAGAATTTTTTATAAAAAACGGCTTTCTAGTTTACAAACTTGCTTTTATTTGCTGGCTTCTCCTGAGCTGTTTGTGGGCGTGAGATTTAAATCATCCAATGTATTCTTAAATTAAAAAGAAAAGTTGAACATTAGGTTTCCCTTCTTTCTTCTCAACCTGGAAAAGGAGTAAAAAGTTTTCTTCTTTTTTTTTTTTTTAAGATTTTATTTACTTATTTGACAGAGAGAGATCACAAGTAGGCAGAGAGTCTGGCAGAGAGAGAGGAGGGAAGCAGGCTCCCTGCTGAGCAGAGAGCCCGATGTGGGCCTCGATCCCAGGACCCTGAGATCATGACCTGAGCTGAAGGCAGAGGCTTAACCCACTGAGCCACCCAAGCCAAAAGGTTTCTTTATAAAGTAAGTGCACTGAGGCACCTGGGGTGGCTCGGTTCGTTGAGCATCAGAGCCTTGATTTGGGCTCAGGTCGTGATCTCAGGGTCGTAAGATCCAGCCCCACCTTGGGCTCCATGTTCAGGCATGGAGTCGGCTCCAGAGTCTCCCTCCCCCTCCGCCCCTCCCCCTGCTCACACACACGTGCACGTGCACTCTCACCAAAAAAAAAAAAAAAAGTAAGGACGTTAATTAAGGGCACAAGTGTCCAGGCAAGGGTGAGGGACAGATGTAAAAGTCGGGGGGTTTTGGCTGGGTCCAAGAGGGCCACTACCCCACGGCGCTGCTCGGGTCTCTGGATGACCAGAACTTGTGCCTGTCATCCCATCGCACAGAAGGAGCCACTCTCTACTCGAGGCGGTGGCGGGGGGGGCGTGATCCCAAGGGAAACTGGCCAGAGGTGTGGGCCAATGACAGGGCTGGAAGCAGAGAGGTACAACTCTCAGGAAGCCTCGAACCTGACCCTGGGAGCCTTGGGGTCTTGCTGGAGTGAGAGGAGGGTGGGGAGGCCGGCTTCAACATTTAGCCCTGGGTGGAGCCTCATGGGGAGAGACGGCTCCAGGACCTGCCATCGTGGAGGTGGTACCCATGGGACGGAAGACCGACTCATGGGGGCACCTGGGCAGCCACATGACTTGGGAGATGGTAGGGAGACCTGGAGAGGCTAGAGGTTCGGGGAAGGGCTCCTAAGCCCTTGGGGTAGGCAACGGGATTAGGACCCGGAGCTGAGTCCGAAGTAAAGAACTCAGGATTACAGCCAGCCCCGACGGCCACTGAAGATTTACCAATACCAGAGAGAAGGAGTGAGGCGGGGTGGGCCAGGCAAGTGCTCACCCTGCACCTGGAGCCTTGACCCCTCCTTAGTCCCGAGGAGACCCCTGTGACAAAGGACCACACATGGAGGATGCTTAAAATGACAGATACTTGTTCCGTCACAGTCTGGAGGTCAGTGTCCAAAATCAAGATGTATGACTGTGCTCCCTCCGGAGGCACCGGGAGAGGGAGAGGGTCCTCCCTGCTCCTCCAGCTTCCGGGCTTTGGGGCTCCCCCGGGCTGGTGGACGCAGCCCTCTGGCCTCTGCCTCTGTCTTCATGTGGCCGCTCCTCTCGGTGTTCTCTTTTCTTCTGTCTCTTATGAGGACACTTGCTGTTGGGTTTAGGGCCCACACGGATGACCCAAGATGATTTCATCTCAAGATCCTTCACTGGATCACATCTGCGAGGACTTTCTTTTTCCCAAATAAGGTCAAATTCACAGGCTCTGGTGGTTAGGAGGCGGACACAGCTTTTTGGAGGACACTGTTCAGCCCACTAGGGCCAGGGAGAGGGGCAAACATGGGGTATGTAAATCCCTGTGTTTGGTTTGAATCAGGCCTTAGGAGCTGTTGAGGGGCAGGGAGACGGGCCCCAAAGATGACTGAGTTATGCTCTCTGTGCTCCAGGGCTTCCCATGGACACCTGAGAAATAATGCATGGAACGCTGTTTACAATGGGAGTTCAAGGCCAAATTGGCAGGTGCCTTCCGTAAGCTACTCTTGTCCTTGTCTTGCTCACTCCCCTCCAGAGGCAGACAGTGGAAGTCCCAGCAGTCTGATGGCCACTAGCATTCTGATGGGGGTGAAGAGACAGGCTTCACCCAGGAATGCAGAAGCGTAGAGAATGAGCAGGCAAAGAGGGAGGAGAGAATGTTCCAGATGTTTGAACAGCCCAAGAGAAAACCCTGAGGGGAGACAGGGCCGGGTCTACACTTCCCTCCATAGCTAAGGGTCTGAGCTCTGCCAGGGTTTCGCTAGCTCGCAGGCAAAGGGGTGTGGAGAGTGTGGGCTCTGGAAACAGCCCTTCCTAGTTCGAGCTCCGCCACGGCCCATGCCTGGAACCTCCCTGCCTTTGAGCCTCTGTTCCCTCACCTGTAAAACACACGGAATGACGGTGCAGACCTGGCAGGGTCTCCGCAGAGATGAAACAAATCGGGGGAGCGGAATCCGGGGCGCCGTCGTCATGAGCAAAGACCCGCCCTGAATCCAGCACCCCAAGGACCCACGCTTGGGAGTGAGGCACACCTCCTTTGTTAGGTCCCAACCAACTCGCCTTCCTATTTATTTTAAAAATCAAAGGCTCGTACAAGCAGGGTTGACATTCTTCCAGCCAAAGGGGAAGCTATATGTGAGGTTTTCCTGTCGTTGTTCCGCGCGGGGCGAGGATCCTCTCCCCTCTACTGTTTTTGGAGTTGTCGGAAAGCGGCAAGTCTCAGATCACCTTGTGGCTTCCCAGGTGAGACTCACAACTGCAACTGTGAGATCCCCCATAGGGGAGTAGGAAGCCCCCAGAAGACAAATCCCCCCTTCCGAGGTCTCACCCACCCACCTTGGGTTCCTGGCCGGTGAGGCCGCCCAGATTCCCCACCCCCAGAGAATTCCCACATGGGTTTCAAGGTCCTAGAAATAGGCTGTTTGGAAAGGAGAGATGAAAGGTGAGGAGGCAGGAGGGTGCGGTGGGCAGGCGGGGGAGGCCAGGAGCTGGGGAAGTGAGGTGCCCCCTCCTGGGAAGCAGCCCCTCTCTTGCCTGGGCTGCACCCAGAACTGGGGAGGGCGGCCGGGACTGGGGACAGAACGGCTGTGACAGCTGCTGACCGAGGGCCCCACCTCACCTTCACAGCCGCTCTGGGGACAGTCCCTTTATCCCCATTTTACAGATGGAGAAATCGAGGCCAGCAGGATCCTGTGGTCACAGTGGGGCTGGGATGCCTGTTGGCTCCGAGTCTAAAATAGGGAGGTGGGGGCAAGAGGTGAATGACAAAGTGCCTGGGGATTGCAAGGTTCACTTTTAAAAACCGGCTTTATTGAGATGAAGTTTACCCATCGAGAGGGGACAAGCCAGTGGTTTTCAGTGTATTCCCAGAGGTGCGCACCCATCGCCCAGATCTACCTGTAGAACGCTTCTGTCACCCCGGAACGAAGCCCTGTGCCCAAGGGCAGTTGGGGGATTTTCCTCCTCCCCCTCCTCTGTGGGAATCACGCTGTTGTGGGCACTCGTGAGCAAGGTTTTGTGCGGATGCTTTCCCACATCCCGTGTAGCCAGGCCCATTCTGAGTGCCTTCACCTGGGGGAAGACCTTGGGACTTTAGCTCTCCAGGACCCAGGAGACCTGGGACAGACCTGGCCGCTTTCGGAGAGGATCTCTCAGCTCTCCCCGCCTCCCGCCTCACCCTTGTCTGTCCTTCGGTCTTCCCTTCTTCTCCTTCAGCAGGGAGCTCACCAAGTCTGGAACCACAGGCATTTATAATGGGAGATTTTTTGCTCCGATGTAGGAGCCTGCGTAGAACAGCATACCGTCCTAAGTCGCCGACTGAAGGTCAATGCTCTGAAGACGGCAGGGAGGGGGGACGCTACCGGCGACCCTGGCTCGGGCGTCTGCGGGGCCTCGGCTCTGACTCCTGCAGACTTAACCCACGCCTTTAGGACCCCAGACATAACCTGGGACTCAGCCTGTAAAAGGAGAAAGTCCTCTTGGCCATGCTTCCAGACTTTTCCCCATCCTCTGTCCCCACAGGAAGCCCAGGGCAGCTGACTGGCCGTGGGACAGAGCACTTGTGGCCGCAGACCCGCTGTGGTTAGGGAGTTGGGGGTGTGTTGGCCCTGTCGGTCCCCTGATGTGTGTTCTCTGTCCCGGCTATGGGCTGCCCCAGAGCAGGTACCACGACATCGGAAAGCCAGGGATGTTCCCACACCTCAGTGGAGATAGGAACCCAATCTCCTCCCTCCCCTCCAGCATCTCTTACCGAATCGGGGACCTGAGTCTCCTCTTTTGTCAAGGAGGGGCAGCTGGAGAAGGTGGTCCCTCTCCAGGCCAACAGAGGATTCAAGTGAACCTGCTGTGTGCCTCTGTCTTCCCCGTTCCTGGGGCTTCTGCCCAGAATAGGCACTGTCCCTGCTCCCAAGGTGCCTGCCTTCTAGTAGGACACATGGACAAGCCCTCCGGTACCCCCGACGGTGAGTCCTGTAGCAGGGCAATGGCTGGTGGCTGGGGAGCAGGAACACCCCCCAACCCTGCCCCAGAACCCACCCTGGGCTGTGGATGGGTGTCTTAGTTCTCTACTGCCGCCGAACAAACGAGTGCAACGGTCAGCATCAAACAAGCGAAGTGACTCTCACGCAGTGTCCGAGGGTCAGCGATCTGGGAGAAGCGTGGTCAAGCCATCCGGGTCTGGGGGCTCAGCGGGGGGTGCGCCTTCACGTGCCTGTGGGACAATCCACCGCAGGTCCTGGTGCTCCTGGAGATGGAGACAGCCCACCTTCTGTGGTGTCCGCATGAGAGTGACATGCTCTCACTCTATTGCATGCTGTGGCTCACACAGACCAATCCTGGAACACTGTGTGTGTGTGTGTGTGTGTGTGTGTGTGTGTGTGCGTGCACGTGCGTGTGGGGACTGCACAAGGACATTAATGACGTAAGAGGCCATCCCCGAGGCTCGTGGACCCGGGTGGGGCTTCCAGGCACAGGTGGGGCCCCAGGCGCAGCGGGAGAGGCAAGCAGGCTCGTTGCTTCACCTCACTTCCAGGGTCACAGTCCACCGGCAGCTGAGTTGTGCCTGCTCTGAGGTAGGGTCAAGGCTTCTTTTTTTCCATGTGAGTATACACTGAAGCCAGCCCCACTTCTAAGAAGCACTATCCTTTCTCTCTAGCTCGATGGTGGTAACTTTGTCCTAAGTGCGGTGAGCGTGCAAGTGTGGGCCTGTTTCTGTCCTGTCCCACTGGGTTAGGGCTTTCCGGCTGAGGTCACAGGGTCCGGTGGCGGGGTCTGGGCGATGTTAGTTATGCTGCAGAGTCCAGGGTGGGGCAGGGCGTGGGGCAATGCGCTCCCATCTGGGGCCGGCTGGGCTGGTGCGGAACAGAGCATCAGTCTGCCCTCGGTGTGGGAGACAGAGCCCTCCGAATTCTCCGAGGATTCGTGCAGCGCTTGGGAGACACGTGTGTTCCCTGATCCCGCCCTTACTGCTGTCAGGACAAATAAGGACGCCTTGACGGGCCGGGCCTAGAGCGTGCCCCAGCCCCGGACAAGAAGCAGCGGCGTCTAGACAGCATCGCGTGGGAGAGGTCCACGGAGAGGAGGTCTTGTGGCAGGTCCCGTGCCGGGTCCTCTGATACTCATTTCCTTCCCGCAGACACAGAATTTTTCAGGGGCGCTCACTACTCAGCCAATGACCACACTTCCCGGCCTCCCCTGCGGCTGGGTGTGGCCCCGTGACCAAGTCCCAGCCGGGGGCTGTGAGTGGAAGGGGTGTGGGAAACATCTGGGTCGTGGCCTTAGAATGCAGGGGCACGTGGCGGAGTTGCAGGCCGTGTGCGAGCTTGACATGTGAAGGTCAGTGGCTTTTCTCTATACCAGCAATGAACAAGTGGAATTTGAAATTAAAAACACAGCGTCCCCCAAAGCGAAACACTTAGGGGTAAGTCTAACAAGACACCTACAAGATCTACAGGGCGAAAAGTACCAAACTCTGATGCGTGGAATGAGAGAACTGAATGAATGAACAAGAGGTTCATGTCCACACATGGGAAGACGCCACGATGGCTCTCCCCGGCGGGGTCTGCACGTTCAGGGCAGTGACAATCCGAGTCCCCGCAAGCTGTTTTGCGGGTGTCGACGGACTGATTCTATAATTTGTGTGGAGCCGAGACCCAGAACAGCCGGCACAGAACCAGAGGAGAACGGAGCTGGAACACCGACATCACTCAACGCCGAGATTGCTCTAGAACCGCCCGGTAGAGTAGAGCCCCCCCCGTGACTCTTAGAGTCACCGAGCTCCGTGCATGTCTGCTGCCTCTCCCCGCCGCCTTGCCTGATGCACTTGAGGACTCTCCCTTACGATGCCAGTCCGTGCTCAGGGGCCCTCAGTGGGTCCCCAAGCCCACCTGCTAGGATCACCAGCCAGCGTTCCCAGACCGCGTGTGCGTCACCTTCTCCCCTCCCTCCCACTCATCCCTGGAGTCCCTCCACTCCCGTCGTTCCACGCCTACCACTCCTCTATTTCTGCCCTTGACCTTCAGCTGCCCTGTGCAAGGTGTCCCCTGCCCCCAAGTGCGTTGCACCTGGGCCTTCCAAGCAAGACGCAACTGCAAGGCAGACTTCGGAAATCCTGCTCCGTGTTCCACTACCCCCAACGACTCTCACGGTGGGCGCCTCTCACTCCGCTGGTTGCCTTGGGTGGGAGTTACATCCTACAGAGTGACCTGTCACCTCCCACCGCCATCCCAGCCTTCCCAGGAGTTCCGGGGCAGGAGAGACCGCACATGGCTGGCCTCCCAGGGAAGACCTCTTTCGGCAGGTTTGGAGTTTGGAAAACCAGCTCTGAGTGCTGATGCAGAGGTGGGCTGTGGGGTGGGGATGGAGGGGGGAATCTGTTTGCAAAGGCAGTTCTTGGAAGTCAGGAAAGCACAGAGGCTCCCCTTGCTGAGGGGCCCCACATCGGAGCTCCGGGGCCACCAGCGAGCCCACTCCGACGTCCCAGGAGGCAGAGCCAGCCTCCAGCCAATGCTCTCAGCGTGGGTGTTTGTTGCTGTAGACTCGGGCTTTCGATGCACAAAACCTCAAAAGACGAGAGAGAGGAAAATTACAGGGAGACTGCTCGGGAACTTTGCAAAATTGGGAAAATGAGCATGCTCCCCGTAGCCGAGCGCGTCGGCCCATCCCCTCGACACTGATTAAGGGGAACTGGTGTTTGCGGGGGCGTTCAGCAAGAGGCCTCTGATGGGGAGACAATTTTGTGGCTTCGGCCTGTAATTTGGATTCGAGGGCTCAGGCACCGTTAATGTGATAAACGTGCAAACCTCCGCCTACAACCAGACGTAGAGCGCAGCCCGCCCAGACAGCCCTCCGTCCCAGCCGGCGGGTCAGACGCTCTGCTCCCGTGTCCGCACACGGCCAGCGGGGCTGGGCCCTTTCCTGGCTGGCTTCGAAAATGTGGAAATAGAAGCCACTGGTCTTGTGTATCACCTAGTTCCAAATGCACACTGCTGTCGGCGTTCGTTTTTGCTATAGACGTTGGTGTCGGAGATTATCTGCGTCCTAGGCAGGACGGGAAGGCTCCCGACCCCACCCTGGAGTCCTGCACGCTGTAGGGCCTTTGCACAGGTATGTTGGGCCAAGGAATGAAGGCATCGGCAGAGAAGAAGAAGAAGGTGTAAAAGGTGAAGGTGAAGAAGGCCTGTTTTTGGCTTGAAGAGAGTGTGGTGGCCACGGGCCAGTCCGGTCTGGACGGTTACCCCAAGAGATCTCCCTGATGGTCAGGGTCATTCGAATGTCACTGGGAACACATGGGCTCTTTCTGGCTAGTGACCCCTTCAATATGTTTCTCTCGCTTCCTAAATCACCAAGGTCAGGCTGCTGAGAGTGGGTGTGTGCCTGCCCGTGTGTGTGCCTGCGCGTGCGCATGTGTGAAATGTTGCAGGGGAATTGAAAGGAGGGAGGAAATGGTTGGGGAGGGAGAGGGTGGGCATGTGGTGAAGGAGTCATCAGTATCTGCTGTGGGTCCCCACCCTCTCCCTGTCCCTGCAGGGTCCCCTGGGCCTGTGTTCACCGCCGTTGCCTTCGAGAACATCTGTCATCGGTTGGCACCTGTTTAGTCTCTGAGGCTCTGGTTTTATTCTTGTGTTTCTCTGGTTCAGCTCCTCCTGCCTTACGATGGGACCCATGTGGGGTGAATTCCCTGCTCCCCTCCACCGGGCTGGGAGAAGGTCAAAAATTTTAAGCAGGAACGCTTCCTAGGAAACAGGAGGCAAACAGCCCAGCAACACAGGCTACTGGAAAAGACATGAATGAGTTTATTTGGCGCAAATTTCTGGTCCCGACTCACAGTCAGATCTAATCAGGGGTCGGCTGGTGAGCTGAGCTGACACCATCTATGGGGAAGCAGGCTCTGCTTCTTCCCCTTCCCAAAGGTTCGCAAAGATAGGCGGGCATCTAGTGCCAAGTATACCTTCCGGGTTGACTTCAGCGGGGCATGTGATTTTTGATAACATCTCTGGTTTTCCCAGTAAAACGGGGATCCTGAGCAATGACGGGGGGGGGGGGGGCGGGGAAACAGGACTCCAGCACGTGGCCACAGCTCTCTCTCCTCCTGTTCAACTCTGTTCAACGACTTCACACAGAAATGGAAAAAGCCTGCTTCGCTGCCTGGCCAGTGTGAGAGCACTCAGCCTCGAGATTCTTACTAAATACAGCTGAATTTGGTAAGCCTTCCTAGGCTGCGGTAACTTCAGGTGGTTTCTTATTCTCTTATGCTTCTCTTACTCTCAGTGATTCCCAGCACCTTGTGCACTGTGAGATGTCAGTAGTTATCCCAAAAGGATTCCGAGGCCAAATCCATTGGCTAAGGGCTACCGGCTCTTGGAGGTTCTTAGTACACATTGCATGTAAAGGCACTGAGAAGTCCTGCACTACAGGGTCATGCTTGCTTGTGACCAGAACACTTTTTTTATGTCACATCTACTGACATCCTGGGGCAGAGTTCCAAAAATTTACAACCTTGGATCATATTTTTGAAAGTCTATAAAAGAGTATAAATAGCTTGTCTCTTCTCCTCTGTAGGACAAAAAGGGCAGTTGGAGGACTTGCCAGACAGAAGCAGATTATGGCAGGCACCGTTGGCGTGTGGAGGGGCACTGCTTTCCCGCCACTCCCTACCCCCTGCCACAGGGTCCCACCACTTTGTTTCTGTGTGGCTGAATCAATAGCCCAAATAATGAGGCTTCCATATTGTTTGGTGTTAATTTCTTTAACGGCTAATGACAAAGCTTCACATTTCCCCCAAGTACCTATTTGTTTTCTGAATTTTCTGGTGTAGACCTTGTATTTTCCTCTTCCTTGATCTCTTGTTAAGTTGAAGCGGGATATTGACCTTGCATTTGTTATGGTGGTCACTCCTTAGTAGACCTGGAGAGTCAACCATCTTTATTTACGTTAATTACTTACTTTCCACACGCTGTTGCTCTTTTCGCATTTTATCACCCATATGATTATGTAAGAAGTTAACTTTTTTTTAACATATTCAAGCCTCTCCATCTTGTCTCCAACGAGACGCTTCCCCCTCCCCCACTGCCTCGTCTTTTTTTGGTCAGAATTCCTCTCCTTTGCATGGCTGGGAAAATGGGAAAATGTTATTCTGTTTTCCTCCAGCTTGTTAAAGCAAATCTAAAAAAAAAAAAAATGTGTTTTCCCAACATGCAAGTAATACATGTTTCTAAGGGAAATAAAAATAAGAAAAAATAAGGAGAACCCCCCCCCCCCCCACCGGCAGTCTTGTCACCCAGATCCATTGGTAATATTTTGTGGCTCTTTCCAGCTTTCCTCGGTGTCTGTATTCACGTTTGCCAACCTTTCAAACTTTAAATTCCTTTTTTTAAAAAAATTTTTAATTTATTTATTTGACAGAGAGAGATCGCAAGTAGGCGGAGAGGCAGGCAGAGAGAGAGGAGGAAGCAGGCTCCCCGCTGAGCAGAGAGCCCGATGCGGGGCTCGATCCCAGGACCCTGAGACCATGACCTGAGCCGAAGGCAGAGGCTTTAACCCACTGAGCCACCCAGGCGCCCCCTCAAACTTTAAATTCTTTAAGCAATCACACGCGTGTGCGTGCACACACCCGGCGCCCTCTGTGGTCCTTTCTTCTGATGGCTTCAAGAGGCATTTCAGGATTTCAAGGGCAGTTTTAGAATCTCACCATGAATTTATCATATTCCTAAAATTACCGGTAAAAAAAAGCCCTGGGCTTCACTCAGTCGGATGGTGTGCAGAGAAAGCGGATTTTAGGGAAGAGAAGCCCCGAATCGTGGCTTCTGCTGATCTCCATGGTGGAGATAACCCCACAGGGCTGAGCTCAGGCTCTGTATGACGTCACCAACGGCTTGTGAAGTTCCTGGATTTGTAGCCATCAGCTCCCACCTATCTGCAAGGAACCCTCATCACCATCCACGTGCTTCTGCTCCCCCATCAGAAGCACCGTAAAATTCTGCTTTTTGTTCTGTTTTCCTCTTATTAGGGTCTTATCTTGGCCTTTGAATAAGCATTTTGTGTTCCCCGAGAAAATGGATACTCAGTTGTTTGACTTTAATCGCTCTTGAAATCTCTTTATGGTGCATACATATTCCAGTTGTGCCGTATTTATGGGAGACAAATTTGATGCACTTTTTTTTTTAATGTACCACTTCTTCCAGAATTAATTTACTAACCCCTCTGATGGCTTTCCTAAGTTTGTACTCATGACTCCAACCAAACCGACATTTTTCTGCTTTCTATTCCTATATTTAAATGTTCTTTCTTCTTCTTGTTAGCTCTAACCCCCCCCTTTCTGGCTTTACATTAAAATGGGATCGGTCCCTGGATGGGGCGCACTGCAGGACAATTTCGGTTTTCAGTGCTAATGAATTATTAATTCAGGAATCCTGCCTTTTGGCTTTGAAATTCACAGTTGTCCTCATGTTCAGAATACGACCGGTCATAGGGATTTTGAAATGGCGACTTTTTTTTTTCAAATGCCCCCTTGACGTCTATTGAGATAATGAAATGACCTTTCACTGCCTCTCATGCTAATATGATAGATGTTCCTGCTTTATTGCCTCTCGGTCTCGAGATAAACCTTGCTTGCTTCCTGGTGACACTTCTCTTTTTTTTAAGTGTGGAGAGTTCCTGCTTGTGTTCGGCATTTTAAAAAATTAATTTTGAGCGGTGGGGGATGGGCAAAAGAACGGCCCCCCGTTTGGGGGACTGAGAGGTACAAACTTCCCATTAAAAAACAAATAAGTCACTGGACTGTAAAGCAGAGCATAGGGAATACAGTTCTGATATCGTCGATAACATATGGCGTCAGACTGTGATCCGACTTACCGTTGGAAACGTCTGGTAAGGCGTTTTACCGTTGAATCACTGTGTTGTACACCGGAAAGCAAATACTATTGTACGTGAGATTCAGTTTAGAAATGAAACAAAATAGGGGCGCCTAGGGGCTCCGTGGGTTTAAGCGTCTGCCTTTGGCTCAAGTCACGATCCCAGGGTCCTGGGATCGAGCCCCACATCAGGCTCTCTGCTTTGCGTGGAGCCTGCTTCTCTCTCTCCCTCTCTCTGTTTTGTCTCTCTCTCTCTCAAATAAATAAATAGTAGATACAATTAAAAAACTAAAATAAAATAAGCATTTTTTAGAGCAATGGCTTTTGAGGGTGTGGCGTTCCCATCCACCCTTCCCGCGGGCTCCCCTCTTGTTAATTTCCTATGCCACCGCGCTGGGCTCAGCAGAGCCGAGACCTGGCGTCCGCAGAGCTCTTGTTCACGAAAGCCCAGGCTGCGTGGGCTCTGGCTGGTTCTCCTGCTTGTGTCGGGATTTCTGAGTCTCTGTTTTGTGATTGCGGCTAGTCAACACGTTTTCACTGTTGTTTTCATTTGATCTGAACCTCTTGCGGGGTCCCCTTACAGCGTGCCCCATTTTCGTGTGTTTTTTACAATCGTTTCTGGAATGGAAGAATTATTCATTCTTGGAAGGATATGATCTTCCCTGATTTGGGCAGGCGGTAAACATAGCTGGAAGGTTAAGGTGTTGTGATAATCTGCGTTCTTGCTGTTCTAGAAGAGTCTAGGACTGAGAGCTGCCTTTCCCTTCCCCGTCTCTCCTTCCAGAGGGCTTGCAAGTCCTAGAGGCAGGGAGGTGGGGGCTTCTCTGTCCCTCCCAGGCCAGGGCTCATTCACTCTGGTGTTAGGGAAGGGTTGGAGTCGCTCAAGAGCAGGTAAGGCTCGGGTTTGTAGGAGGTGGCTGGACCTGGTCGGCAAGACTGGGGCTTTATGTAAAGGGGGGGCATTCTGAGAGTGGGGACGACCCTCACCCTCTCCCCCTACAGCACCCAGGAAAGTGGCAGGCCTCTGACAGGGTGGCACCTGGAGGCCAGTGTCGGGGACGGATGAGGAGTTTGGGGTGGGACTCAGGTCGTCCACACCTGGCACGGCAGGGTGGAGCTCCCCCTCAAATGGGGGAGGGCGGCTCGCAGGTGACCCAGATGGCCCAAAGACCAGCAGCCCCTCCCGCACCCCAGAATCGTGTAACCCGACCTGCGCAGGTGGACCTGTCCAGCCGGGACTTGGCCCGGGACCCCCACATTCATGCATGGTGTAGCCAGTGGATACCTGCCCAGGTTCCCTAGTCCGCGCTGCAGACCTAACATTTCTGAGATGTCTGCAGCGTGTCCAGGCTCCCGACACCACCCCCCACCTCCTCACTGGCAGCCTCCCCACAGGGGCGGGTCCTGGTTCCATCCCTCCGGTTCAAGCAAGAACCTTGCCGTCCACCTTGACCCGTGTTGCACTCACACCCACGTCCAGTCCATCAGCTCTGCTGTCCGAGGATGTCTCGGCCCTGGTGACTCCTCCCACCTCCCTGCTGTTTCCATGCCCGAGCTGCCGTGGTCTCTGGCGTGGATCGTGGCCTCCTGCATGGCCCCCCCATCCCTGGGTCAGGCTGCATCCTGCGGCGGGGACAAAATCACCAGTCTCAGTGTCAGAGACAGGACGGGCTTCTTGTTCATTCTCATCCAGCAGGTCAGCAAGGGGCTTGGCCCCAAGGCAGTCCCCGGGGCCCAGGCATCCCGGTTCCAGGCCAGGTGAGTCATGAGAGGGCACAACGAGGGAACAAGGGGGCACGTACCAGACGAAGCATGCTCTGACTCTGAAAGCGTCCGCTCAGCAAGGATGCTGCCATTCCACTGGCCTTCGGTGGGGAGACGGTGCTGTCCTATCATGTGCCTGGAAGGAGTCAGAGCTGGAACATTTCTGGCTGGTTCCAGTCCCCCTGCAGCCGCCCCAGACAGTTCCCCACGTCACTCAGAGAAAAGCCAAAGTCCGTCCAATGCCCCCAGGTCCTGCCCCATGTCACCTTTCCCACTGGCTCTGTCCTTCCCTGCTGTGATTTCCTGTGGCCCTGCCGGCCTCCTGGCTGGTCCCCCAACACATCAGACGCTCTGGCCGCACGGCCTTTGCACTGGCTGTCCCCCTGATCTGTCTGCACAGCAGGCTCTCTCCCGGGCTCGAACGCTACTGACGCGCTGCTCTCAGTGCAGGCAGCCCTGCCTTGCCACCTGTGCGTCCCCTCCGCTCAGCCTGAGCCACCCTCTGGCCCTTTGTTCTTTTCTAGTATGTATTGCCTTTTTTTTTGTTAAGATTATATTTATTTGTTTGACACACACACACACACACAGCACAAGCGGGGGGAGAGGCAGGCAGAGGGAGAGGGGGAAACAGACTCCTTGCTGAGCAGGGAGCCCGATGTGGGACTTGATCCCAGGACTCCAAGATCATGCCCCGAGCCCAAGGCAGCTGCTTCACCGACTGAGCCTCACGGGCGCCCTTGTGTATTGCCTTTTGACCTGCTCTGCAATTCACTCACTTACCTTATTTGCTTGGGTGTGAGCGCCATCGAGCAGGAGCTGGGTTTGTTCAGGACGGACTTCAGCCACCGCTACCTTCCGGAGGAGTGACTGACTTGGGGGAACCGCTCGTGGCCTGCTTGTTGGGTGGACAGACGCGCTGAGCACTGAGGCATGAGCATTTCACCGTCACATTTTGCATGTGGTTTCAAGAAGGACCCCTGCTGGGAATATTGCTCTCGACACTGAATGTCTGTCTCACCTCTGCAGGTGCAGAGTGAGACCTGATTTGATTTGGGAAGAACACGTGACCCAGGAGGGATGGCCAGGGAGCAGCGGGGCATTTCCAAGGGCCCGGAGTTGGGAGAGGAGGGGAAGCCGGGCGGGACCCACGGAGAGCCCTGGGCTGGGCTTCAATGAGCCTGCCGGTCATCAGGTTGGGGGAGATCTTCAAGTTCCAGAATCTGCCCGCTGGCCACCTTCTTGCCGTGCTCACATGATGGAGAGAGTGAGCGAGCGAGCTCTGGGCTGCCGCTCACGAGGGCGTACATCCCGCCATGGGGCCCACCCTCATGACCTCGTCTGACCCTGAGCGTCTCCCCAAATCTGGCTCCAGATACCACCCATGGGGGGTGGGTTTCAACGCAGGGGCTCCGGTGGGGACACATTCAGTCCACAGCAACCCCCTTGGGCTCACCTGGCTCAGTGGTCCCCAGGATTCCTCCTCACCCTCTGGCCTCCATGCTGGGCCAGGGAGATGGGGAGAGAGGCAGAGGGACCGCTGAGCAATCACAAGGACTGGAGGTAGCCTTAGGTTTTCCATCAATGCCTCCCGGGCCCCTCAGGGGACTTGATTATTATCCAGTAGCTTCTTCAGATTGGCATCAAGCCGTCTTAGAATCGCGGAGCCACCCTCTGGGGAACCGGCCTCTGATCTACATCGGGGAGTGGAGTGTCCCCCAGGCTTATGGCAAAATTATGGTTCAGGAACCGAAAATAATGTGGTTAACAGTAATTTAGAAGGCTTTTTACGGAGCAAGATTTAAAATAAGGGGGCGGGTGGGAAATGAAAAAGAAATAAAGAACAACTTGTAAAAATCCGTTTTTAAAAACTTCTTAGGAGTCATTGCTTTAAAGCACTACCGTTGTTTCTAACTAAATTCAGTAAAAATTTTTATTGACTTAATCATTTTCCCCCAGTCCTGCTTTGGCACTCAATAAAAATATCCAAACAACTTTTTCAAATGGTCCCGAATCAGGCCTTTTATCTGCACGGGGCAAATTCCACCTGCCAACTTGCAAATGGGCTTGTTTTGGTCAACAGATCGAGTTCCGTGCTGGGCAGTTTCCCCCGTGGCTGGTCCGGGCGTGGTCACCAATCCAAATAGGGTTTTGTTTAACTGATCGAGGGTGTGCGTGGTGGGGGGCAGAGGACAGATGCACAAGCTGCTTCTTTGTCCTACTTAGTGGCTTTCCTAGGTTTGGAGGTTTCGAGGGAGGGCGGGCTTGCCTGAGAACGGCAGGTCCAGCCTCGGGGACCCCCTGCTGCTGGGCCCAAGACTTCAGAGGGGCTGGTGTGTCCGCTGCCCTGTCTCGCCTCGCTCCTGGGGCCTCCTGAGACCCCCTGCCCTTCTCCCATCTCTGTGCCTCTGTCTGCCAGCAACCCGGGGACAAGTGCTCACCTGAGAGCTCCTGGACATCTTCTTGCATCCCGTGCGGGGCGAGGTGGGGCGTCCTTCCTTTTCCCGGCCTGGTGCTTCCAGCCCGAGGGGGACAAGCATCTCTACAAACCGTCACAAAACAATAGGCAACGAGGCAGAGGTGGGGGGGGTGCACCGTGGAGAGGGCGGCCGGTTTTGGGGTCTGGATGCGCTGCCGTGTGAGCGCATTTGGAAGCAATAGGGGCAAGGATGGGGGGAATAGGGAGGGCGGAGGAAGTGGGGACGGAGGCGCGACTTCCGGGATGGGCTGGGCCGGAGCAGAGAAGGTGGGGTCCCAGGTCAGGGAGCCTGGGGTTTATTTCAGGGACGCTGAGGTGATGCCCAGGGTTCCCGAGTAGGGCGGACGTCTTATGGGATGGATGAGGCTGAAGACAGGAGATTCTGGAGGTGGGGGGGGGAGGGATTCTGACCCTGTGCCCTGCCCAGGTTGGCTGCCTCTTTGGATCCTCATGGAAGGACCACGCTCCGCAAACAGTAAAACGAGAACCTTCTTAAGAAGGGGAGCCTCTCAGGGCGCCTGGGGGCTCAGTCCGTTAAGTATCTGCCTTCAGCTCCGGTCAGGATCCCGGGGTCAGTGGGGAGCCTGCCTCTCCTTCTCCCTCTGCCCCCTGCTTGTGCTCTCACTCTCTCTATCTCAAATGAATAAATAAAATCTTTTTTTTTTTTTTTTTTAAAGAAAGGGAGCATCTTGGGGCGCCTGGGTTAAGTATCTGCCTTCAGTTCAGGTCATGATCTCAGGGTCCTGGGATCCAGCCCCGCATCGGGCTCTCTGCTCAGTGGGGAGTCTGCGTCTCCCCCTCCTTCTCTCCCTCCTTCTCTCCCTGCTCCTGTTCTCCTGCTCTCTGGCTGTCTATCTCAAACAAATAAAATCTTAAACTAAACAAAACAAAACAAAAAAGGGAGCCTCTCATTCAGTTTTGTGAGCAGTGGATGTCCTGCGTGTGTCAAGCTGCCTCTGTTAGCCACTGTCGATTACGGGGACCTCCATGCCTACGCGTAGTGCCGTCTCATGCTCGAGCTCTGTCCCCGTGCAGGCACCTTCCTCCTCGGGGCATCTTCCCAGGAGCTCATCCTGAGCCCAAAGCACCAGATGAGGGCCATTTGGCGCCCCCACCTGCTAACAGAACAGCATCCCGGCCCTCATCTCCTAGCTCCTGAAGAGCGACACTCCCTTCTGGTCAGGGGTCCCTCACCTGGGGTCTGTGAACTTGGAGGGGACAAAAGTGGTGTCTTTGTTTTCACCCAGCTCTGCACTGGCGCATTTTGAAGGTGGGCAGCGGACCACAGTGGAAACGGAATGAGGGGCTTTCTGCCAATAGAAATCACGGATGTTTTGTGGGGGGCGCCTGGGGGGAGTGCCACTGGTTGAGTGTCCGACTCTTGGTTTCTTGGTTTCGGCCCAAGTCATGATCTCGGAGTCGTGAGATCGAGCCTCATGGTGGGCTCTGTGCTCAGCGGGGAGTCTGCTTGGGATTCTCCCTCCTCCCTCCCCAGCCCCTCCTCCTCCCTAACCCCTCCCCTTCCCCCTCCCCCGCCCCTCTCCCTCTGAGCTCGTGTACATGTCATGTTTTGCATTTATAAAGGTAATTCTGAGATTCCCACAGCATTGTACATTCTGCCCCAAATCCCACGTTACTAAAAAGGCTCAGAGCCCCTGCCCTGGGTGTCTCTTCACTCCCAAGGAGTAAGACGTGCACACCTGAGCTCTGAAATCAGAAGCATTCCAGATGATTCCGTGTGGGTGTCGTGTTTGGAGGACACGGTCACTGGAATGAGCACAATGTTGAAAACTCTCAGGGAGAAATTGTGGACAGTCACGCCTCCAGGATACACCTGACGGGACAGGCCCACTGAGGTCCTCAGCACGACCCCACCATCGCCTGCCGATCCAAATGATGCATGTTCTTCAGAGCCCTGCTGGGCCTCTCCTCCTCCAGGAAGGCTGCCTGGACCCACGGAGGCCATGGGAACCCACCTCGCTTTCAAGTGCCCTGATCTTTTAGGCAGGGCTCCCTGGACTTCGCCGCTGGTTCTGCTGGAGCCCTGAGGCCTGTCCTGGCCAGTGGACCCTGGAGAGGGGGCAGCGTGGAGCAGAAACGAGGCAGGGGATCTGGGGTCCCCGGAGCTGTCTTTGAACTTGAGCCCTGTCCCCTCTACATGGTGCCACCTCTCGGAGCCCCACTTCTTCACCAATGGAAGTGGCCAAAGGCTGGTGACCCGCGGTGTGTGAGCCTCAAGGTCTGGACCTGGGACAGGTGTGTCATGTGAGTGATGGGAGCCCTGCTCTGTGAGAGCTCCCCAGAAGGCTGGTGGCCTGGGAACCGCAGGAGCCTGCCTCTGGGAAAGGCCGAGGACACTGGTGTCAGGAGGGAGAACAGAACCAAGCAGAGCTGTTTTGCTCCCAGAGCGCGGAGAGCCAGCCGGCTCCCCTTGTTCCATTCCCTCTTAGGACGTGGGCAGAGGATTCACAACTTCCCTCCTGCCCCAGATGTCTAAATATGTTTCTTACAGAATGCTCATGTCTAGCAAATTGTACCGTCAAAGAGGACAATCCCAGAGAATGAAGGAGGAGGGGGAGGAGGGAGAAGGAGCTGTGTCTTTACACTCGAGAAAACAACCACTTGCCGAAAGCCCCCTTCCCAGCCACGGAGGCCAGAGCACACTTCTGATGAGCTCGTGTGTGATTTCAGACTCTCGAATTCCCTGATTTAGTGGGCACCTTCCCTTAAACCACCCTGAACCTCCCTGACCCTACCTGAATCATTCTTTAGGTCTCTGGGGCCTGTGTGGGCTGGTGGTCCCCAATTCTCAGAAGAAAATCCGGGGTGTGGTCTAGTGGGCAGTGTTCCTCAGTGTTCTTGTCTGTCACATGGGCAGCGTTTTGTCTGAGATGCTAGTCCCTCATCCTCACTGACACCAAACACCCAGGTGCGCAGCGTTTTGGCCGTCGTCACGGCAGGGCGGGCTCCTCCGAGATGCAGGATGGGAGGGAGCTGGGGAACACTGCACCCCCAGCCTCCCCTGAACCCTCCACCCCAGCGCAAGTGACCTCCTCACTACCCTGGACAGTGGGGAGATGTCCCTTTGCCGACAGATCCCCCAAACCCTCACTCATGGTGCTTGAAACTTGTCCTGGCTGTCACCCCTCCAGACATGGAGGCTGATAAGGCCCGTATCTAGGGTGGGTCCTCAGCAAGGCCCCGGGGAGAGACGTTTCCTGCTCTGGAGGAAGGAGCCTATGCAGGGGGAGCACTGGAGCTATTCAAGAGATGCTCGTGGGATCCAAGAAGGTATTCATGGCAGAAGGTCTAGTTCAGGTCACAGACCCAGACCCCATTAATTAATTAACCAACTGATTAAAAGAGAAGTTGGGCCCCTCGAGGAAGGATCCTATGATGTCAGTGCTGGTTTATACGCAGTCATTTCCCTGACCTTCCCCAAGTGTGACGTGTGGCTGATTGCTGGGGTTTCCGTGCACAGAGGGGAGGAGAATGCTGAGAACTTCTGGGACCGTTGGAGGTAGGGTTTGAAACCAGGAGACCCGAAACTCCATCACTTACAGTGGGGAGCTTGTCAGCTGAGAAATGGGGTTCCCGCCATGTCCATCTCACAGTGGCTCCGAGGACGCAGCCTGTGGGCATTTGCACGGCCAGGTCAGATCCTCCTCATTCCTTCCTGTAGTCTTCCTTCCAACGGGTGCAGCTTCAGCCTGAGGAACGTTCTGGTAGCAAAGATCTACTGGCAATAAATTGTCTCAGGCATTCTCCATCTGAAAATGCCCAATTTCAATTCTCTTATTTAAAAAAAAATCATCATCACTGGATATAACATTCTGAATTGACAAGTCTTTTCTTTCAATACTTGAGGTATCTTTTACGTCTTCTCACTGTCCTCTGAGCTCTACTGTTTCTGATGAGACATCAACCGTCATTTGTCCCCTGTGTGTAATGTGCTTTTTGCCGGCGGCTGCTTTTTAGATTTTCTCTTTATTTTTGGCTTTCAGTGGTTTTACTGTAAGGCACCTAGGTGTGGTTTGTGTGTTTCTTGGTTTTGTAATTATCTTGTTTGGGATAAAAGTGAATTTCTTGGATCTGTAAGTAGCTTTCCCCCTCTATTATATGATGATCATCAATTTGGGGACATTTTTTACTTGATTTCTTCAAACATTTTTCTCTGCCTCCTGTCCAGCCTTTTCTGCCTCCTGTCCAGCCTTTTCTTTCTGGGGCTGGAATTACACATATGCCAGGCCATTTGGTTTTGTTGCATAAGTCTTTGAGTCTCTGCTAATTTTGTTTTAATTTTTTTGATCTGCTTTTTTTCCCCACATTGGGTTTTTTCTATTGATCTGTCTTCGGATCATTCCTTTGGTCATTTCTACTCTTCTTTTAAGTAAATCCATTTACTTTTTCATTTATTATTGTGCTTTTGAGTTCAAGAATTTTACCTTAGTTGTCTTTTTAAGTTCTGATTTCTCTGCTGCAGTTTCCTAGTCATTCCTCATTAGGACCACACTTTGCTCTAAGGCCTTGAACATATTTATAATAATAGCTTTAAAGTCCGTATCAGCTAATTCTAACATGTGGGACATCTCAGGATCACTTTCAGTCGACTGCTTTTGCCTTTGAGTATAAGTCACATTTTCTTGTCGTTTGGCATATCTAGAACTTTTTTTCTGTTACATGGAGCTGCATTTTGTATATGGCATTGCCTATGACACATTGTAGATATTTGAGATTCTTATACTTGCCTCTGAATAGTGCTGGGTTTTGTTGTAGTGGGCGGCCGGATTCTTGGCTGATAGTGTAGACTTGCATGGACTTGGATCTGGTGTTTCCCCTCTAAGTTGAGTTGACTCATCCCCCAGATTCTGCTTTCCAGCCACATGAAAGCCCTTGTTGAGACCTGGTTAAGGCTCTGTTAAAGACTTAGACCAAACCTCACTCTACATTATGGTCTTTACTCCTAAGGCCTGACTTTTCTGACGTCTCTTGTGTCTAGAATATAAAAGAAATCTCTCCTTTCTGGCATGGAACTCCAGTATGTCTCAGTGCTGTTTGGCCTCCCAACCCCAGCACCTGCTCTCATGTAATTCTTGGGTATCTTTCTCTGCATCTGCACAACCCCACCCTTGGCCAAGGACTTGCAGGTAACCACGCAAATGTCTGAGGTACCCCCGTTTGGCACAGCTCCGTCCTCTGGTGTCCTAACCACAGATTCGAGTTATTTTGGCAGCCTCCTCAGCTCAGTAAGATTGCCGTACTCTGCTCCAGCTACCACAGTCAGGAAACTACCCACAATCAGAGGACCAGGGAAATTGGTAGGATCACCTCACGGGTTTTCTCTCTCTCGGGGATCACAATCTTCACTCCCTGTAGTCCAAAGCCCAAACACAACTGTTTCATACCACCCTCCCCCCCATAGTTGTTTGTAGCAGGAAGATTACTCTGGTAGTGACTTTTGGAGTCAGGAATGGAAGTCGGATGAAATGGCTCTGTTGATACAGTGAATGTGTTCTCCTCCATCTCCACCCGTGAGGAGCATAAAAAGCAACTTGTCATTGTATGGGAAGGACAGGAGGACACATTTACTGTCTGACTCCAGATCCAGGAGATTAATCTCCTGTTCTCCAGACAAGATACCTCGCCAGGACCCTAGTCATCTTGATATTCTGCAGCTCATACCACTCTGTTAGGCTGATAACACGTTCTAACCAGAAATGATGGGCAAGGAGCAGCGAGTACCCTACGAGCCTAGTAAGAACCTAGTAAGATCTGCGGGTGCCCAGGATGTGGGAGACAAACTCATGAAGATGTAAGGGCCTGCATATCAATGAAGTGATTAGGGATTCAGGGTCTGGGCATGCTGGGACCACCCCTCCAAGGCAAAGAACATTCTGTTGCCCCTCTCGCATCTCCTACTACTCAGAAAGGAGTACAACACTTAATGTCTTTGGATTTGGGATGGGGTGGACGGTGCAATATCTGTCACACCTCAAAATTCTGTTTTAACCAGTTTCTTTTTCTTTTCTGTCCTCTCACTTGTATCTTTTATTCAGTCTTGCCTTAAGAGACGGCCGATGCCCATTCATAGATGCCGCTGGCCCTTGTTGACGGCTTACTATTGGACGGCATTGCGCTACATGTTTAATCCTCATAAAACTTTATTTTATACTTGGGAAACTGAGGCACAAGGAAGTTAAAAAATGGGTTTGAAGCCACACAGTTACGATGTAAAAAATGGCAACAGGAGGGCGGGAAGTTTGGCTCCCTAGGTGTTCCCTTAACACCACACCACGTGGCCCTTCACCAAGCTGTTTTTTTTTTCTTTTTAATTTAAATTCAGTTAATTAACATATCATGTATTATTAGTCTCATATAGCACCCAGTGCTCATCACATCACATGCCCCCCCTTAATGCCCATCCCCCCGTTACCCCATCCCCCTGCCCCCTTCCCCTCCAGCAACCCTCAGGTTGTTTCCTATGATTAAGAGTCTCGTCTGTTTAACCAGTTTCTTGAGTGGTGTCAAAGGCATCCTGTGGGTCCCGGGGCGATAGAGGTGGACCTGCACCAACCCACCCGCAGCAGGTGTATCCACAGCTGACTGTATCCACGGGTGGAGCGTGCGGAAAGCCTCTGTAAGAGAGTCTCAGGGCGGACCTGCGGAGTTCTGGACCAGATGTGCTTTTTACGACAGAAATGACCTGCCTCTGAAGAAGAGCTTGATGGAGCCCCTGGCCAAGCGAGTGTGCCCCGGAGCTGTCCAGTCCATCACGAACCATTCGCTAAGTGAGAGGTGTGGCCCGTCAGGGACTGGACGGCTCTGGGTACGTCTGGAGGGCAGGAGTAAGTGACACGGACAGGTGCGGAGACTCCCATGTTGCCCGCCCCCGATGCACCTGTATTTCTCCCTCGACCCACACCTGTGATCTTAAGAGGCTGTGCTCTGCAGCAAGCTGGGGGAAGAGGGAAGAACTCGGACCTGGTTCGCAGAAGGGTTGGCCCAATATCTTGGTGCTAGCTGAAAACTGCCTTCTTCTTTTTCTTTTTCTTTTTGAGTTTCTATTTAAATTCCAGTTAGCTAACACAGAGTGTGGTTTTAGTTTCAGGTGTATAGTACAGGGATCCAACACTAGGTCCACTGACTTCTTTTACATTACGTCCGCACTGAGGACTAGCCCGGAAAGAGAGTGGGGGGGAGGGATCTTTAGGCGGCGCTCTTGCCATCCACCCTGCATGAGAGAGAAGTGTCCCGAAGTAAGAGTATGCGTAGACTCCTAGGCACAGGGAGACGGCTTGGCTGACTGGACGGGAGCCAGGAAGGAACGAAACTTGAAATTGATGGACAAGCTGGTCTGGAGAAAAGACATGTAGATAGACCTATGGCAGCAGGCAAATGTGTGTGGATATTGGGTGCCCAGCAGAGAGCTGTCCCACGAAGCCGGGGGATGATGATGATCTCTTGATGACGCTCTTGATGACCAGGTGAGAAGGATGACTTCCTGGGGGATGACAGCCGGTCTTTCCCCAACAACTCCAATGCTCACGCTGAATGTCCTCCCCTTCAGCAGCACAGACAAAGGACAAACCTTCCACAAGTCCCCATTCCTTGAGGGCACCCGCTAACCACCTACTGGCAAGTGGGTTCCACCGGGCCCCTTCGAGTCTGGAGGGGAGAGCTCTCTGTCTCCTCTGGAGTTGGCACTGTTCTAGATATGGATCCGCCTTCTCCGCTCACGCTGCTTCGCCAGCCTCAGAGGCTCACAGAACCTATCACGAGGTGTCACGGCATGCCTTGGACCAAGCACCTGTTTTATAGCTGGGGACGTGCAACATTGAGACATGGTCATGGGATCCGCCGCTCTGATGATGTGTCTCCATCAGCCAGAAGCAGACAGCCTGAGAAGGCTGGAGTGTCCAGTTAAAGACTCAGCTAAGGGGACAACACCCAGGGGCTTCGGGGACCCTGTCTTCCTTCCATTTGCCCTGTGCGGTGAATGCACCTGACCAGTGGCCATGCTATGGGGCTGTGTCCCCCCGAGTTGGAACGCATGGGTTCAAGAGCCAAGGCTAGAGTAGGAGAGTAGACTAGGACTCCGCTCATCATCACAGCCCCCTGTGTATCTTGTTAGACGTACACACGCATGTGCTCCTTGCTTCCTGCCCCCTGGCTTCTCTGCGGAACCCTGTGGGCACGTGGGCACTTGGCTCTCACACAGCACGATCTGGAAGTGCTGGGAAGTCAACATGTTGTGGGCTGACCGTGTCCCGTGGCGGGGGGGGGGGGGGTTGGACTTAGTGTGCTGCTCCTTCTCCAGGTGAAGGTCCCGGAATGCGTTTCACTCGGCCTTGCTGGGAGTGCCTTGGAGTCCGCACCCGGTGGCCACAGCAATACCAGTCCCAGTAGTCTTTGCCTTGGCTCCTCCTCCTTCCCAGGCTTGCTCACCGTCCCCTACATCACGCTCCTCCCTAAGGGACTCACACTTAAGTCTTCTTTGCAATCTCTGCTTTCTGGGGACCTGGAGCTAATCGGGATGGAGATAGCCTCCCGTGCCACTGATGGCGGAGGCCAACCCTCTAACAGTATTTCCTGAGTTCTCACCATGTGCGACGTGGTGTTTTAGGGCTACGGATATGGCAGTGAGTTCGGTAGACGGTTCCCGCGTGCACCCCGTGGACACCGTGCTCTAGGGTGGGAGATGGACAATGATATGTACCAGAACAGATCGTCCTACAGAGGAAATAATGCGGGTGAGAGATTGACAGTAACAGTGGGTGCGGGCGAGGGAGAGGCTGGAAGGGCCGGGGCCATTCGTGTGGAGCTTTGAGTCAGGCAGAGGAGGGGGCCAAGTGACCTCTGGGGGTAAAGTGTCCTCTGCAGGGGAGACAGCAGAAACCCCACCAGGGAGATGAGGGTCACTTTCATTCCAGCCTGTTCGGTGTTGAGAGCTAAAAAATATTCGACTTCACATAATACCCCTGAGAAAGTGGCTTAGCAGGATTCCACAAGCGCCTCGAGTACCGGGGAGCCTGGGAGCTTCCGACCACACATGATCCGCCGTCTGTTTTTCTTGCCAAGTGGACACAACCCGAGCAAGAAAGCCACGTTTCCAAGATGGTGGCTCAGAAGGCCAAAAATAAAAAGTTATGTGCATCCCGAATCCCTTCATGAGAGCCCCAATTTAGTTAAAACCAGTCAAGTCTTTTTCCTTTATTATGGTGCAGAAGAATAAATAGAAGGCGGTGCCCCCTAGACCTCTCCGGGGCTGTCCATTAGGAAAGACCGTTGTGTTTTCGAGCAGTGTAGGCCAAGTGTCCCGAAGTCGTCACGGAGCGATGCTCTCGGGGATGGAGAAATGGACGCGAGTCCGCAGGACACAGCCAAGATACGGTTTTTCCTTCACAGCAGCGATGCCGTGAAGGCGTGTGTTCAGACCAAGTGACTGTCGTCTTGGAGCGTGGTGAGTGGCCTGTGGGAATCAAAGGGCTTTGCGAGGGCTCAAAACCAGGTGTGGCAGAGAGAGGGACCCAGTAGGGAGCCCCGTGGCCGGAAGGGACAAAGTTCAGATAACGCCCACAGCATTTTACTGCAGAAAAGAAGGCATCCGATTGGGTCCCTTAATAACACTCTGCGTTTGTGGTCTGTTTTCATCTGAGGATCTCAAAACATTTTGAGGCATTAATTAAGCTTCACAACAATCCGAGACAGTGGGTATAATTAGACCCATTTCTTAGCCGGGTCATCGGAGGCCCATTAAGAGGAGCTGACTCGTTTAGGGCCTCAGGGGCTGACCGGCCTGTGTTCAGCTCCAGCTTGCCTCGTGTGTCTGAATGTCTCCAAATCAGGGAGGGACGTAGACATTTAAACAACTCTTCCTGGAAACCAGCTGCTGGACAGATTCTCGGGCGAGGCCTCAGTGGGCGTGCGTGGCCGCCGAGCCACCACGGTCTTTCATCACTGCCCGTTACGTGAGGTTCGCGTCCTTCGGAAAAGCCATTGTATGGAGATGCTGGGAAGCAGGAGGCTGGTCCCCAGGAGCCGTGCAAAGTGCCCCTTTCCCAGGGCCTGACACGGGCTCCCTCCCGGCAGGTATACTGCTGGTTCCCCATCATTCTAGGGTGAGGCTATAAAATGTCTTTTCATCTTGAGTTACATATGTGTCCAACACATAAGAAGACTGTTATTACAAAGGCAACCACACAGGGGGAAGAAAAGGTTTCCTTTATTCTGCAAATCTGCCCCGAACACTTTTCAGATGCCTTTGAAGGGACAGACTCCTCTGAGTACTGAGAAGAAGAAGAAGGCACAAAAGTCCTTTTAAAAAAAATGCAACCTGGCCCTGGCTGATGTTGGGTCTGGTGACAAATGCATTGTCCGTCGGGCAGGAGCTGGGCGGTCATAATCCATCCTATGGTGTTTGCAGTTGCTTCCCCTTCTGGCCAATGGGCGGCTTATGCAAAGCAGCTCGCTGCTCTCCTGGAGGCTGGGGGCAGGGACGCGGTCTTGTCCCATGACTTCAGAAACTCACTCCTGGCAATGGAACGCATTCGCAGGAAACAGGTCATGCTCTGGATGCTTTCTCCTCCAGGAACACACAGGGCTAGTCTCTCTGACAGGGAGACTGAGAGGTAACCGAAGGAAGTGTGTGGTAGCAGAGCGAATTCTCTCTTGTTAATGCTCCCCGTCACCACGGGCCTCTTCCCCCCCGAGGTGCCCCGCCGCACTCCCGTCTCTTCACGTTCTTTCCTCTTGACTGACTCTCAAAAGATCCATTTCAACGAGGAAGAAAACCCCCAGCATCTTGGATGATGGTCGCGGATTCTGACACGGAGATACGTTGTCTGTTAAATAGATAGCTTTGGCCCGGCCGTATGGGACCGCTGACCTTGGGGGCGAGCGGACGCGGGGACGTGCAGCCTCACTCCCGAAGAGGGGATCTGGGGCGGTGGGGAGCCAGCCCCTAGATGGGGAACCCCCCCAGGGTAACGGGTCCAGATGGATTCAGGTGCTCGGTTTTGTCTGTAATCTTTCGGGTGACGTGTGTTCTGCCAGCGACTTCTTAGCAAGCCTTGAGCTGCGTGGAAAGAGATGTAAGTTCCCAGTCTCTGTCCCCAGGGCCACGCGGATGGAGCCGGTGCCGGACAGCCGGCCGCGTTCCCGCTGGGGGGCTGAGCCAGGCTGTGACACCATCTATACCATCTGTCGGGGAGGAGGAGGCAGGTGGCCTGCCCGGGGAGTCGAGGAATTCAGTGCGGGCCAGGTTTTCGCTTGACAAGCAGAGGCTGAGAGTTTACTGGGTCCCGTGGGGAATGCAGTGGTGAATACATTTTCAAAAGACAGACTCTCTGCTGGGAGGGATGGGAACGCTTGTGACTAACGCCAGGCAACGTAACAGACACATATATTAAGAGAGGCGCAGGAACGTTCCAGATCAATGATTCTGTCTTGGAGAACCCAGAACGATGAACTGCCTGGATTATGAAGGAGACGGTCGACATCGGGGAGGGGAAGGCTGGATGAGTTTTGCTCGGGCTGTTGTCACAAAGTGCCCCAGAATGGGGGCTTTAACATCTCTGTTTCCCAGGCCCGGAGGAGGGAAATCAAGCAAGACAGGGTCCTCCAGAGGCCTCTTTCCTTGTGTGGACGTCCATCGCCCATCCACGGAGTCATCTCTGTGTGTGTTCATGTCCTGATCCCTTCTTCTTAGAGGTTATGTGGGATTAACCCCCACCTTAATGACTTCCTTGTACCTTAATTAGCTCTGTAAAGGCCCAGCTCCAAAGAAGTTCACATTCTGAGGCACTGAGACTTAGAATTTTAACATATGAATATTTAGGGGACACAACTTAGCCCATAACAAGGGAGAAGGAGCTCTTTCCACTGAGGACATAGATACAAAAGGGCAGGGTCTTGGGTCAGGTTTCCTGGACACAGAGCCTGAGGCAAGGGTTGGGATCCATATGATTTATTGAGGGAGTGCTTTCAAGAGAAAGGAAGTGAAGGAAGCAGGAAGGGGCAGGAGAGGAAGTTCAGCAAGACGGTGGTCCTGGTTGGAGACTGTCCTTGGCCTGATCCCTCAGGGGGCTCTGGAGTAACCACTGCCCCATAGACTTGGTCTCACCTTAAGGGCCACCAAGGGAGTCTTTTGTACCCCTGGGTGAGTCAGACATTGGGCTGTGGCTCTCCCAGGGTGACCACTGTGTGATATTGAGGGAGCTCTCTGAATAAGGAGGTGCCCATGAGTCCTCAGTGGCCCACATCTGAGGCTGGCAGTGCTCCTGGTGGCCAGCCTGTAGGGAGAAGTGGGCCAGCACCACGGCTTCCAGAAACACAGTGAGCTTGTGGGTGAGAGAGTGGCTGCTCTCGTGGGTTGACCACAGTGGCCTGACGTGGCAGAGTCCCACTCCGTACAGTGGATCTGCACAGACTTGACCTGTAGGAGGGGCGTTCCCGTCTGACCTGTGTCAGCCATCCTGCGTCTGGTGTCCCTTCCAGAAATACACCGACCTGCCCACGCAGCCGAGTCAGGAACGAGAAGAGGCAGGCCCCCACTTCAGGCTTTCCCCTGGCCAGGCTGGCCTGGGAAACAGCAGACGGAGCAACACTGTCCCCTGCGGTCTTTCTACCTTGCCACCCTCGCCCAGTGGCTGGACGCATGGCAGGGACCCTGCAAGGGGTGTTGAGAGAAAGCACGTGTGGACCAGCCGCGGACCAGCCTCTGCATCCGGAGGGCCATTTCCACCCTCACTCTTTGGGCTCTTATCAAAAAGAGGCGATTTAAATCTGATGCATAAATCAAAATGGACTGAATAAATAAACGGACCCGAGCGTTTCTGCGGAGGAACCGGCTGCCCAGCAGAGAGGCAGCGGAGGACAGCCACCGCCCTGGGGGAGGGCTGATTCCGAGCCAAAAGCTGGCACCGGTCCCCTGCTCCTAAGAGACACGGAGGGCAGGACATTGTATTTAGAGTGAGAAGCGGTGACTACTACGGTCAGGTTGTTTCCTTCTCCGCTTCTCCAGCTGGTCCTGTCTACACCCGCGCGGTCAGCTCCGTTGCTGCTGGCTTGAGCAAACCCTTCCTGGTTTCATTTCCATCGTCAATTCTACTGGAGAACGACGATGCACCGGAATTTCCCGAGGGCACAGGCGGCTCGCCAGGTCTGGTTTAGCACTGGCTGCAGGCTGGCAGGGTTCAGATGCCGAAGCCGTGTTAGAGAGCGTCCACTCTGGCGTGGACGTGATGTAACGCTTCGTGCACGCCGCACGTGAGTGCGGGGCGGCGAGCCTGCCCACCAGCGCCTCTCCCCGCCGTGGACACTGGCCTGGGAAACTTTTCAGGACACCAAATGGCTGAACGAGGGTGTTAGAGAAGGAAACCAGACTCTTCAGCTCATCACCCCGTTGAATCTGTCCAGGGCCTGGGGATGGAGAGCGCTCCGAGGGTGTGGACTCTCTCCAACGGGACCCCGGTTCGGACTCTGTTTCTTTGAGGGAGGGTACTGGGAAAGGCACATAGGTCAGCTTAGGGGGACCGTCGCGTTTTGCTCATGTTGGGCAGTTCCTTTGGGACACGGAGTTGCACGTTCTAGAAAGGAATAGTTTCCTTAGAGAGAAAGTTGTTCTAGAGACTTTGTATTCAGTTCCTTACAGAAATAGTGTCTCCCTTTCCCCTTCCCTCACGGCCCTGACCACCAGACGGAGAAGCCGGCGCATCTCAGATGCAAGGCGGACTCCACTTTGAGCTCGACCTGGGCGAGTGGGAGCTTGGTGGCCGTGGTGTCCCACGAGGGGCTGCTGAATGGCAAACATTCTGGTCTATTCATTTTTATAAAACGATGGTGCTCATTTTTAAAACCGAAGGGCATAGAGACAGACAAAGAAGGAAAGGGAGAGATGCTAATTTAACCCGAGCTGACTGTTTTGTTTTTTTTTTTTAAGCTGACTTTAAGGCACGGCAGAAGTCTGGAAAAGATAAAGCCCCAAGTTCAAATGTATAGAGCTTACTTTTCGTTCGCATCAAAGCAAACCAAACATTGAGAAGGTCTAGATGCAGAGCTCACATACTCAACTGATCCTTTTTTCCCCCCGACCGACTGCTGGGGACCACGGATGCCTCGGCCTCTTAAGCAGAGCTCGGAACAGCGGGCCGATTGTGCGGTGGGGCCAACGCGGCCCCGGGTAGCCGATAACTTCCCGTGTTGAAATGATGACTTGGAGATTTCATCATGATATCCCTGCACAGCAGGAAGTATCATCTTACCGATCTGCCATTTCTTAAAGTAATCGGCGAGAACACCATTAAAGTCCGTGTCTTAATTAAGCCGAGCATTAGCCAAGGAATTGCAGGCATCCGAGGGCTTAGCCGTCCTGCGGGGTCTGGTTTCACGGGGCGGCCGCGTGCGCAGGGCTGGGAGCTTCAAGGGGGACATCCGCCGGTGCGAGCGGCTTAGTAGTCTGTGGGAGGTGCAGGGTGAGCTGGAACCCAAAATCCTCCGCCCTTTAATCCGGTTCTCGGCGGTCAGTCAGCGGCCTTTGTGCCCTGCACAGATGCATGGAGCCCGGCTGCGGGGTGGGTGCTGCCTCCGACTGACCAGGTTCCTCTGTCGGGGACGCTGCATAGAGGGAAACTGAGGCCAAACAGAGGCTGCTGTAGCCCTGTAGAGCTGGGGAGCCGGGTGTCAGGGATCACGGGCCGCCCTGCCTCCACCCACCTGGCTGCCCTGCCAGTAAACCAAGACGACCAGGAACATCCGGAGAGTCCCCCACCCTGTTCTCCCCACCCCGGAGCAAGCCGGCTTCCACCTCCTGTTTTTAGGCATTTAGTTGAACTGCTTCTGTCCTCAGTTTTCAATTCTGGAAAATGGGTGCATTCTCGGTGCCCCTGTGGAGCGAGCCTGCGTGTCGGTAATAAACGGCTATACAGTGTGACTTTGGTGTATGAGACATGGTGCTGGGCCGGCACCCAAGAGCCCATTGTCTGTGCCTCGGGATGGCGCAGTCCTTCTGGAGAGGGCAGGAGCCCAGAGGAAAGGGTGGGCAGGCTTTCTGGACAACCGAATCTCTGTGCACATGCAAATGATGGTGGTTTTTTTTTTATTTTGTTTTTTAAAGAGGCAGGCAGAGAGAGAGAGGAAGGGAAGCAGGCTCCCTGCCGAGCAGAGAGCCCGATGCGGAGCTCGATCCCAGGACCCTGAGATCATGACCTGAGCTGAAGGCAGAGGCTTAACCCACTGAGCCACCCAGGCGCCCCTGATGGTCGTTTTTAAAACAAGGTCACCTGCGCGGTCCACTAGCGCCACCGCAAAATGCCGCAGGATTTAGGTTCTGACGGCCTGGAGGCTGGCAGGTTTGGTTTCTGGTAAGGACCTGCTTCCTGGCTGCAGACGATGCCTTCCCACTGTGTTCTCGGGGAGGAGAGGAGGAGGGACGGGGGCGAGGTCTCTGTCCCGTCCGATCAGGACCCCACACTTATGACCCCACAGAACCACCGTCCTGAAGCCCCAGCTCCAAATTCAGCCCCGCCCAGGTGAGCACTTCAACCTCTGAGTTTTGCGAGGACACGACGCAGACAGCTGGCCTGACTTCTGTGAGGCAAGAACCAGCTGGGGCCCCCTTCGGCCTCACAGTAAAGTGACCTGTGTGCAGCTGCCGGCTGGCCTTCCTCTTCCCAGCCACCTCCTTGTGCTTCCTGCCCGGCTCTCTCATCGTCAGGGAGGGGGCAGCGTGGGTGAGGCGTGAGGCTGTTGGCCCCCGGGACCCTGGGGGCTGCCTGGGCCCGGAGCTGCCTCCCCAAATGTGTGTGGGAAGAACACACCTGCTCGCAACCCCGCAGACGGGGCAGGGAGTGGGAGTGGACGCTGGGAGTCCTCGCAGCCCCCCGCGTCCACCCCGTCTTATGAGGGTGAGCCCGAGGCTTGGAAACTGTGGGGGGGGGGCAGGGAGGGAGCGGGACCCCCCGCTCTCTGGGTCATCCTGCGGCACCTCCGTGGGGACGCCCGGGACACTTCACGGACTCGGTCTCTTCTCCAACCCCTTCGCACTGTGCGGCTGCCTTTCCTGGGGCTTCGGTCACAAACCACCACGAAATCAGGGCCTTGAGACAACAGTCATGGATTGTCCCGCAGCTGTGGAGGCCAGAGGTCCGACCTCAGCATCACTGGGGCCCCATCAGGCAGTCGTCGGGGCTGCCCACCTTCCAGAGGTTCTCAGAACCCGTTCCTACCTCTTCTGCTCCTGGCGGCCGCCCGCGTCCCTTGGCTTGTGGCTGTGTCACTCCCCACTCTGCCTTTGCGGCCTCGCACCCCTCCTCGTCTGGGCATCCCCTCTCAAGAGGACCCGCGTGGTTGCATGTGGGGTCCGCATAACCCAGGATCATCTTCCCACATCAAGAGCCTCCACAAAGTCTTGTTTTCCTTATAAGGTGAAATGTCTAGGCTCCAGGAGCCAGGACCTGAAATCTGCAGGTCGCCACCATTCACCCTCCACCTGCCCACCTGCCCACGGGCGGTGCTGGCTCAGGGCTCCGTGTGAGAGGAGGCCACCAGCAGAGACGCCGCTGTGAAGACTGCTGCCTTGGTCCCTTCCCACGTCACCTCCCTCTGCTGTCTCCCGCCCTGTTCATCCTTCCTGGGCACCGTCACCTGCTGGGACGGGCCCTCAGGCAGCCCCCATTTCCGCCACTGCTGCCCACGCGAAGGGCTTCTGCTGGTCAGCCTCGCCCATGCAGCAGGCCGCGGAGAGGTGCCCAGACGTTCCCGAAGCTGCTCCCTGCCTGGCCCGCAGCTACTCTGCCCTGCGTCGGCTCTGGTGCCGGACCCCTGACTTAAGCTGCTGATTCACGCTGCCTGCTCGTGGCTGGGACCCCGGCTGGGCCCCTGAACTTGCCGTAGCCCTTCCCACCTCGATACGCCACCCCCTAACTCTGACCTTGGGAACTGGCAGCCGTGCGTACTTGTCCTCGGCTGCATAGCAAATTGCCCGCCAGCTTAGTGCTCCGGCGTAAGCGTCCGTGATCGCCCTGCGTGAGGAATCTGGGAAGAGCTCGGGATGAGGGGTCCTGGCTCAGGGCCTCTCCCGAGCTCGCAGGCGAGGTGTTGGCCGAGGCTGCCTAAAGGCTGGACGGCGGCTGGGGGCGCACCTGCCAGATGGCGCCCTCCGCGCCTCGCCGCACGGACCTCTCCACGGGCCGCTCTCTTGCGTCCTCACAGCAAGGCGGCCAGCTGCCCCAGAGCCCTGGTCTGAGAGAGCCGGCCCCAAGTCACACACCAGCATCGCCGCACTCCTGACCAGCGTGAGAGCGACCTGCGAAGGACGAGGGACAAGGGGGTGCACTGGGGCCACCTTGGGGGCTGGCTGTCACCCTGCGTCCCCACCACACCAAGGCTGCCTTCTTTTCTCAGGTGAGGGGAGAGCAGCTCCGTCGTCCTTTTCCTGCTTAGGGGGAACCCGGTAGCCCCGTGTTTGGTGCAGCGGGTCACCCGCGTGCTTTAACCCGGTGGGGACGGGTGTCTTCCTTACACCGCACCTGTATGACCTGCATTTCCTCCTCTCGCCTCCATGGGACAGGGCTGAACCAGGGGGACAAATGTCCCCTGTGAACACCTCCCTGGCTACCAGTGGCTTCTGGGAGAATGACTCCTCCTGAGCGTCCCAGGATCAAGGTTGGGGCCCCGGGCTGGAGCGCCGCCCCCTCCGCCCTCTAGTGCAGGAGCAGGGAGGCGGACACAGTCCCACTCCCCGAAGCTGCTCATCGGGTAAGCAGTGGAAGGGAACTGTTGTGGCCACGGGACTCGCAAGGCGTGGGCGAAGGAAGTGCTTCCGTCTCCCCAGACACGCTCCTGGCAAGGTCCACGTCCTCCTGGTGACACAAGGACTCGGAGGGTGTGTGTGGTGCGTCAGAAGCTCACACCTGTGGGACACCATACTCACACCAGACCTCGGTGACCGTGGGAGCTTGTGGCCATTTTTTCGTCCTAAATGAAACCAGGACTGCGTCAGGAATAACAGTAATGACCTTATCCACACTCCTTTTACAAGGCCGCCGTGATGATGTCAGCTTCTCGTACCTGGCACCCTGCTGGGTCTGCTTGGAGCCACTAACAGATGGATTCAATCCAGTTTGCTCCCCCAAACGTGCAGAACTCAGTGTGGAAGGGAGCCGGGTCCCGATGGGACTCCTCTGGGCCCGGAGGGAAGGACGAGTAGCATCCTTCTCTCGTATCCTACGCCGCAGCTTGGATTGGGCACCCCACACATTGGAGCCCTATCCCAGTACGGGTGAGTGCGACCTTATTTGGAGATAAGGTCCTCGCGAATGATCAGGTTAAGATGAGGTCATCAGGGTGGGCCCTAACTCAGCAGGGCATGGACACACACAGAGGGGCGAGCCTGTGAGGGTCCAGGGAGAGCACGGCTGCTGTCCACATACGAGGGGAGAGACCCCAGAGGACCCCACCCTGCGTGTGCCTGCATCTCAGTCTTCGGCCTCCAGGATGGGGGACAGTGAGTACCTGTTTTCTAAGCCCCATCTGTGGCACTGATAAGTCCTGTGAGTCAGCCCTCCCAGGCGCTCAGAGGCTGGGGCTGCTGGGGCACCCACTGGCTCCTTCCCAGGCAGGCTCGCGACGTGCCTTTGGTTTCCATGTGGGGAAAACGCAAACCAGGCGAGGCTTGGGGTCCCAAGCAGGAGTCTGTGGCTGGGCCAGGTGGCCCAGAGCTGAATCCAAGGCAACAACAGAAATCGGGGTGATTGTGGACGACCTGCACTTGTCACCCCCTCCCCCATCAACACCGTCCCTGGGAAGGCCTGGCAGGCCTTCCCGGACCCTCAGCTTCTTCCTATAGTGAGCCCAGAGGTGAGGACCTGAATGCCCGACCACTGGACGGAGTCTCTTGGGAGAACAGAGAGAGCAGAGGGAGCTGGAGAGGGCCTGGCTGTCTCACGGTGTCATGAGCCCCCGGCCCTGAGTTGGGCGTTGCTGGACGGGGGTGCGGGTCACCATCTGACCGCTCCATGCCTAGCACCCTGCTCTGCCGCCCCGGAGTCCCGGGTCTGGACGCCCCAGACGTTGCTGAAAGAGAACATCTCCGACGGAGCTGATTGAGACCCGAGTCTGCAGTCCCCAGAGCCCTGCGTGGTGGCAGAACGTGGGGATGACTGCTGGGGTCCTGAATTTCAGGTGGGAAGGGGGCAGTTGTGGCCCTGGTGGCTGGGACTTTGCATGAGCCGTCCCAAGGACAGAGGGGCCGGGTGGTTCTGGGCAGGGGTCTGACGACTAGGAAGACCCTCACTGCCCTTCAGGAGCTCAAGCCTGGAGATGCTGCCCTCCTGCTTGAGGAGGGGGATGTGGGGCTCACGGGTGTAAGCTGGCGTTGTCCATGCGGTGACCATCTTCCGCGGGGGCAGAGACATGGTGGCAAGGATGGCCACGGTGAGACCCAAGTTGGCCCTGCTGGTGCCCAGCCATGGAATCTTCCAGAATGAGGCAACTGTGTGTGTGTGTGTGTGTGTGTGTGTGTGAGTGCATGTGTGTGTGCATGGATGTGTGTGTGTGTGTGTGTACCAGAGAGGCTTCCAGGGACAAGCGACGCCCTGTGTCTCACAGGAGGAGGCGGAGGAGACAGGGTCTGAGGGACGGGGACAGTGCAGGAAGAGGACAGAGGCTCGGAGATGAGAAATGGGGCCTGTGGCCGCCGCACCTCCTTGCTCCCTCCAGGAGGACCAAGGAAGTGGGGACAGGGACGTCCCGTTGACAAAGACCCGGTGAAGGGAAGACCTTGGCTTCTGCGGACGGCAGAGTATCTGAGACCGACCACACGTGTTCTCAGGAGCTGGACAGTCTCAGCACGGCTTTGATGACAGAAGTCGCTGGTGGACGTGCAGGGTTTACTGAGCCCTGCGCTGGGCTTTGCATACGTCCCTGCTTTGCTCCCTCATGACCATCTGCTGCTGGTGTCACCCTCCCTTCTCTGCCTTTGTGACTCCAAAGTGTCCAGAGCCGGCAGAGCCCTGTGTCCTAAGCCGGCCCTGGAAACTGCGTCCCTGTGCGGTCCCCTGGCGCAGCCCTGGGACGGCCCCGAGGAGGGCCAATGGCTTGGAGACCCAGTCCCTGCCTTTGGGAGTGGTATATCCTCACAGGCTTGCAGGCCGAGCCAGGAAAAGAAGCTTAAAGGGGGTGTCTGGTGCCTTCTGTAGGGCCTGGGGGGTGAGCTGCCTTGGGGGGGACCCCAGCAGCACGAGGGAGGCTTCCATTCCCCTCCTGGCAGCCTCGTGTAGGAGCCCCGGGTGAGGTCAAGGCTGGGGGAGAACGGGAAGAGGCTGCTTTGGAGGCCACTGCCTTTCCCGAGGTCACCCCCCTCACTCCATGGGTCTGTGTGCTGCCCGTCCACGTGTCCATCGCATGCAGAGTGTGGGCAGCCCTGACCTGGCCCCCCGGTAGGCACCCCCGGGGCCGCTCAGGAGGAGGATGGGAGGCCGCTCGCTGCTCTGCGGGCTGCAGGCCTCTGGGTTTGTCTGAAGCTTCCATGTGGTCCTAAGACGGGGCCGTGTTTGCAAAGCACCGGGCCAGGCAGCAGGTAGCATGTCTTAAACCAGGCTCCTGGACAGCGCGTGCCGAACGTGGCCGGGTGTGTCCTCAGAGTGAGGGTCCAAGGTCCCGGCTTGAGTCTAAGCTAGACGAGGGGATGGCATACCGGGAGGCTGGGGAAGCCAGCTGAGCCCCTCCAGCATGCGGGGTGGGAGCGGGCAGGGTTGCCGCAGCCCCCCAGCACCACGAGTCTCAGTGTGTGATGGGAGGGGAAGTTGTTTCGCCAAATTTAGCACTTGCCCGGATTCTGAGCGTCTGACAGTGGAATGGAGCGGGATGGGGATCGTCTGAATTCATTTAGAGCTGCCAGCACGTGATTCAAAGCAAAAATGGCTTCAATGGGTCTATAAAAAGAACACCCAAATCCTCTTAGACAGACAAAAACGCATTTTGATGATTTCAGTAAAAATGAATCTGGAACATAAGGATTAAATTTCTCTGAAAATCCTCGAGAATCTAAGATGGTGCGAGGGAGGACCACGATGGTGAAGAACACGACGGTTTTGGAGAATTTTTCAGGGACGGTGTGGCTGGTTACCGAGCCCTGAAGCAGGTCCTTTTGCTTCCCAGTGTCCGGGGTAACAAGAAGGTGGTTTGGAGGAAGGTCTTCCTTCTCTTGTAGATCAGGGCTGTGCCCGTGACCCCATTTTACCTTGATCTCCTCTTCCCAGACCTAACTACTGCTACATTTTGGGGGCCCTGGGCGTCAGGACCTCAAAAATGAACCTTGGGGGGTGCCTGCAGCCTGTGAAAGCTGCCATCTGGGTATTTGCTGGGGTCATCCCGGATGACCACCAGTGTTTCTTCTAGCTCAACGATCTCAAGAGCATGTCACGATCTTACGACAATCAGTGGTTTAATTAAACACGTATCTCAGAGAGGAAAGGACATGCTGATGTTACTGCATGGGGACGGGTGGAGGGACATGGGCAGGGACTCTGTGCCCACCCGTCAGAGCAAGAAGTGACATCGAGACCTGATGGCAACATGGCATGTCTCCCCACTCATTGTTTTGTGAGATGTTTACCTTCACATCGTACATTTTATGGGGTGGGGTTTTGTTTATCCTTTTTATATTTTCAGTCATTTTATATTTTCAGTCATACTGCAAAGACCTTCCCCTCGTGTGGCTAGAGAAGATCTCTTCCCCGTTTCCCTCCAGTCTTTCATGATTTCTTTCTTTTCTTTTCTCATCTGGCCCTTTGGTTCACCTGGGGTTTGTGGCGGTATAGGCGCTGAGCTCTCGGACCACCGTCTGCGGGCCATGTTCTCCCCATTGACTGTGCTCTGCATCCACCTGGGCCTCCTGGACTGTGTCTCTGGTCAGCCTGTGTATCTGCTCATGGCCCCACACCGTTTTAGTGACCGATGCTTTGTGATCTCTTTTACTACCGGCCAGGATAATGCCTCTCTTTGTCCCTCTTCTTTTTCATGGTTCTCCTGGCTGCGTTACCCATTTTTCTGCGTGGAGCTTAGCACTGCCTTGTGTGGTCAGAGAAAAGGAGCTGCTCGTGTTTGTTTGCACTGCAGTGAAGAGGACTTCATAAATCAGCTTAGGGCGAGTGACTTCTGGAAGCTGGCCTGCCTCTCCGATTATCTTCTGTCCCTCCATAGTTTTCTAAATGATTTTTCCAGTAGGTCTAAAAAATTCGTGTTATGCTGATTCCTACTGTTTTATCTTTTTAAAAAATTAGCCAAAAATCAAGTGTTCTCTTGCAGTGTAGCTCTGGGGTGTGTGTGTGTGTGTGTGTGTGTGTGTGTGTGTGTGTGTAACTATTTTTTTCTAAACGTAGTTGCTCCCTTGCTCATTTATTTTATTGCGTAGAATAGCTTTTCCATGGATTTTCTAGGGGCAAAAAAGCATATCATCTGCAAAGAGTAAGGCTTTGTCTCCTTTTTGATCTATGCTTCTAATATCTTTTAAAATTGTGTTTGCCAGTAATTCTGGAACAATGCTGGGGATAGCCTTAGAGTTCCCCTGTTGAGAACGAGGCTGGCGGGGATGGATCTATTTTGTCATATTAGAGACACCATCCATTCTTCCTTTGTTGAGGGAGTTATCAGGATATTGTCACATGCTTTTCCAACTGTGGAAACAGTCATTTGATTTCTCCCACGAGGTCAATTAATATGATCAATTATATCAACGTATTTCCTAGTATTGTACCAGCCTTGGTCCTTTAATGTGCTTCTAAATTCTGTTTATATTTTATTTTGGATTTTCTCCATGATATTTGTAAAAGATATTTATCTAACCCTTCATCAAGTTTTGGTATCACTGTTACACTGGCTTTGTGAAAACAATTCGAAAGTTTTCTTTCTTGTTCTTTGCTCCACAGAATTTTAAATGGCATTGGGACCAGAGGTTTAGAAGGAGTGTTCCCTGTGAGAGCACTTGGGTTGGGTGTTTTTCTTTGGGCGGAGGAGTTTATATAATTTGCTTTTAAAAATAATGCCTTAGGGGCACCTGGGTGGCTCAGTAGGCTAAGCCTCTCTCTTCAGCTCAGGTCATGATCTCAGGGTCCTGGGATCGAGCCCCGCAGAGGCTCTCTGCTCAGTGCGGAGCCTGCTTCCTTCTCTCTCTGCCTGCCTCACTGCCTACTTGTGATCTCTCTCTCTGTCAAATAAGTAAATAAAATCTTTAAAAAAAATAATGCCTTAGTGAAAATCCTTTTATATCTGTCCTTATACACTTAACAGAAGTCCTTAGGTTTTAATTCCTCAATGTATAATTGGTATCAAAAAGGATCCAGCTTAGTTTGATTAATATAACCACACAGACACCCCCCCCCCACCATGTAGGCTGGAAGGGTTGATGCTTCCACCAACAAACAGTGACACCAGCTTCTGCCAATCTCTTTTGTGTTCGTCAATTTGCACTTGATCTTAGTCAAAAGGCCGAGAAGCAATGCCAATTTGAGAGACAAAACAAAAACATGAGCCCTTATATTATTTCATTTTTTCTTGCTGTAACTAATAATAAGGTTGGGTGCCTTTTCGTATTTTTACTGGTAATTAGAGGGTTTTTTGTGTGTGTGTGTGAATTGTCTGCTCATGTCTTTTCTACATTTTCCCATAAGCATTCCCTCTTTTCTTATTGATTTTTAAGAGCTCTTTATATATTAGGGATTCTTAATCATCCTATGAAATATATTATCCTAGGTCATCCTGAGTCCTCCTCGTGAATGGATTCTGTTGTAAAAATTGTGTAGTGTGTCTGTGGTATCTAAGTTTACTCTACTGGGCAGTGGCCAAAGTGTGGGTGAGTCAGCCTTGGGTCATGCAGAGAGCTTGAACTAGTCGATTGAACATTCAGAACTAACTTGAGGAACTTGACTCAACTCTTCTGTGTCCAGTTCCAACAAGCTCTTACAGTGCTGGAAAAACAAACAAACAAACCCCAAAACAAACATGCTGGCAGCTGGAGAACTCCCATTTGATTGGAAACATACCACAGATACGTGCAATTCTGGTTACCAAAATGCATTTCCTGAAGGAGTGTAGAAGCGTGAATCTGTGCTTGGATCCTTGCTCTAAGAAGGGAAAGGAGCCATATGCAAGTTTTAAATGTCAACATTCATCCAGGTTTTCTATGAGGTCGTGTTTACTGATGTGCTATGGATTTCTGGAGAAAACCATAAAGACAGGGTTGAGATGCAAGAGAAGTTTCATGGCATTTGCTGTTGGCTTTCACCCCAGGGTGTGGCCAGGAATCCTGATGGCTTCCAGCTCCTGGCTGATAACCTCACGCGGCAGGTGTGGAGGGAGAGCCATCTGATAAGGGATCCACCATTAACAGCTTTCAAAAACGAAGCAAAGGGGCCCTGACTCTTTCAGACCCCTCCCTTAGGAAGCTACATCTCTTGCCTCAGACTTCAGTCCCCATATATCCCAGCAGGAAGGAACGCAGTGATGAGCCAAGAGGGCAGGTGACAAATGTCAGGTAACCTGATGTGGGGGGAGCACGGCTGCGTCCCCCGCTTTGACAGACAATCTTTTATGCTTCAGGCATTGACCACGTGTCAGGCACCGTCTGTGGCCCAGGGAAGACACAGGTTTGAAGGGTAACCAACCACAGTGACAACAAAAGCGAGCATCCCTTTCCTGGTACTGGCTCTGCGGGGAAGTACATTGTAAACACTCTCATTTGGTCTGAAGAAGGAGGCAGGTGCTACAGATACCCCAATCTGTAGATGAGCGAAGGAGGCACAGAAAGGTCAAGCCCACACCCAAGTTCCACACCACACCACCTCCCAAGACAACCAGTCTGTGGCCATCTCCTCCCAAGTGTGAGTGCAGTGACGCTGTGGAGAATGGGAATCAGTGGCTCAGGGCCCCTGCCATGATGGAGGACAGACAGTGAGACATGGGAGGAGGACTGGCTGAGCCTGCCTGGGGACATCAGAGAAGACTCTCGGTCCCAAAGGACAAGATAGATTTTAGCAGGAAGAGGAGGAAGGGGTAAAAAGAGGGTGGGCCTTCCAGTGTATGGGCCAGCCTGTGGGAAAGAGCAGAGCCATCAAAAGGACAAAAGACATCCAGGGCCAGTGAGGAGGGCCAATGAAGCTGACCTCAGAGGAGAGTCTGCAGAGGCTGAGGGCCACTCTGTGAAGGGTCTCTTAGGGCTACCCTGTGGGGTTTGGCCTTGGTGTCCTAGCAGCGGGGCACACAGCAGTCACTTGAGCAGAGGGAGGCTTGATTAGATTCATGATTTAGAAAGCCCATGATGACCACAGGCAGGAAGAAAAGCCAGGGAGCACTCAATGTTTGCCACAGAGCTCACCACCTAGGACCCCATTTGGAAAAGTCTGGGACTGGTGGAGTTATCGGTGCAAGGTGACACCCTGACTAGCCCAAGGGGGTACACGTTTGCTGCATGAATAAGGCTTCGAGGCGGAATTGTCACACTGGCTGCAGATGTATGGCCGACATGGGCTCCTGTGAACAATAAGAAAGGTTGACTGTTAGACAGCTATGTAGCCCAGCTTCTGTCAACAAGAAATTCTACCAGGGTCTCATCTGCCTTGTGACATTGGACTTTTATATATGAACATGATTTTTAAGATTAAAATCTATTGTCATGATTATCAGAGTATTTGCTAGTACATCTCCCTGACTGCTGCCAGGGGAGGTTTATCACCGTTAGGCTGAGAACTGCTGCTGTTCTATGTGTCTAGGCAAAACCATCTGCCATGAGCTTTGGTTCATGTCTCCTTTTTGCCTCGTTTGCCACCATCATTTTGTGTCTGTAGGTTTATGGTAAAATTACAAGGTGCTTCATGTGCGACTCAGAAGACCCAAACTTTACATGGGATGTGACAGCATGAGTTGATGGGGAGTGAGTTAGCTAACTGGGACACGTAACAACCAGAGCTAATTCTCTTCCCACTTCTAGTGAAATGCCCCCAGGGACACTGAAAACATGAAAATGTATGACACCACAGAAAGCTACGAGAGGTGGCCGAAAATCAAAACCAGGGAAAAACAGACAAAAATGCACTCCAGCAGAATGGAGATTAGGATTCTAGGTAAAGGTCTGCCTAAGGAAACTGGGGATCAGATTGGAATTGAGCACTTAGCTCGCTTTCCTGCTGGGATCTCAGAAAGGAAACCCAACCAGCATGACTGATTTGGCCAATTATTTAAAAACATGGCACCTGAACAAATCAGGGATTTAAAAAGCAAGCAAACAAACGCAAAATAGAACAAACTCACTGATGTGGGACAAGACAGGAGAAGTGGGGTAGTATCCAGAAGATGAAGTCTTCTGAAAATGATCTACTACAGAATCCAGAGGGGAGAAAAGTCAGGAAACTGATCGGCATTGACAAAGCAGCAGGATGTAATGGCCAGCTATCAGAATGAACTCTATATAGTTTCCATATTTGTAAGTCCCAAACTGCTGACTTCAGGCAGTTTCATAGGATTCAACCTGGTATAGATTCTACACACCAAGACAGAGACACAACAAATGACAAGAGGCATACATACGCAATAGGAGACAGGTAGCACTGAGTATCTTGCCTATTACAATAAACATGAACGGAATAGATTCTTTTGTTACGAAGACTCTAAAACCAAACTAAGGAATTCAAGTGTCAGATATGTGCCATTTCTTTTCAAAAGGTAAAGAGTAACAAATGAATAGGTGCATATATCCTAAGAAAATGCAAACAAAAATAAAGTAGGAGTCACAATAATAATATCACCTCAGGTAAAATTCAACAGCAGAGGTACCAACAGAACAAAGAAGGCAGTTTTATTTTGATAATAGTACAAATCACAATAAGGACATACTGACTCGAGCCTTTTGGCAATAGATAATTATGCCCTAAAATATATAATGCAAAATATATAATGTGAGCGCAGAAACCCACCAGGGCTCAGCATCTCTTTCCCATATTTGGAACCCCCAAAGCTCTGAAAGGCAAAAGAGTTCATCAGCCTAATGCCTATTAGGCAGCAAAGTGGACCTGAATTTCTGGAAGGGGATTACAGTCCTATGTCACTTAGTGCTAATATTTGTGCATTTCTCTGAAAAAAGAGCAATGTTCTGTGGGAGTTCTATGTAAAATTTCAAATGTTGCCTTTCAAAAAACTACAAAATTCTGAATTCTGAATCATAGTCTACTACTAGTGGATACGGTTTGTGGGCCCGTCATACGGAAATCTATGAAACAGGCAAAAAATAGAGCATGCAATGTAATTATAATTAATAAACATTGTTTAGATATGTGTGAGTCTGCAGACAGAGCCACAAGCAAATTCTATATCCTACAAATAGAGAATGAACATTTTCTGGCTCCTGTCGTATGTACACACGTCACATGCCATGATTACAAGGCAATACAACCGGAAATTTATGATCCAACCATGTGGTCTTAAAAACACACTTCTAATTTTACTCGCCAAAAGAATTAAAAAATGAAAATGAAAACACTCTTCTAAATTAGGCCAAAGCAGAAGTAAAAACTGAAATTACAGACATATTGACATTTGTGGGATGAGGTCAAGGCTGCCTTCCGAGATGGATTAAATGCTTTCATTATCAAGGTATAAAGAGGGGAAACAACCAAGGATGGGCGTGGCAGGTGGCCACAGAGCCCGTGATCCTTCGCACAGTTCTCCCAAAGGCTGTGTAGGACTCACTGCTGAGAAGTCGCTTGTGCTCTCCGCGTCTTGTGAGAGGCCTGCTGCCGCCTAGAAAAACGGAAATGACCCAGTGCTAGTCCTCTGCCCCGCAACCACGGCCACACAGGTCACAACAGCCAGCTCAGCCTCCCAGGGATGGACGGAGTTACTGTTCAGGATCGTCTTCCAAGAAGACCTGCGTCGCTTTCCAGGGTCTCAGTGAGCTTCAGTACAGTGAATTCTACAGTCCCATTCATGGCGACCCCAGCTTTTACAACCTGCCAATTTTAGGAGTGCTTCTTACCTTTAATTCTCTACTTACACCCCAAAACGTGAAAAAATAATGAAAACGGAAGACATTTTGTAACAAAGCTTTGTGTCACTTCGCTGTAGGTGCCTCTGTGAAACACGGCTACCCCACATGGTTAAGCCACCTGGATCTAACGATGCCTGAAGTCTGCTTTTCTGGGCGGAGAAACAAACGGAGTGCTGCGTAACTGAGTGAAGGAGTGAACTATTTCGAGGGGACATTTGACTGTGTCCCCGTTACCCCCTATTTCCCCCAGATTCACATTCACGTTGTTCGAAACATCGTAGCCACGTGCTGAGGTGTCCCGGGACACGAGCCAGCGGGAAGGTACTCACAGTCCTGGAGAGGAGAAGTCTGAAATCCAGGTGTGGGCAGGGCTAGTTCTTTCTGGAGGCTCTGGGGAGGGTCCTTCTAGTCTCTTCCGGCCTCTGGGGCTCTAGGGGCTCGTGGACTGTGGCTGCGCCCCTCCCCCACCTCTGCCTCTGTCTCCATGGCCTGTTCACTTCTCTTAAGGACACCAGAAATCAGTTCAGGACCCATCAGACTCCCGCACAGCCTCGTTTTAACCTGTTACATCTGCACAGAGCCCGTTTCCAAATAAGGTCCCCTTCCCAAGCGATTAGAACTTGATCTTTTTGTGGGCGCCGTTCAGCTCACAACTCCGTCTAAACAACAAACGACCTGCTTGCTTGCTTTCTTCACATCTCGGAAGTTTGGTTATTGTCGTCTGAGGGGCTGCAGGTCGTTACCGAAGGCACAGCCTTCCTCGGAGAGGCCTGAACAGAAGGGATGGTTTTGGAGGGTCTCTAGCCGTCCTGCGATTTGCTGACTGTGAAGATGGACATCTGGTGGTCAGGCAGCAGGAGGCCCAGGACAGTGGTTCCAAGGAGCAGTGGCACCCATTCCTTCCTTGTCCCCGAGAAGGAACCGTGGAGAGGCTGCCTGGGGCTGGGCCTACGCTCAGTGAAGAGTGGCCCAGAGGTCGTGCTGGGATCCTGGCCAGGGCCGAAGGCACGCGTTATTAATACAAGGCCTGGAAGCTGGGTCTGAGCATCTGAGCTGCGGTCAGAGAGGCCTCCCGTGGTGGCCATTGTACCCAAGACGCAGGGACAGGGGGCAAGTTAAAATCCAGGGCTGAGAAGGGCAACCAGTGACACTTCCATAGGGCATCTCACACCCTGGGAAAGTTTCATAGGATATCCACCTGGTTAGAAGGGATCGTTAGCATATCATTAGCATGCCATCAGCATGTCATTAGCATATCATCAGAAGCCACATGATTGGACTGTATTAGATAGTATAACTATAGACTAACATGATTTAAAACAAAAATAAAACAAGGGTCACGATTTCTTCGGCCAAATGAACCTTTGCAAGTTCCTTCCTTTATTCCATGAGACAATTAGTTATTCCACGGATCTGATGATCCCAAATGGACGACGGTGGTCTCTGTTTCCCCCAAGGGAAGACTAACGGACAGTTAACTTTTGGCAATCTTGCCTCTGTTAGCTTCTGGAGATAGAGGTGGAATTTAAAATACCTCTCGATTTTATTATTGATCTCGCTGCCTATACACCAGCGCACACAGACCCGGATTTAAAAATGCCCGTGATGCAGAAATACATTACTCTCTGTTAGTCTCAATCTCATGACTTGTTTCGTTACAACTCGTCCCATGTTTTCCAGAGCGTGTCTCTCCCTCCCCCACCCATCTGGATGGGTGGTTCCCGCTGACCACTAAAGGGGTCATTCACCCCAAGGGAGGACAGGAGCTTCCTCACCACATTTGTGAGGCTAGAGCATGAGGCCAGTCCCCAGGGGGGCGGAGGGGGTTCTTGCCTTCCCTTGATGGCAGCTGTCATAGGCGTGGAGGGTCACCGGAGACTGGAGTTGTGTTTGCCGGCACAGCTCTTCAGAGAGGAAAGAAGTATTTTGACTGCATGTCATAAAAAGTCCAAAGTAAGTGTCTTAGGAAGCATAGAAGTTTGTTTCTCTCCTCCTAAAAGAAGCCTGGAGGTAAGCAGGCCCTTAGGAAGCATAGAAGTTTGTTTCTCTCCTCCTAAAAGAAGCCTGGAGGTAAGCAGGCCGTGGCCGCCACAGGCTTCATCAGAAACCCCGTTCCTTCTTTAGTCCATCTGCTCTACCAGCCTAATGCACAGTCTCCCGGCCTCGGAGGCACCTCAGGGTCCAGAATGGCTGCAGAAGCTCAGCCATCGCATGCGAGTTCTAGGCCACAGAGAGAGGAACGGCGGAGGGTGGGAAGAGCGCACCTCCCAACGGAGCCAGCTCCCATCCAGGAGTGTCCCTGGGATCCCATCCCGCCCTTCTTAGTGATTCTTCCCGAAGAATTAGCACGTGATAGGACCTGGGTAGGCAACTGAGATGCTCCCGTATTTCTTCAGACTCTGGTGCTTGGCTAAGTTAATAACGACACTTGAACCTCACCGAAGAGGACGTGTGGATGGCACGTGCACGTGCGAAAAGTCATCAGGGAATCGCAGACTAAAACAGGAGACACGCTGCATACCCGTTAGAACGGTCCAGATCCAAACCCTGCCAACGCCCGACGGCGAGGATGCGCAGGCCGGGGAACTCTCGCTCACCGCGGGCGAGAAGACAGGGCGGTGCGGCCCGCTTGGACGACGGTTTGGCAGTTTCTTACAAAACGAAGCATGCTGTGACCAGACCATCCAGCCACCGTGCTCGCTGACCTTCCCCCAAAGGCGATGAGAGCGTGTGTTCACGCACAACCTGCGTACAGATGTTTGTAGCAGCTTTCCTCGGGGCTGCCCGGACCTGGGAGCAGCCGAGCTGTCCCTCAGCGGGCGGGTGGACAAGGCTGTGGTCCATCCAGACAAGGGGTGGAGCTCAGTGCTAGAGAAAATGAGCTCTCGAGCTACGAAAAGACATGGGGGGACTTAAAATGTGTCTTTCTCAGGGAGAGAAGCCGGTCGGAAGGTGTACGTGCGGAGCAACTTCCACCAGACGCGGATGGGGTCCTTCCCCAGGGACTGGCCCAGGGTGACGCGTCCAGGAGAGGCAGCCGGCTCAGCCTGTCCTCCGGGACCAGTCACTGTCCCCCCGGCGCCTCCCACGCAGGCCCGGGGCCGCCCGCTGAGGCAGAACTATGCTGCTATGTGCAAAGGAAGTGGCCTTTCCTGCCTCCTGGGTGCCTGCAGCCCAGGACTGAGGGCCTGGCGCCCCGTGGGTCGGCATCTCCTGCCCGCTAAGGCCTAGGGCGCTCTCAGAAATTCCTTCCTCCTCCCCCTGGCCCGAGACCCCTCCGGGCGGGGCTGGAGTCCATCCCGTATACCTCGGAGACCTTCCAGCAGCGAGGCGATGAGTACAGAGCAGAGGCCGGCTGGAGAGGGAGAGAGACAGAGAGGGACAGGGAGACACGCAGAGACAGAGAGACAGAAGGAGAGATGGAGAGACAGAGAGAGTGAGAGAAGAGCGAAGTTTTAGGACTTTGGAGGAGAAAACACCGAACCCCGGGCCCCACCACTGTCCCCTTGTCCCACTCTCCAGGGGATACAGACACACAAGCTCTGTCCCCTGATCTCACCCGGCTCTCCCTCTGGCTGAGGTCACTCAAGGATGCGCAGAGCGATGAACAGACGATGCCACCCACCGCCCCTCGTGGCGATGCCCCCCCACCCCCCCAGGACCACAGCAAAGGCCCTGGGGGAACCGGGAGACCCCGGGCTGGCGGAGGAGGCCCTGAGCACATGCGCTTCGACCTGCAGTCAAGGTCAGCGAGCACGTCCCACCATGTCCGCCCACAGCTCCAGTCTTTGCATTTCCCAGAGACGTTGCTTCCTTCTGAAAGCCACTAAGTGCATGCGCCTTGCTCCCGGCACCCCCGTGCTCCCCAGGACGCCCTGAGAATGTCTCACCAATCACACCCACAGGGCTCCTGGGAGGGCCCATCCCTCGAACTCAGCCGGCCAGCAGCCCCCACCGGACAGGTGACACTGCGTTCCCGAGCTGACAGAAAACAGCTGGGTCGCTTTCTCTTCCTCCAAGTGGGAATGCCAGCACAGTCAGGACCCAGAACCTTGCAGCCCGGAGCTGGCTCCTGGCCGGGTGAAGACAGAGCATTCGAAGGAAAACGGACAGGATGCGAACCGTTGTTTGATGTCAGTGCTGTCTGGTGGGACAGCTCGGTGGCCTAAAGCAGAAGAAAACACGGGGTTTGCCACAAAGGTCCCTCCTGGTTGGAGATGCTAGGGAACAAATTGAACACCTAGGCCTCCCTCCGAATTAATCAGTCTTTGTACACAAGAGGGTAGAGCCCATAAAGGCCCCATGAGAGCCCTGCCTTGGGATGGGGATGGAAAGAATAAGAAAACAGAGTCCAAACGGAGGATGCCCCGCATCCTGGGTCACCTGTGAAAGCTACAGGGGTGGTGATGGGCAAGTCCATGAAACAATTAGGCTGAAGAACAGACTGCGTAGTTGATGTACCCACATCAGCTCCTTGAGCTAAAACTCAGACCCCAAAGCCTCACCCCGTCCCCGCCTCCACCCTGAGCTCTAGCTCCAGCACTTTCTGGGTCCCTAGATAAGCAAGACCTCCTTGCTTCCTTGTCTCTGTTTTCTCTCTTGAATCCCATTGCTCCCCTTCATGACTGGACTGACTTCTGCTCTCCGCATCTCCTGAACTGTCACTCCTCCAGGAAGCTCTCCCGGATCCACTCCAAGTGTGGTCCAGTCCACCGCTGGTGGGAACGTGGCTGATCCCACCCTACCTAGGAAGTTATGTGCCCCCCACCCCCCAGGGAGCAGCCCACACCAATGACTGACAGGGGTCCAAAAGTCTGCCTCGGTCTCAGAAAGGCACAACTCAAAGGTGTGGTTTGTGCCAGGCATCCCTGTTCCACGTCCTCCCTCCCCTTTCTTCCCTCACAGGCTTCTTCCTCGATAAACCAGAACCCTTGCCTCAAGCTCTGCATCCAGAGAACTGGCCTTGCATGGACTAGAGAGCCCAAAGGATAGAAACCCCCATGGGGCTTTTGCCAGCCAGATGCCAGCCTCCCCTGTGGACGCGTCCTCAGGATATGGAGTCTGTGTCATCCCAAGAGTGATTTCACGAACTGGAAACAGTGTAACGTGGCCATCAGCTGGTGACTGGGTTGGACAAGGTGCCGCATGTCTGTCGGCAGCAAGAAGGCACAAGTTGTCCCGTGGGACAACACGGGAGAAGCTCGGAAACACCACTGAGGAAGAGAAGCCCCTCCCGAGAGACCACGCGCTGTGTGATTCCTTCGTACAAAACGTCCAGAAAGGGGAACCGATAGAGGCGGAACATGGATTAACCACGACTTCAGAGGTGGCAGGGGTCGGGTTTGAGGGAACGAGCCGTGAGTGGGCGTGAGATGTTTGTGGGATGATGGAAATGGTGCAAGCTGGTAAGTTCACGAAAACATGATCAAATTGTATTTTGATACGGGTGAATTACATAATTGTAAAATTTACCCCAGAAAAGTTATTTACGGCCTCCCCGCTGGACGCAGGACCTTCTGGATGTGAGTCTGTGGGTGAGACCACCGATCTTCCCGTTTTCTAAATTTTCCTCAGTGAGTCAGGTAAAATCCTTGCCGTCAAATATCAGTTTACAAAATCATTATGAGGTTTTGGGAATTAATTAGGCAAAAGAGAAGGTACTGATTATTTGTCTCTTCCTGGGCTCAGACCCGTGGCCTACGCTCTGGACGCAACCAAGGAGTCGTCCCCGTCACCCATGAGCACGCATCCTGGTGGGGACATGGTTTGTTTGTTTGTTTGTGTTTTAAAGGTGGTCACAGGGAGAAGTTCCCAGGCTGTTTTTCTCTGGAGCAGTGTTCCTCGACCACCTCCATCCAAGTCAGATGAAAAACTTGGTAGAAATGCAGATTCCCGGCCCCCAGCCCAGACCCTGTGGACTCGAACCTCTAGGGTGTCCCCGGAATCTGCATATTCACAGCTCCCTGCAGGTCCTCAGTTCCAGCAAAGTCTGAGAGTTGATTACGGGGACAGGACGTTGGGTCTAGCCTTGCAAAATCATCCCGGCTGTGGCTGTTGGGGACGGACTGCGAGGACGGCCCTCAACTCTCCACATTCCATTGGAAAAACGTATTTGTTATCCCAGAAACGCACTTGCATGGAAATATTTTCTGTGCCCCGCGCCTGTGTAAGTGATCAGACGGTTTGCAGTGAGGGACGGGTGCTGTTTCGGAACCTGTTTCAGGACCCGGGGAGGAGACCTGTTCTTTGAGGGACGGATAGGAGCAGAGGCTGTCTTCACAGTGGGCCAGGCTCCCACCTTCTGGGCTGGGGTCCCCAGGGGGCGGAAAGCCATGGTGCCAGCCACAGAACCACGAACACAGGGACCTAGGAACGTGGCTTCTGCAGACCATTGCTTATCACCGTGTGGCTGGTTTGAAGATGAAGGCGACTTGCCACCGGCTCTTTGGCCCGTAGACTTGAGAGTGAGCACTCCTGTAGGGTCTGTCCAGCTTCCGCAGATAGGTCTAATGACGCCAGCATCGCTACACTTAACTCCTGCAGGGCCCGAGGTCTGATCTTGGAGGTGAGGTCACAGGAGCCCCTGTTTCCAGAGATGCTGTGAGTCCTGTGGGGACAGTGGAAACACACAGGCCCCCAGGGTCATCCCGGAGTTAGCGGGCAGTGGGTGGGGTCTCCTTCTTGGATGGAAGGCTGACAGTTCGTTTTGGAGGCGAGGGTCGGGGGAGGGAAATTGTTCTTTTCGCCTGGTAAGGGGCAGACTCCCCAGGGTGAAAGTGTAGCTTTTTAACCAAGAGCCAGAAGGCCGATGCCAGTATCCCAGGCCACTGAGCCCCCAGTCCCCAGGAACTGTCCTGAGAGTTTGGCAAGGTGAGACCCGGGGAGCAGGGCCAGCCGGGGCTCTGGGCTGTTGCTCATCTGCCCTCCAGAGGTGGATGGGAGCCGGGCCGAGGCTTCTTCTCTCACAGCGGGAGACACCCCTACCCTGCAGTGGGAGTCAAAGCGCTGGCTCCCAGGGCCCCCCACCCTTGCTCGTGCCCCTGCAGGAAGCAGGGGGCAAGCCCAGGGCCCACCGCCCAGAAGAAGGGCTGGCGTTGGCTTGGCAGGACTTGGGAGCGGGCGGTCACGCCACTGTGCTCCCGTGGGGCGGCCCTCCCAGCCTGCCTCCTGTGGGGCCAAGGGCGCTAACTGCGGAGGGAGATGAGAGCGCTACGCCCACATCGATCTCGGTGCAGAGGACAAGGGACACTTGGTTCCTGCCAATCCCATAAGTCCAAGGGGGATGAAGGGCCTTCGGTGAGGCTCCTCCAAACGGGGCTCGGGCCGGAATGCACCCACATTGCCCGGAGAGCTCGTTACAGGTCCGAGTCTCTCGTGGAGTGTTAGCTGGCTGGGGTGTCGTCCTCTGGCTGCTGGAAAGAACCACCAGACGCTGGGGCGCTTACATGAATTTTTTCCTGGTTCCGGAGGCCAGATGCCCAGATCGAGTTGTCAGCGGGGCCGGACTCCCTTGGAAGTTTCTGGACGAGGATCCTTCCTGGCCTCCTCCAGCTCCTGGTGGCTGCCAGTAATCTTGGTGTTCCCTGGCTTGTAGCTGCGTCCCTCCGGTCCCTGCCTCTGTCCGCACCTAATGTGTGTGGGTGTCTGTGTCCCTCTGCCAGTTGGGACGCTGGTCACCGGGTTAGCCAGCATCGGGCCATGTGTTGTAGGTACAGACACGTTCGGGTTCACCAGAGGTCTGGGAGGCTGGCAGGCTCGGGAGGGGTGCCACAGAGGAAGGGTCCTTGGGGGAAGAACTGCCAGACTGGGGGCCCAAGGGAAAGGGCTGCCTGAGGAGCGAAGGCAGAGGGACAGTGATCCCAGAAGGTTCCAGGTAGGGAGGTGGTCTGGATTCATCGCTGGTGGAGCGTGAGCAGGAGAGGAGCCCACGACATCCCCGCCTGCCTCTCACTGCGCACTCCGCTCCATCCACAGTCTCTGTTTACTCACGCGTGTCCCTCGCTAGACTCCGAGTTCCTCGGGGACACCGAGCCTCCCCCCTGCAGCGCCCCACATGGCACCCACTACAGCGAACCCCCTCTTTTCTCTCGTGCAGGGCAGAGTCGGTCCCGGAGAGGCTGGCACGGGCTGCATCATCGACGCCCCAGCCCCAGGCGCTTCCTCCTTCTGTGTTCATTCGTTCACTCATCCAACACATGTTTATTGAACTCCTACTGTGTGCCGGACAGACGGCATTTGCTGAGGGTTCCCAAGCTCGCATGTGGTGTGTGAGAGGCAGAGAGACGTCAAGGGGACTCCAGGATCCATACCTGAGCCACGGGAAGAGCAGACGCCGCTGCCCTGAGTTGGAGGGGACGATGGGAAGAGCAGATCAGGAGGGGGTGGGAAGCTTCTCGAACACTTTATCTCAGACAGGTCCATCCGGGGGACAGGCAAGGGGGGACATGGGCCAGGCAGGAGGGAAGGGCGGGCTGAGGCGCAGGTGGAAAGTGGGAGCCCTTGGCTGATGGGTGGTCTTCAAAGCAATTTCCGAGTCAAGGCATCCTCAGGGTCAAAGATGGTGACTGTCTCTCCCTCATGGGGTCCCTACTCCAGGCAAGAAGGGGGAAGACACTCAGGTTGATGGGCAAGCAGGTTCTGTCCTTTCTCAGAGCTTTCCCCAGAATCCCCGCTCATAGTTTTTACTGCGTTGCTGTGGTCAGATGTGGCTCCATGGCCACACCTGGAGGCAGGGGTTGCTCCGTCAGGGACAAGTGGGGGGAAGGGGCCAGGACTTGGAAAGGCAGCCAGCTCACAGGGTCTGCCTTTGGGGATGAGGACATGGAAGGACGCAGGAAAACCGGCAAGGACATGCCTGTAGGAAGGCCAGAGTGCGGTGTTCCAGGCAGCCCTGGGCACTTACAAGCACAAAACTATTCTAATGACTCGGGGTGCCTGGGTGGCTCAGTCGGTTGGGCGTCTGCCTTTGGCTCAGGTCATGATCCCAGAGTCCTGGGATCGAGCCCTGCATTGGGCTCCCTGCTCAGCGGGCCGCCTGCTTCTCCCTCTCCTCCCCATTCTTGCTCTCTCTGTCACTATGTCTCTCTCTGTCTCAAATAAAAATCCCAACTACTCCAACTGCTCAAACACCCCAGGAACTAGGGGCATGAACCCTTCCAAGCAGGGGATTTCAGCCTGGGCACTGCTGACGTTTGGGCCTGATGATTCTTCGTGGCGGGCTGTCCTGGGCACGTAGTCTCTGCACCAGTATCCCCTGGCCACCAGCTACATGCCAAAGCATCCCTCCGACTGGGGCAAAATGCCTCTGGTCTTTCTGGACAATTCTGGGATGGGGGGTGGGGGGGATCGGTCTGGAAAGATTAGAAGGGATTAACTAAATCGTGTGTAACTGAGTCATTTACTGAGACTTTTCATGCCTGCCCCTCCCTGCGACCCTGTTTGTAACATGAAGAAGTGGGGGCGGCCAGGCCATCCAGCTCCGGATGTCCCGGAAGATTCTTCCAAACACAGACACACACGTATGCCGTGTACTGTGTGGGTGCACACGTCTATCAAGCCCTCGTGTACGAACACAGTCTGGTTTTTCTTGGCAGAGTCTCTGGGTCACTCTTAGCCAACGTACAGACCCTTCCGCCATCAGGCACCGCTGGCCACGCAGGAAAGTTTCGGCAGAGGGACACCCGAGTCCTAAGCCAAGTGTGTCGGCAGTGGGGCTGCTCCCCCGCTGGGCCTCTGTTTCTGGGGTGTGTTTGTGACACAGTGACCAGTTGGGACCCACAATGGCGAGGAGAGGTGGTTATGTGATCCGCCACGAGGACCACGGCCACGGCTGGGACCGTGGGCTGCAAGCCGCACGAACTGCAGAGCCCTCAAGGGAAAGGTGGAGGAAACCCACAGACAGGCAGGGACACGTGGACATTCTTGGCACCACCAAGGGCAGCGCTGGCCGTGTGGAGCCGGCGGGGCCAGAGAGGGCACAGATGGGTCAGGGTGCTGCAGCTGGAAGCCACTGTCCCAGGCCACGGCTCTGGGGGCAGCATCTCCTGTGGCCATGGAGCAAGTGTTACCCCTGGCGGGCCACACGTGGGGCCTGGAACTTCTTGCTTTTTAAAAAACTGCCATCGGTTGAAGCAACCGATTTGTCAAATTACGTATATGCACGAGTTGGACAAAGAAAACTTTATGTATTTTACAACAGCAATCAAAACAAAATTGATACCTGTGTAGTCCCGATTTGTCTCAGGGAGTGGTCGTCCCTGCCGAGGGACTGGTCATCTGGACCCTGAGCACTGTGAGGTGGTTCACCTCGATACGGTGTGGGGGCCACTATTTCTTCTTAAAAATGGGACAATTCTCTATGTACTGCTTTGTAAGCTGCAAACTTTTAAAAAATTAATAGACATTTTTAGAACATTTTTAGTTTGCAAAAAAATTGGGCTTGGGTACATCTCGCATCAGTGTGGTCCATTTGTTACAAGTGATGAACCAATATTGATACATTATTATTAACTAAGTCTACAGTTTACATCTGGGTTCTGGCTTTGTCCTGTCCGTTCTATGGTTTTCGACAAATGGGTCGTGTCTGTATTGACCACTACAATGTCACACAGACTAATTGAATTGCCCTAAAAATCCTCCGTGGTCCACCTGCCCATCCCTCCCTCCCTACCCGCCCCAGCCAACTGCTCACCATTTCACTGTCTCCATAGTTTTGCCTCTTCGAGAAGGTCCTAGAATTTGCATCCTACAGTCCACGGCGAACATCTTCCCATGTCAAAAAATATCCGTCTGTATGATCAGTTTAAAAGGATTCACAGGTTTTCCTCAAACGAATACTTCCCAACATATGTAACAAATACATTTAAGAGTTTTCATTTTATATATATATAATATATATAAAAATATATTTATATTTATATATTTAATGGCTCATCTCGCATGTACATCTTTGCACACCTACCTGCTGATTTCACGAGGATAAATTCCCAAGAGTGGAAGTTCTAGGTCAGAGGGAGAACACGCCTGTCTGGAAGCCTTTGGGAGGACGGATGGGTTGACTTGTAGAGCAACTGGCCCAATGTGCCCTCCTGGGCGCCGGCTGCCACGCGGGTCTGCGTCGTTCTAGGTGGGAGCTGTGTACTTTTGGTCCTTGCGTCGTGTATCAGTCTCCTTTGTCTGTTGTGATGAATGACCGTGACACAACAGAAATGTATTCTCAGACAGTCTGGAGGCCAGAAGTCCCCGAACAAGGTGTCGGCAGGACTGTTCCTTTCTGGAGGGCTCCAGGGAGTCTGGTCCAGGCTCTCCTCCCCCGGCTGTGGGTGGTCACCAGCAAACCCTGGCGTTCCTTGCCTCATAGACTCATCCGTCCGCTGGCCCCGTGCCCCTGACCCGTCCACATGGCGTTCCCTCTGTGTTTCTCCTCTTCTTGTAATGACACTTGTCACTGGATTTAGGGCACCTAATTAAGCCAGGATGATCTCATCTCCAGATCCTTCACTTCATCACATCGGCAAAGACCTTTCTCCAAATAAGGTCACGTTCCCAGGGACTGGAGACTAGGATGTGGACCTCTTTCGGGAGGCCACAGTTCTGCACACTGGCAGCGTTCGCACAGAGAAGGAAGTGGAGGCTACCCTTCCCTAAGGCGCAGAGCCAGACCCCACAGTCCAGGTTCTGGGTATTTGGCAAATGACGGGCTCTCCCCTCCCAGCCACACGTACGCTCACCACTAACAGCCCCTAACAAGCCGGTCTCAGCGGCTCCATCCCCCTCTGATCCTCGGTCATGACTTTGTAAAATGCTGAGATGTTTACCCTTTTTACTCTTTTTACAATGATCTGTGATCCCAGACAGTCCTTTGAAGGACCGAATTGGGTTTGTCCAGAAAGATCACCTAGAACGGAAGGTCACGGAATCCTAGTGATGACCCTGACCATGGCGGAACCAGCGTCGTGCTGGATAAACGTGTGGGCCCGTGTGGCAGTGGGCACGGGGCCGACCCTTCTCCAGCCTGTTTCTTCATCGTAAAACAGGAATAGTCACATGTGTGTCGGTGGGGTCCTCAAGGAAACCTAACAGCAAGACACAGAGGAAATCTCCTGAAATGCTTGCTTCCGATGAAGGGGCTAGTTCTGCGTTCTCCTACTTACCCTCCGACTGTTTTCTGAGCGCCGATCACTGCTCCCCCCTTCTTGGTCCTCCTTTAGCACAGGGTGGGGCTTTGCCCAGATGTCCCACCAGGAGTCCGCTCAGGGTTGCCCGGCCCCCTTTCCTGTTGGTGGCGTGCCTGTAGGTGAACAGTCAGTATGACATTCCTTCGGCTTCTCTTTCCCTGCCCAACAGCTACTGAGCTAATCCTGAGGGATTAGGAAGCCACACGAACCTCTCTTACCCAGGTGGGGGCAGGCCCCAGATAGCTGGGGACACCGGAAGGGGAGGAAGCAGGGCCAGGGACGGTCACACAGGGGACAGTATAGATCTGTGCCACCGAGTCAGCCGGGCCACTGTCTCAGTGCTGGGGGAGGGGTCCCCCGGCTCCTTCAGACAGGGCAGCCACAGAAGAGCGGAGGACAGACACGGGAGCTGCGTGAGGACCTGCCTTGCGGGAGAGACATGCGAGCCGTCCGGACTCCTGGGCCAGCGCCGCGGCCGGGCCCCACACTGACGGCCCGGCTCTGGTCTGCCGCTTGCGCGCACCTGACGAACCTCCGTCGCCTCAATGAATCACCTCAGGCCCTGCCCTGTCGCGCAGGGAGAGGACCCGGGACGCAGGAGGAGCAGCGCTAGAGCTTGTGTCCGACAGGTGCCAGCCCGCCCTGGCAGGGGCACAGGGACCCCAGACTGTCCATCCGCCTCGTAGTCCTGGGGAGCCCGGCCCATCCTAGGCCCATCTCAGAACCGGGGGCCGTGAGGGGCTGCAGGCGCTTGGCCAGACTGTGGGTGGGGCCTGGAAATAAGTTTCTAGAAGGTCTGGAGAGCCCCACCTTGGGCATGAGGGGTCTGCAGATGGGACTTGGGCAGAGATGGGGTTGCCCAGGGGTGGGCTGCTTTGGGGGGCATGACGACCCAAAATAAGACCCCCTCCCAGCGGGCCCGGAGGACCTCTTCCCATCAGCTCCAGGTGTCCAGCCTTGACTGACTCAGTAGCCCAGCTTGGGACATGAGGGGCTCACCTTGGGGCTTTCGGGGTCAGGACCCCAGCTTTTTTGGTCCAGAACCTTCCAGCAGAACTCTGGCCCTCATTCCCAGCATTCCAGGTCCTCAGACAGTCTGTCAGTCATTCAGCAAATGTTCGTGGTTGTGGACGCTGGACAGCTCCGAACAAGACAGTCTCCGTCCCAGCCCAGGCTCTTACCTTCTGGGGGGAGATGGACAATAAGCAAGAAAGCATGACACAGGAAGGGCCATGGCCGGGGGAAAGGAAGTGCTCTGTGGGGAGAGTGTCCTCCCACCTGGAGGTCCTTCCCAGGCCTGGCGGGGAGCCCAGCCTTCCCACCGATGCTGTCCCCTGGGTTTTCCTTTGGAGACAGCATTAAAGCTCTCATGATCCCATCCATCTGCCACAATTTGGTTTCCACCTGTTAAAAGAGAGAGGTGGAAAGGCATTTCAGGTGAAGGGAACAGCATAAGCAGAACAGGGAGGCGTCGAAACAGCCTCACAACCCAGGAGTCACTCACCCTTAGAGTGAGAGGAGCAGGACAGGTGGAGACTTGCCATGGGACAGCAGCAGCTCTGGGGCCGCCCCGGGCTGGTCCTCACTATTTGCCGTATGGGGATCTGGCACGGTGTGGGTCCATACTTACATTTTTAAGAGAAACTGGAAGTCTGGACATTTATTATGGCACATCTCCAAACTTTTAGCATTGGACGATTAGAATTAAAAATAAAATGCAGGCCAACCAAAACGTCTTCCAGGAGAAGCTTACGGTTTGGGCGGCCTGCGTCCTGGATCGTGTCTTTGCATTTGGGATTGTAATGTTAGTATATGTGCAGTTCCCCCCCCACCTAGCAGGTCAGGAATATTTTCCGTGTTTATGTAATCCTTTAAAAGCCGTTTACGGAGGAGGAGGAGTCAAGATGGCGGAGAAGTAGCAGCCTGAGACTACATCAGGTAGCAGGAGATCAGCTCGATAGCTTATCTAAACATTGCAAACACCTACAAATCCAACGGGAGAGCAAAGAGAAGAAGAACAGCAACTCTAGAAACAGAAAATCAACCACTTTCTGAAAGAAGCTGTTTTTATCCCCTTTCTCCCCCCCCCACAATTTGGGGTCTCTTCTGATTTGGTTACAGCGCATTTTTCCGGGGTCTTTGCCACCCTTTTAGTAGTTTATTTGCTCCTTCATATTCTCTTATCTGGACAAAATGACAAGGCGGAAAAAATCACCACAAACAAAAGAACAAGAGACAGTACCGAAGGCTAGGGACCTAATCAACACAGAAATGGGTAATATGTCAGATCAAGAGTTCAGAATGACGATTCTGAACATTCTAGCCGGGCTCGAAAAAGGCATGGAAGATATTAGAGAAACCCTCTCTGGAGATATTAAAGCCCTTTCTGGAGAAATTAAAGAACTAAAATCTAACCAAGTTGAAATCAAAAAAGCTATTAATGAGGTGCAATCAAAAATGGAGGCTCTCACTGCTAGGATAAATGAGGCAGAAGAAAGAATTAGTGATATAGAAGACCAAATGACAGAGAATAAGGAAGCCGAGCAAAAGAGGGACAAACAGCTACTGGACCATGAGGGGAGAATTCGAGAGATAAGTGACACCATAAGACGAAACAACATTAGAATAATTGGGATTCCAGAAGAAGAAGAAACAGAGAGGGGAGCAGAAGGTCTATTGGAGAGAATCATTGGAGAGAATTTCCCTAATATGGCAAAGGGAACAAGCATCAAAATCCAGGAGATGCAGAGAACCCCCCTCAAAGTCAACAAGAATAGGTCCACACCCCGTCACCTAATAGTAAAATTTACAAGTCTTAGTGACAAAGAGAAAATCCTGAAAGCAGCCCGAGAAAAGAAGTCTGTAACATACAATGGTAAAAATATTAGATTGGCGGCAGACTTATCCACAGAGACCTGGCAGGCCAGAAAGAGCTGGCATGATATATTCAGAGCACTCAACGAGAAAAACATGCAGCCAAGAATACTCTATCCAGCTAGGCTATCATTGAAAATAGAAGGAGAGATAAAAAGCTTCCAGGACAAACAAAAACTGAAAGAATTTGCAAACACCAAACCAGCTCTACAGGAAATATTGAAAGGGGTCCTCTAAGCAAGAGAGAGCCTAAAAGTAGTAGATCAGAAAGGTACAGAGACAATATACAGTAACAGTCACCTTACAGGCTAATAATGGCACTAAATTCATATCTCTCAATAGTTACCCTGAATGTTAATGGGCTAAATGCCCCAATCAAAAGACACAGGGTATCAGAATGGATAAAAAAACAAAACCCATCAGTATGTTGCCTACAAGAAACTCATTTTAGACGCGAAGACACCTCCAGATTTAAAGTGAGGGGGTGGAAAACAATTTACCATGCTAATGGGCATCAGAAGAAAGCTGGGGTGGCAATCCTTATATCAGATCAATTCGATTTTAAGCCAAAGACTATAATAAGAGATGAGGAAGGACACTATATCCTACTCAAAGGGTCTGTCCAACAAGAAGATCTAATAATTTTAAATATCTATGCCCCTAACATGGGAGCAGCCAACTATATCAACCAATTAATAACAAAATCAAAGAAACACATCAATAATAATACAATAATAGTAGGGGACTTTAACACTCCCCTCACTGAAATGGACAGATCATCCAAGCAAAAGATCAACAAGGAAATAAAGGCCTTAAATGACACACTGGACCAGATGGACATCACAGATATATTCAGAACATTTCATCCCAAAGCAACAGAATACACATTCTTCTCTAGTGCACATGGAACCTTCTCCAGAATAGATCACATCCTGGGTCACAAATCAGGTCTCAACCGGTATCAAAAGATTAGGATTATTCCCTGCATATTTTCAGACCACAATGCTCTGAAGCTAGAACTCAATCACAAGAGGAAAGCTGGAAAGAACCCAAATACATGGAGACTAAACAGCATCCTACTAAAGAATGAATGGGTTAACCAGGAAATTAAAGAAGAATTGAAAAAATTCATGGAAACAAATGATAATGAAAACACAACAGTTCAAAATCTGTGGGACACAGCAAAGGCAGTCCTGAGAGGAAAATATATAGCAGTACAAGCCTTTCTCAAGAAACAAGAAAGGTCTCAAGTACACAACCTAACCCTACACGTAAAGGAGCTGGAGAAAGAACAAGAAAGAAACCCTAAACCCAGCAGGAGAAGAGAAATCATAAAGATCAGAGCAGAAATCAATGAAATAGAAACCAAAAAAACAATAGAAAAAAATCAATGAAACTAGGAGCTGGTTCTTTGAAAGAATCAATAAGATTGATAAACCCCTGGCCAGACTCATCAAAAAGAAAAGAGAAAGGACCCAAATCAATAAAATCATGAATGAAAGAGGAGAGATCACAACTAACACCAAAGAAATACAGACAATTATAAGAACATACTATGAGCAACTCTACGCCAACAAATTGGACAATCTGGAAGAAATGGATGCATTCCTAGAGACATATAAACTACCACAACTGAACCAGGAAGAAATAGAAAACCTGAACAGGCCCATAACCAGTAAGGAGATTGAAACAGTCATCCAAAATCTCCAAACAAACAAAAGCCCAGGGCCAGACGGCTTCCCAGGGGAATTCTACCAAACATTTAAAGAAGAACTCATTCCTATTCTCTTGAAACTGTTCCAAAAAATAGAAACGGAAGGAAAACTTCCAAACTCATTTTATGAGGCCAGCATCACCTTGATCCCAAAACCAGACAAGGATCCCACCAAAAAAGAGAACTACAGACCAATATCCTTGATGAACACAGATGCAAAAATTCTCGCCAAAATACTAGCCAATAGGATTCAACAGTACATTAAAAGGATTATTCACCACGATCAAGTGGGATTTATTCCAGGGCTGCAGGGTTGGTTCAACATCCGCAAATCAATCAATGTGATAGAACACATTAATAAAAGAAAGAACAAGAACCATATGATACTCTCAATAGATGCTGAAAAAGCATTTGACAAAGTACAGCATCCCTTCCTGATCAAAACTCTTCAAAGTGTGGGGATAGAGGGCACATACCTCAATATTATCAAAGCCATCTATGAAAAACCCACCGCAAATATCATTCTCAATGGAGAAAAACTGAAAGCTTTTCCGTTAAGGTCAGGAACACGGCAGGGATGTCCATTATCACCACTGCTATTCAACATAGTACTAGAAGTCCTAGCCTCAGCAATCAGACAACAAAAAGAAATTAAAGGCATCCAAATTGGTAAAGAAGAAGTCAAACTATCACTCTTCGCAGATGATATGATACTATATGTGGAAAACCCAAAAGACTCCACTCCAAAACTGCTAGAACTTGTACAGGAATTCAGTAAAGTGTCAGGATATAAAATCAATGCACAGAAATCAGTTGCATTTCTGTACACCAACAACAAGACTGAAGAAAGAGAAATTAAGGAGTCAATCCCATTTACAATTGTACCCAAAACTGTAAGATACCTAGGAATAAACCTAACCAAAGAGACTAAGAATCTATACACAGAAAATTATAAAGTACTCATGAAAGAAATTGAGGAAGACACAAAAAAATGGAAAAATGTTCCATGCTCCTGGATTGGAAGAATAAATATTGTGAAAATGTCTATGCTACCTAAAGCAATCTACACATTTAATGCAATCCCTATCAAAATACCATCCATTTTTTTCAAAGAAATGGAACAAATAATCCTAAAATTTATATGGAACCAGAAAAGACCTCGAATAGCCAAAGGAATATTGAAGAACAAAGCCAATGTTGGTGGCATCACAATTCCGGACTTCAAGCTCTATTACAAAGCTGTCATCATCAAGACAGCATGGTACTGGCACAAAAACAGACACATAGATCAGTGGAACAGAATAGAGAGCCCAGAAATCGACCCTCAACTCTATGGTCAACTAATCTTCGACAAAGCAGGAAAGAATGTCCAATGGAAAAAAGACAGCCTCTTCAATAAATGGTGCTGGGAAAATTGGACAGCCACATGCAGAAAAATGAAATTGGACCACTTCCTTACACCACACACGAAAATAGACTCCAAATGGATGAAGGACCTCAATGTGAGAAAGGAATCCATCAAAATCCTTGAGGAGAATGCAGGCAGCAACCTCTTCGACCTCAGCCATAGCAACATCTTCCTAGGAACAACGGCAAAGGCAAGGGAAGCAAGGGCAAAAATGAACTATTGGGATTTCATCAAGATCAAAAGCTTTTGCACAGCAAAGGAAACAGTTCACAAAACCAAAAGACAACTGACAGAATGGGAGAAGATATTTGCAAACGACATATCAGATAAAGGGCTAGTATCCAAAATCTATAAGGAACTTAGCAAACTCAACACCCAAAGAACAAACAATCCAATCAAGAAATGGGCAGAGGACATGAACAGACATTTCTGCAAAGAAGACATCCAGATGGCCAACAGACACATGAAAAAGTGCTCCACGTCACTCGGCATCAGGGAAATACAAATCAAAACCACAATGAGATATCACCTCACACCAGTCAGAATGGCTAAAATTAACAAGTCAGGAAATGACAGATGCTGGCGAGGATGTGGAGAAAGGGGAACCCTCCTCCACTGTTGGTGGGAATGCAAGCTGGTGCAACCACTCTGGAAAACAGCATGGAGGTTCCTCAAAATGTTGAAAATAGAACTACCCTATGACCCAGCAATTGCACTACTGGGTATTTACCCTAAAGACACAAACATAGTGATCCGAAGGGGCACGTGTACCCGAATGTTTATAGCAGCAATGTCTACAATAGCCAGACTATGGAAAGAACCTAGATGTCCAACAACAGATGAATGGATAAAGAAGATGTGGTATATATACACAATGGAATACTATGCAGCCATCAAAAGAAATGAAATCATGCCATTTGCAACGACGTGGATGGAACTAGAGCGTATCATGCTTAGTGAAATAAGTCAATCGGAGAAAGACAACTATCATATGATCTCCCTGATATGAGGACATGGAGAAGCAACATGGGGGGGTAGGGGGATAGGAGAAGAGTAAATGAAACAAGATGGGATTGGGAGGGAGACAAACCATAAATGACTCTTAATCTCACAAAACAAACTGGGGGTTGCTGGGGGGAGGTGGGATTGGGAGAGGGGGAGCGGGCTATGGACATTGGGGAGGGGAGGCAAACCATAAGAGACTATGTACTCTGAAAAACAACCTGAGGGTTTTGAAGGGTCAGGGGTGGGAGGTTGGGGCAACCTGAGGGTTTTGAAGGGTCAGGGGTGGGAGGTTGGGGGAACAGGTGGTGGGTAATGGGGAGGGCACGTTTTGCATGGAGCACTGGGTGTTGTGCAAAAAGAATGAATACTGTTACACTGAAAAAATAAAATGATAAAAAGGGCATGAGTTACCGCCCTGGAAGAAAAAAAAAAAAAAAGCCGTTTACGATGATTACATCATGTGTGGGGTGTGTCATGATTCGTCATGATTCGCTTTGCCTTTCCCTCCTGGTAGAAGTCGAGGTTTCGGGGTGGAGCTTAGACCCGATCCCGCCCTGGTCCTTCTCTGTTTCCCCCTAGTGGGCAGTATGGGGGAGGAGGGTCAGGGGCAACTCGCCTGCCCCACAGGGAGCCTCGGAGATCTTAGGATTTCGGAGCAGGAAGGGACTTATTAGAGCATCTCTCCCACTCTCTTGCTTTTTGGGTGAGGAAACTCTGACCTTGTCCATGGTTTCGGGGCCAGGGTATAATTATTCTTTTATGTGTGAATAAACCCACTTCAATGAAACACATTAACGAAGACAAGGCGTCATTTCTTTTTGTACTGAAACGGCGTTAAATCGACAGACGATTCTGGGGAGAACCAACGCTTCTACGATATTGAGTCTTTTATCCAAAAACATGCTGCATACAGATAGCATTTTTGTTAGTTTGCTCCTGGGTTATTTACGCGTGTGCACATCCGTTTTTGTCTGTTTTTGTTGCTATTGCAAATGGCGCCTTTTTAAAACTTGTGTTTCTAACTGCTGGTGCTCTCTAGGAACGCAGCTGAGCTCTGTTTATTGGTTTTGTATCTACTGACCTTGTGTAGTTCTCTTGTTAATGACTTCCCACAGGTTAGTTTTTGGATTTTCTTTGTGCACAATATTTTCATCTGCATTGAAGAATTTTTCTTTACCCTATCGTATTACACTTTCATGTCTTATTTCGTAGGTCAGGACCACGAGTTGGACGTATGTAGAAATATCTGATCCTTGATCTTAAAACGAATCCTTTTAGCATTTCTACATTGACTATAACGATCATCGTAGGTAATTTTGATAGATGCTCGTTATCAGATTAAGGAAGTTCCCTTCTATTCCTTTTTTGGGTAAGATTTTTAAAACCACGATTAGATGCTCAATTTTATTGAATGCTTACTCTTTGCATTTATTAAGACAATCATTTGGTTTTCCTCGTTTAATCTCCTATGGCGATAAATTATGTTAATAGATTTTCTTTTCTTTTTCTTTTTTTCTTTTAAAGATATTTTTAAAGTAATCTCTACACCCAAAGCAGGGTTCAAATTCACAACCCTGAAGTCAAGAACCACATGCTCCATGACGCAGCCTGTCAGGTGCCCCAAGATTTTCTAAACTGACCTTGTATTCCTGGGATAGACCGAACTTGGACATGACTCATTATCAATATTTTAGGACTTTCAATTTCCTCTTAAGTATTGCATGTCCTGTGTCTTAGTTAACTCAGGGTGTTATAACAGAAAGACACAAATGAGGTGGCTTGAACAGCAGGAACTTATTTCTCATGGTTCTGGAGGCTGGCTTCTTGCAGAGTTCTCACACGAAGGGGACAGAGAGCTCTGGTCCCTTCCTTTTCTTATAAGGGTGCTAATCCCACCATGGGAGCTCTGCCCTCATGATCTCATATAAACCTAACAACCTCCCACAGGCCCATCTCCAAACACCATCACTCTGAGAGTTAGGGTTTCAACACATGAATTTGGGAGGGACCCATTCAGTCCATGTCATGCTGCATCTGGTAATTTGTGGTATGAAATATGTATTTTTTAATCACTCGGTTCTAGGTGTTTAAAAAACTCCACTGTGATCTTTTTTGTTGACTTTTATATTCACGTTTTCTAGTGCAAACACTTGGGGTTTTTTCTGCTACTGATTTCTAACTTAAGTTCATTCAGGTCAGTCTAGCGCAAAGTTAGTCATTGTAAATGTACTCTCTGACTTTATAAAAAATGTGCATTTTTCTATCATTCAGTACAATGGTTGATAAATATTCATTAGGTAAAGCTTTTAATTTGCGCTTCAATATCTTGATATTCAACTGATTTTTATCTGCTTGATTTTCTATTTACAGGGAGATGAATATTAAAATTTCTCACTTTGTTCAATTTACCAATTTCTTTAAAAAATTCTGCTAATCTTTGTTTTCTATTTTGAAGCTCTGTTACTGGGCGAATGAAATCTTAGAATCGTTATATCCTCTTATGGGCTGGACCTTTACGTTAGATAGTGATCCTTGATCTCTCTGTGGTGCCTTTGCTCTAAAGTCTGTTGTATTTGGTATTAATATCACTACACCATCCTTTTTTGGTCTGTATAACTTGGTATATGTTTTTCTATTCTTTTTTTGTTGTTGTTTTTAAATATTTTATTTATTTTTGCATGACAGAGAGTGCATGCTTACGAGGGGGGAGGGGCAGAAGGAGAAGCATACCCAGCTGAACCAGGAGCCTGACGTAGGACTCGATGCCAGGACCCCGGAATCATGACCTGAGCTGAAGGCACATGCTTAACGACTGAGCCACCCAGGTGCCCTCCATTCTTCGTTTTACAATCCTTTTACATCCTTATTTTTGGAAGGGTCACTATTAACTATTAAACAGTATAAACTTAATCAGCGTCTTCATCTTCCTCCCGAATAGTGCAAGAACCTCAACTCAACTTTCCTTTTAATTGTGCCTTCCAGCACACAGGCTAGTTTCCTGTAGTGATTTGCTTTTGCTCTGTTCCCCACCCCCCAGATCATGGGGGTTTTATGTAGTCAACACCTATTTAAATTTACCATGTATTTATTAGTATATTTGCTCCGTGTTTCTTATTGTATCTCAAATCTTACTTCTGGAATAATTTTTCTTCTGCATGAACTCCATCCTTTAGAATTGCCCTTGGTTAAGGTACCTCAGATTTAAACTCTCTCAATTTTTGGATTGTCTGAAAGTGTCTTTACTTAGTTCACGTCTCTGAAAGATGGCTTCTCCGAGTATAGAATTCTAGGTTGGACAGTTATTTTCTTCTAACCCAGTGAGGCTATTTGTATTGGTTTTGCATTTGCTGTGACAGATTATCTTGGGGGCTGAAAACTACACACGTTGACCCTCTTATAAAGGCTGCAGAGGCCGATGTCTGCAATGAGGCTCATTGGGCAAAACCCTAGGCATTGCTGGGGCTTTGTTCCTGCTGGAGGCTCCAGGAGAGAGCCCGTCCTTGGCCCCTCTAGCTTCTAGGGGCTGTGGTGCTCCTTGGCTTCTGGTGGCATCACCCCAAGTGCTATTTTCTTCTGCTCTGCGGTCCGACCTCCCTCTCATAGGGACACTTATGAGTCCATGAGACTCACTGAGATAATCCGGGACCATCTCCCCACCTGGAGATCTTTAACATAGTCCCGTCTAAGAAGTCCCTTTCGCCATGTGAGTCCACACATTTGCAGGTTCTGGGCATTCGGAAGTTGACATCTTTAGGAGCCATTATGCAATTTAGTATTTGCCTCCACTCACTCCTGGCTTTCCTTGTTGTCATTGGGAAGACAGCCAGCAGGTAATGCCCTTAGTGTTCTTTTGTAAACCATCTTTTCCTTCTTGGACACTTCTAAAACTTGGAGTGGGGACACGTTACCATGACGCATCAGTTGTTTTAAATGCCTCTTTCTTGCTGTGTTTTTGAGAAGCCATAATCTCCGAATGTGCCGTCCTCTCCATCCCATCTATTATCCTGTTTAATCTCTACTTGAGCTGCTTGTCAGACTTTCTCGCCCCGTCCTCTGCTTCCACACAGTCCTTCACACTCATATCCTCTCTGGGCTGTGTCCTGGACACACGCTTCTTTAAGCCTTGTCCAGCTGTGTCCAAGATGCCATTTAATCCATCCGTCCTTTTGCATATTTTTATCCTTAAAATGATCATACAGTAAAATGCACTCTTACTGGGGAGGATGTCCAGTTCGCTCGATGTGAACAAGCACCTGCATGCATTCATGTAACCGCCACTGCAAGCAGAACACAGAGCGGCTCTGTTGCCCATCCCCCGCCCCGAACGTCCTTGTGTGGTTGCTTCAGGGTCATGCTCTCCTCCAGCCCCGGGTCTGTGCGGCTTCACTGCAATTTTGTCATTTACAGGAGGTCCTGTAAGGGAAACCATACAGTCGGTAACCTTTACAGACTAACTTCTTTCACTGGCCGTGCTTTTCTAAACCGTTGCAAGCTTTTCCTTTTCATGGCTGACTGGTATTTTACCCTGCACGGTGCTCCACAGCCTGTCCCTCCGTTCACCTACCGAAGGGCATCTGACTGTTTCCCATTTGGGCAATTACGAGTAGAGCTGCCGTAAACATTTGGATGTAAGTTTTGCGTGAGCTTGTGTTTTCACGTCTGCAGGGCAGATATCTAAGCTTGGGATTGCTGAGGCACATGGCCAGGGTGCGACTTTTTAAGAAACGGACAAACTGTTTTTCAGAATCGGCGGCATCCGTATCCCCGCCAGCAATATGCAAAAGCTTCAGTCACCCCACATCCTTGCCAGCGCTTTGTATTTTAAGTATTTCTTAAATTTCAGCTCTTCTGAGACTTGGGGAGTGGTATCCCGTTATGGTTTTAGCTTGTATTTCCTTCGTGGCTAATGATGTCGAGGAAGGTGTCAAAGCTTACTTCCCATCCACACTTTCTTGGCTGGAGTCACTATTTAAGTCCTGCACACACACCGTGATTTGGTATTTTGTTTTCTTACTGTTGAGTTTTGAATATTCTTTTCCTTTTTTAAAAATTCTGTATATATTCTGGATATAAGTCCTTTGATGGATATTTGATTTACAAATTTTTTTTCTTAGTCTGTAGTCCGTGTTTTTTATTCTTTTTTTTTAAGATTTTATTTATTTGGCAGACAGAGATCACAAGTAGGCAGAGAGGCAGGCAGAGAGAGTGAGAGGGAAGCAGGCTCTCTGCCGAGCAGAGAGCCCGATGCGGGACTCGATCCCAGGACCCTGAGATCATGACCTGAGCCGAAGGCAGTGGCTTAAACCACTGAGCCACCCAGGCGCCCTCTTTTCCTTTTTTAAAAAATTCTGTATATATTCTGGATATAAGTCCTTTGATGGATATTTGATTTACAAATATTTTTTTTCTCAGTCTGTAGTCTGTGTTTTTTATTCTTTGTTTTTTTTTTTTAAGATTTTATTTATTTATTTGGCAGACAGAGATCATAAGTAGGCAGAGAGGCAGGCAGGGGTGGGGCGGGGAAGCAGGCTCCCCACTGAGCAGAGAGCCTGATGCGGGGCTCAATCCCAGGACTCTGGGATCATGACCTGAGCCGAAGGCAGAGGCTTTAACTCATGGAGCCACCCAGGTGCCCTGTGTGTTTTTTATTCTTTTAATGATGTCATCCTCAGAGCAAAGGCTTTTAATTTTAATGAAGTCTGATTTGTTCGTTTCCTATTTTATGCCTTTGGTGTCACGCGCAGGATCTCTGCCTCACTCCGAGCTACAGAGAGGTTCTCAGCTATCTTTTGGTAAGAGTGTTATAGTTTTACGTATTACATTTAGATCTGTGATCTACTCTGAGTTACGTAAAAGACATGAAGTCTCGATTGAAGTTCATTCTTTTTTTGTTTTTGTTTTGTACATGGGTGTTCCGGCACCGTCTGTTGAGAAGGATCTTCATTGGATGCTTTTGCACCTTTATAAAAGATCATTCTGTCAAATTTCATGTGGGTGTATGTCTGGGGTTCCTATCCTGTTCCATTCATCTTCGTCACCCAACCCTTAGCCAATATCACCAATATTCAAGACCAATAATCAGTGTCTTGATTACTGTAGCTTTATAGTGTATCATAAAATTTGGATAGTATAATCCTTCCAACTTTAGTGTTTTCTGGTTATTTTTATATATTTTAGTTCTTTTGCTTTACTGTGTAATTGTTAGAACCAGTTTGCACATATCTACAAAAAAAATTACACTGGGATGTTGTTCGGAACTGCACCGAATCTGTAGATGAGCTTGGGACCATTGGCACCCGGACTGGGTAGAATTCCAGTTCTTAAACATGGAGTGTCTCTCTTTTTAGGTCTTCTTTGAGTTCCTTCCTGGTCACTTAGCTGTTTTCAGCATGTAAATACTATATGTATTTAGATTCATACCTAAATATTTAATCTTTATGGTCTTATTGTAAATCCGGTTGTTTAAAAAAATTTAGTTTCCAGTTGTATGTTGCCCTGGCATAGATATACAATTGACTTTTGTGTAGCGACCTTGTATCTTATGATTTTGCTAAACCCACTAGGTAGTCCTAGGAGAGTTTTGTTGTTGTTATAGATTTCTTGGGATTTTCCATGTAGAGGGTCACATTAACTGGGGATAGGGATAGTTTTATTTCCTTCTTTCCAATCTGTATTCCTCTCATTTCTTTTTCTTGCCTTATTGTGTTGGCTAAGATTTCTACTATGATACTGAATAGGAGTGGTCAGAGTGGACATCCTCACGTTATTCACAAACTTCAGAGAAAAGTCACTTACTGTAAAGTATGATGCAGAAGAGGTTGATATTTCAGGGGGCAAGCTTTTTTTTTTTTAAATCAAGGAGATATTGATGAAACATTAAATCAACCATTTTAATGTGAACAATTCAATGGCCTTTTATATACACACAGTGCGCAACCACTACCTCTGTCTAGTTCCAAAACATTTTCATCACCCTAAAGGAAAACTGTAACCATTGAGTTCTTGCTCCCCATTGGGTTGACTTTTAGAGCGGGAATGAGATGGAGCCACTCTGAGATGCAGTTGCTGCTCAGACACCTGGGTGTTTCTGCACAGCGTCCCCCCTTCTGGGGCATCTCACCCCACTTCACTCCCCTTCCCCTCACTCCCACCACTTAGACTTGCACTTCCTCTCCAAGGATCAGGATTGAATTCCTCCCTCAGGCTCTGGTTTTTGGAACAGAGCTTCTCAACTCTTGGAGCTCTTGCCCCAAAGATTCTGGCTCAGTGGGTCCAGGTGGGGCAATTTTAACGAGCTTCCAGGTGATGCTGAAACAGGACCCAGGCCAAGACAAGTGCCAGCCCTTGTCGATAGGTGCGGGATGGTTTCCCTATGGGATGGTGACACTTGTCACTTCTCATTCTTTTGGTGGAAGCAAGTCATATGGCCACACCTAAGTTCAAGTGGAGGGGGAAGGGCAACCCTCTCATGTGCTGGCAGGAAAGCAGGCTGGAAGCTACCAGGGAACAGCATTCGCAGTGAGGGCTCCACATCTGGGTGACGTATGGTCCCACACGTGGTGAGGAAAGGTGCATGTGCTCTTGGCCTCGGTGGGGCCTGCCACCTGTCTCTTGTCCTCCGTGCCAGCCAAAGAAGGATCCTCCCCGAGGGCCTTCAGGGAGAGCGCAGGCCTGCCAACACCTTGATTTGAGACTTCTGGTTTCCAGGATGGTGAGAAAATACATTCCTGTTGTTTGAAGGTGCTCAGTTTGTGGTAATTTGTTACAGCAGCCACAGAAACTAATGCACTTCTCAGTAAGTATTTGTTGGATGGATGGATGGATGGGAAGATGACGTGTGGGTGGGTGGGTGGATGGATGGAGCATGGGTGGATGGGTGGGAGGTTGGGTGGGAGGTTGGGTGGGTGGATGGCAAGTTGGGTTCATGGATGAACAGGTAGATACATACCACTTCTTAGGGGTCTGTAATGATCTTCAGGGTTGCTCAAGGACATGGCTATGTCTTTTTTGTCCAGGTGTCTCTGACGCGTGGTGGGCCGTGACGCACCTGCTGGGTGAATGCCTACGGGACCCTGGGTGGGCCGTGCTGGTGACCAGGAGACTCACAGGGACCTGCCTTACAGAACGTGGTAGAAGTCGCACCTTGAGCCCCGAGGCGTGGTGGGAATGGAGCGCGGGAAACTGTTCAGGCCATCCCCGGCCGCCTGCAGGCAGCAGGAAGAGACGAGACTTCAGGGAGGGACGTTCTGAGCAAAGTCGTCGACAGGGCAGCCGGCTTACGGCCAATGGAGTGCGGCGGCGTCTTTGCCCCAGAAACGGGCCAAGGCTGCAGGTCCTGGCAGGGGAGTTCCTGGGAACCACTGTAAAATTTGCCCCGTGCCCTCGAGGTCTTCTTGGAACCCTCTCGACCATGAGGAGCAGCTTCGCTGACACAATGACAGACTGTCGCGGGCGAAGATTGTGCGTGTGGGTGGGTGGGTGGCGGGGCTGTTCTTTTTCTTTTGTTTGTTTGCTAATCAAGATGGAGAGTTTTCTAGTCTTGGAAGCAATGGGACCATCTGAAGCATTTCTGTGGGAGTCGCTGAGGAGCTGGTACCCCGGGACATGCTGCCGAGGCTTTGCGACTGGGGACCAGGAAACCCATCCCCACAGGTGCCGGAAGCTGGGGGGTCTTTGGGGAAACCTTCTCCCTCCCCAGGTCACCTTGATTCCTGGATGTTTAAGGGAGGAAAAAACCTCGAAGCCGACAGGCCTTGTGGGTTTTAGGCACGTGGTCTCTAGCTGCTCATCGCCGGCCGCTGGCCTCGCCGAGGGGGTGGGCCGCACCCAGGCTTGGGATTTACTCAAACATCTTTTCAGGGGCGCCTGGGTGGCTCAGTGGGTTAAAGCCTCTGCCTTCGGCTCAGGCCATGATCCCAGGGGCCTGGGATCAAGTCCCGCATCGGGCTCCCTGCTCAGCGGGGAGCCTGCTTCCTCCTCTCTCTCTCTGCCTGCCTCTCTGCCTACTTGTGATCTCTGTCTGTCAAATAAATAAAATCTTTAAAAAAAAAAAAACATCTTTTCAAATGTTCCAAGTACAGCAAAACCCCACATCTACCAGCCAAGTTATTTCTCATTTAACTATTAAACCTGAGCGCCGTCCGAGGGAAACTTAACCCGCGTGTTTCTGATTCATCTATACCGAATTCGTCAACGCGCTGTGTAAGCGCTCGCTGGTGTCCGAGACGCCTTCGGAATCTCTTAGGAGACTCCCAACCGCCCCCTGCCCGCCGTCTCCGCTCCCTCCCATAAGCAGGAAGCTGAATTTTGCCAGTGTTGAATGACCTTGAACACCCGAGGGACGGAGCTGGGCTTGAAGTTCAGGACCCTGGGGTTTCGAGAGGGCTCTCGGGCGTGGTGAAGTCTTCACAGCAGATTGACAACCTGGAGGAAGGACCCAGAAGGTCGGCAGGCCACGTGCCATTTAAGGATCCAAGGGACACTCCTGTTGGGTCCGTCAGCTGGAGGGAGAGGGGCGTGTGACCGTGTGGTGGCCTTGCCTCGTGAAGGGTCCTGAGATGTGAGAAGGGCCGAAACACGACCCCGCCGTCTTCTGTTCAGAGGCGCTGAGAAGACCCTCAGGGTGCCCCCAGCCTCACTCCTCACACGGGACCTGGGGGTGGGGAGGTCCCGGAGCTCCCAGCTTTTCCCTCCACGTTGTGCATGAGTCCACTGGGCCACCAGTCCCGTATGCGGGTCACACCTCCTCCAGGAAGCCCTCTCCCGGCAGGGCCGTCTGTCACAGGTGGTTCTCAGCGTGTTTGCCAGGAGGCGCAGTGGCCAGCGGCCCCGGCCGTGGGACACCCATGTTCCTCCGCACCTTGCCCAAGTCCTTCAGGCCCCAGGGGGAGACGACGTTGTGCCTCTCTAGGCCTCATTTTCCCGCCTGTAAAACCTTCCCCGAGTCTCTGAGGTCCTGTCCGATGTGATTTTTCCACAAATCTTTATGTGGAATGTTCCGGTCCACGTTGAGGCCCCGGCAGAGCTGCCTTTCCCATCACGGGTGGTGTGGTTCTGTGACTCATCCATCTGTCAACAGCCCAAGGTCCTGAGAAACGTTTTTAGGAGATCGCGGTCCTCTAAATCGAGCCCCAGCCCGGGGCTTCCTCAGCTGGAGGACGGCAGACGTGAAAGGCAGGACACAGGTTTTCCCCGTGGTTCCGGCTGGGGCTGGCTGGGACCGAGGCAGGGTTTGGCTTGGCAGAGTCTCCTCCCACCGAGTGGCAGGGGTGCTCTGGGTCCGTCCAGCGCTTGTCCCCAGTGGGGAGTTCGGCACGATGGGGGTGGCAGCAAAGGAGAGGTGGCCAAGCCTGGGACCCTCGGCCGACCTCGCAGAACCTAGAAGACTGTCCCCTGGGCGGGGAGGCGCCGCGCTGTCAGGTCGCAGAGATCAGCCCTGCAGAGTGTGTGTGTGGCCGGGGGGGGGGGGGGGTTGCAGGGGTGTAGGGTGATGGGGAAAGTGGAGGGGGACGGGGACAGCGGGGGGCAGGTGGGCCAGCAGTGAGGGTGGGGGCTGGACCCCCACGATGTGCTCCAGGAGCCGCAAAGCCCTGTATCCCAGGAGTGGTGTTTTTCCTTCTTGGAGGCCAAATGGGTCTGCCTGGCCGGGTGAGCCTGAAGGGACGGTCTTTGGGAAGGGGGAAGGCTTGCCCTGTGCCCAGCGGCTGCCTCCGGAGGTGCTCTCTGCCCCCAGGGATTCCCACGGAGCTGCCCAGACCCCCGACCTTCTCGCCAGCGGCTGCCTGGGCTCCGCTCTGGCTTGGCTCTTCCCACCCCGGGACTGGACGCTTGTCATCTTCGCTCTCCCAGGGCCTATGTCCTCTCAAGTCAAGCTGGTGTGTCCCAGAAGGGGATAAGGTCCTTAGAGAGGGGTGAGGTGGGAAGCTAGCCTCCAGCACTAAAAGCAAAAAAGCCATCACTTTCCTATCAGTTTTTCAAAATTGTTGGTAGACGCGAGGCTGAGGGATTATGCTGGTTTTCAATTCCTTCCATGAGATTGCGGCCGGGGACTCTCCAGCGGAGGCTCTCCCCTCTGGACACGGGGAAGTCACTTCTATGGGGGGCAGGGTCTCCAGTCGGGGGGGGTGGTTGGTGCTGATGCCCTGAGGGGGGCTTTTCCTGCAGATGCCCGGCGTCCTGGGGGCACAGAGCCCCCCTGCTCAGCTGCAGGGTCCTGCCTGGGGCTCCTGGGCTTGGGGCCCTCATGGGTCAGCCCCCCATTTCCTCGGGTTCCACTCTGTGGGTCTGAGCTCTCCCACATGACTAGGCATCAGCAGGGGCCTTCTATTTATTTGTTCAATCATACATGTACGTCAGTTTTGCAGATCTGTAAGTTTAATTTTTTTCAGTGGCTGATGTGTTCCCGTGGTTACCCAATCTCAGGGTAGGTGGGAAGCGAAGCCGTAGCTTGCACGTGCCCTCCCTTGGCCGCCCAGCCTGCTGGTCCCTCCCTCCCACCAGGCTGTGTGCACAAAGCAGCAGATGCCTTCTCCGTCCGTCCTCTGCTCACACGGGGTGGCCGATACCAGTCACTGGGGAACACCTTGCTTTGTTCATGCCACTCCACGGGGTGCTGGGCAGGGATGCTTGGGGTCTGCAAGATGGATATGGCCTGCGGGCTGGTCCTGATGGTGGAGCCGGGGGCATTATGGACAGCAGGTGCTCCAGCCGATGATGCCAGCCTCCCCACCTCCCCCCGAGGCTGCTCTGAGCCCCACCCCTGTAGCCCTGGACACGGCCACTCTGAGGCTTCAGCGCCCCCATGCCCAACTCTCAAGGGGCTGGCTGTAGGTCAGGGTCAGCAGTCCCTGATGCTGCCCCAGGACGCTGGGTGAAACAAAGATCTGGTCGCTGGGGCCATGGCAGGAACAGGGGCCCTCCGCCACCAGCCTAGCTCACAGGCAGGAGTTTTGATGCATGAGAATTTCCTGCTCGATCCTGTGCCCAAATCAATCCCCCCCGCTCTCACCAAGTTGTGCTGCGGGAGTGTTCTTATCCTGATGAGAAGGGGCGAGCCCATCTGTGGGGTCTTCCCAGCAGCCCTCCAGCCCTCCTGTTGGTTCTGACCCCCAGGGGAAAGGGGGCAGCCCCTACCATGGTCTGGGAGGGCTGGTCCCCTTCCAGGTCTGGTGGTCATAACCAGAATCCTGGCTCCCAGGGCTGTGCAGGGGCTCTGAGACCCTGCAGGGAGCACTGTGTAGTGGTGGAGCGATGTCTGGTGCCTTGGGGATCCTCCTGGGCCAGCTGTGCTGAGTGCCCTGAGAAGCTGTCCCAGAGTTCCACCCTCGGAGCTGACCCACCGCCTGAACCGACCACTCACAGCCCGAGTTCTAACATGTAATCTAGGCTTCTGTTTGTTGTTAAGGGAAGGGGATATTAGGACCGTCCTTTCCGGGAAACAAACAGGCAGGAATAAGATTTCACCCTTTAACTCCGGAATGGAGTATTTTGCACTTTTGGAGATGGCTCCATAGAAAAAGCCTAGGATTCTTTCTATACCTCGGGTATCTTTAAGAACCAAGGCATTTACTCCATTCATCCATCCACTCCATCCATCCATCCAACCAACCAACCAACCGTCATCCACCGATCATCCGTCCAACCATCATCCATCCATCCATCCATCCATCCATCCATCCATCCATCCTATCCATCTGTCCATCCCTTTGTTGAAGTAACAGCACCGAGTGTGGCTCCTACGATCAGACACTGGGCTGGGGAGACAGCCATGACTATGATGTGTCGCTCATCCCAGGGAGGATGTGTCTGGGGGGGACACATGGCCATATCAGCTATCAGTGACGGGGCAGGGGAGGCCTGTTGCCCACCAGCTCTGGAGAGCTGGGGAGGAGGTCGGGAGAGGTGTGGATCCTAGAGCAGCAGGAAGGAGTTCATCGCACAACGTGGTGTGCTGGTCCCATGCTTCCTGGCTCCCAGCCCTCACGCCACCCTGCTGGGCGGTCCCCGGTCCCTGCTCACCACTCTCTACGGAAAAAGATGCCAAGGGAGTGGTTTGCTGGTGGCCGCTCAGCCAGAGGAGCCAGAGAAGAACTCAGGTCTGGGTCCCCTGATCCCAGCCTGTCGTCTTTTCTCGCCGTGTCTTCAGCAAAGCCTCACACGTGGGAACCACTCGGTGGAGAGCAGCGCGTCTGCAGGGCAACGTGCCTGGGGAGCCCTGGATCTGACTCCCTGCTCTGCTGGTATTGGGACCCTCCAGGCCAGGGATGGAGGAAATCACTTTGTGGTGGTCTCGGAGAGGAAGGCGGGGTTTGGGGGCTCAGGAAGTGTTCTCCAGAGGAGCAGGGGCAGGAGGGGCACAGGAGGGACTGCACGCTGGGAAACCCGGTGGGATGGAACAAAGTCCTCCCTGTGGGTATGCTCCCTGAAGCCCATCCAGAATGTTCCATCATCACTCACGGAGCACCTGCTGGGGGCCGGCCGCAGGTCTCAAGCTGTAGAATGTTGGGGGAGCTTCAGCACCCCACAACCTCCGTCAGTTTCTCCTGCAAAGCCACCCTGAATCTAAACAGACACTTCGGTCCGGACAACGGGACCCTGTGCTCTGAGAACGCGCCCTCAGACGACCTTGGTTTCCTTTCCTTGATTTGTAACATCCCAACAGACAAAAGTGCCATTTTGGTTACAGCGGCCCCTGGACCACGCAGGCTGCCTGGAGTCCTCGGCCCCCCACGGTGCCTCCCGGGCCCCGGGGGTTCAGCCATGTGGCACTTAGAAGATGGGGCCTCCCCTTGCTAGTTCTGCCATGGCCCCTGCCGCCCCCAGGCTGTCAGCTACGTTTTGGAAGCACCGCCTGATGTACGTCATCAGCCCCGTGCTCATCGACGTTGTTACTGTAACAACACTTCCACTTACTGGGTTGGTGAAAGTGGCAGCCTATGGCGTTTCATGGTGCATTTTGAATGAATGAATGAATGAATGAATGAATGCAGGACAACTGGGAGCAAAGGGTGAAACGGCGCCCGCTGCCTCCCTGCTCCAGGAGATGCCCCCGCAGAGGGAGGGCCCGCGGCAGATGTGGAGGCAGGAGGAAGCCGCTCACTGACCCTCTGAGCACCCTCTGAGCACCAGCTGTATACCGGGTACAGCTAGGAGGAACCCTAGGCTCAGCTCCTGCCAGTGCCACGCCCCGGTGTGGGTGGGTGGGAGCTAGCGGAGGCGTCCCAGCCGGAGCCCAGGCCAGGAGGCAGGACACATGCTGCAGGGATGTTCCCGCAGGGTTAGGTGGCGGAATGGCATTCGAGGGAAGGTGGGGCAGTGAGGCTGGAGTGCGGGGTCCAGGGAGAGGTCAGCAAGGGGGGACCAGCACCCCATCACGCCAGGGTGAGTGGGAGCTGCAGATTTTGTTATGAGTACACCTGACCTTGAACGTGTGTTCATCACCTTGGGCTGCCAGAGTAGAACGCCACGGATCGGCCAGTTAAACTAAACAACAGTCATTGATTCTCACAGTCCTGGAGGCTGGAGGTCCAAGATCAAGGTTCTGGCCAATTTGGTTCTCGCTGTCTCCACGAGGCAGACAGAGAAAGAACGTGCCAGCTCTGGTGTTTCCTCTTCCGATAAGGGCACTAACCCCGTCGCAGGGCCCCACCCCGATGACCTCATCCGTACCTAACCGTCTCCTGAAGGCCCATCTCCAGACGCCATCCCATGGGGGGCTCCACCTAGGGATCGTGGGGGACACAGCGTTCAGTCTGCACCCGAGGAGTTTGAAGCAGGGCAAGACCCGGACTGGTTCAGCTCCTTCCACCACCCACCGGCGGTCCGCGGGGAGAGGCTGCATGGGCAGCGAGGGGCTGCGGCTGCAGCGGTCTCTCCCAGAAGAGCCTGCGAGGGGGCCCTGGAGGAGGGACTGAAGACCAAGGACAGAATGGAGGTGCCATGCGGGGAAGGGGAGTTGCCCAAATCGTGGGATGAGCCTGGAGCCAGACGAGGAGGGAGTCACCGGGCAGGGCCGGAGGCAGGGAGTTTGGGGCGACCAGAAGCCTGGGAGCGAGGTAGGTGACCCCAAAGAACACTGCGGAGCAGCCAGGACTGGGTGGCAGGAGCTGGGACACCGGAAGGGCTCCGAGGTTTCGGAGGAGACACTGTGGGATGTCATGGTCAAGTCCGTGCTCTGGGGAGGTCGTTCCTGCATCTTCTTTGGAGGTGAAACAGAAGTGATTCTCACACTCCTTTTCAATAGACTTTTTGGTGAGAAGAGTCATTTTTTAATTGCAAGTTTTTACTTTTCCCCAGAGCTTTATTTAATTTTTATGGAGAGCTTTGGAGACGAGGTCCCACGTGACCTTGGGCAGCCCCTCTGCCACCTCCATTTCCAAGGAACAAAGACTATTTCCTGTTCTAGAGTTTGGGGCACATGGCACTTGATTGTTTTCTGTTGTAGTAAAATAGACATACCATACAGTTTGTTGTCTTAACTGTGTTTGGGTGCATAGCTCTGTGGCATTAAGGACATTGGCACTGTTGTGCCCATCATCACTATCCATTTCCAGAACTTTCCATTTTCCAGAATTGAATCTCTGTCCCTGTGAATCCCTGAGTTCCCGTGTCTGGCTCATTTCAGGGAGCATAATGTTGTCCATATTCACCCAAGTGGTTGCAAATGGCAGGATCTCTTATTTTATGGCTGAATAATATTTTGTTGCATTTTGACACCACAATTTCTTCTTTTTTTTTAAGATTTTATTTATTTATTTGACAGACAGAGATCACAAGTAGGCAGAGAGGCAGCCAGAGAGAGAGAGGAAGGGAAGCAGGCTCCCCGCTGAGCAGAGAGCCCGATGCAGGGCTCGATCCCAGGACCCTGGGATCATGACCCGAGCTGAAGGCAGAGGCTTTAACCCACTGAGCCACTCAGGCGCCCCTACACCACAATTTCTTTATCCATTCGTCCCCCAACGGGCACTTCGGCTGTTTCTGTATCTTGGCTGTTGTGAGTAGTGCTGTGGCAAACGTGGGCTTCAGGTACCTCACCGGCACGGCACTTTGATTTTCTTCAGACGTATACCCAGAAGAGGGACTGAGGGATGGCTCGCTGGTTCTGTGTTTAGTCTTCGGAGGAATGAACTCCATACTACTTTCCATTGTGGCTGCACCATACTTAAATTCCTGCCAATAGTGCACATGGGTCTCCTTTTCTCCACATCCTTGTCAACTCTTGTTGTCTTTATCCATCTGTCCATCTATCCATCCATCTATCCATCGATCTATCCATCCGTCCATCCATCCATCATCCATCATGTATCCATCCATATATCCATCCATCCATCCATCCATCCAACCATCCACCTACCCATCCATTCATCCACCCATCATCCATCTATCCGTCTATCTAGCCATCTATCATCCATCATGTACCCATCCATCCATCTATCCATCCATCTATATATCCCTTCATCCATCATCCATCCTGTATCCATCCATCCATCCATCCATCCATCCATATATCCACCTATCCTTAATATCCATCCATCCACCCATCTATCCATCATCCATCTATCCAACCACCTAGCTAGCTAGCCATCCATCATCCATCATATATCATCCATCCATCCATCCATCCGTCTTTTCATCCATCATCTACCTGTCTGTCGTCTGTCTGTCTATCCATCGTAACAGCCATTCTAGCAGGTGCGAGGTGATATTTCACTGTGGTTTTGGTTGGCATTTCCCTGATGAGCAGTGATGTTGAGCATTTTCTCATACGTCTGTTGACCATCTGGATGTCTTCTTCAGAAAAATGTCCATTCGGGTCCTTTGTCCAAACTTCATGATCGCACTTGTACGAGAGTTGAAAACGTGGAAGTGGAGGACAGAATAGTGGTCGCCAACGGTGGTTGGTGCGGGGGTGCGAACTGCGGTTCTGCAGGGTGGATCAGCCTGAAGTCTGGGTGTTCGGCCTGGCGACCATAGCTGATGCCGTACTGAACCCGAGATGTGCTAGGACAGTAGATTGCAGACACGGTGGCCGCACACACACCCTGGTGATCGTGGGAGGAAGCGATGTGTTAATTGGCTTGACTGTAGTCTTCCTGTCACTACATGGATGTTTATCAAATCATCAGATCATACACCCTAAGTGTTACACAATTTTTATATAAACACCCCGCTCACCTCCCACCTCCCCTTCCCTCCAGCCCCTGCTGCCCATCCTTCTGCTTTCTGTCTCTGTGAGTTCAATGACTCCAGGAAGTGGAGTTATAGATTATCTGTCTTTGTGTCTGGCTTCCTGCACTGAGCGCAATGTCCTCGAGGCTCGTCCATGCTGTAGCCAGAGTCATTTTTCAAAGAAATTACTAAGTGTCCCGATGTAATAGTTGAGAAGGGAATGGGGGCCCGAAGCCTGCCCTCTTAGCCCCACCACAGTCCCTGGGGGATCTTCGCAGGACCCCTGGATCAGACTGGGCTGGGGCACCGGCTGGCACCTGGCGGAGACTGGGCCAGGGGGACAAGGCCGAGAACAGCGCTGGGGGCTGGCTGGCGCTCCCTGTGGGTAACCCGCGCAGCTCTGGTCAGTCTTCACAGTGCTGGGCTCGCGGCTGATGACAGAGGGGCTGTCCCTTGGGTCAGGTCACCGACAACTTGCATTTGGATGGGGGTCAGGGTATGGGTCCCACGGGAATGTGACACAGTCCTTCAGTCACAGCGAGGCTGTGTCTACGCTCCAGGGAGCTGGGTGTGCAGGAAGGGCTGATCTTATCCTCACACCCAAATGGGGGGTTATGGGCAGGGAGACCCAACCCAAGAACCTAGATGTGACTCCGAGACAGAAGACAGGTTGGTGTGGCCCGGGAGGCTCAGCAGATCCACCCAACTCCACCAGCTCTGGCCTCTGATGCCTGGATGGACGGAGCCCCTGGGCCAGCCGCCGCCACCGTGCCTTGACCGAGGGTGGAGGACCTGGGGACGGCCCGCTCACTGCCGTCTGGCGCTTCCAGCTGTCCTAGCTCCTGGTCCCGTCTCAGAGCTGCAGGAGGAGCCCGGGGGGGTGGGGGGGCTGGGTGGGTTGAGGTTAGGTTTCACAGGGGATCTCTGGTCCCCCAGAGGCCAACATCAGCGGCAGACACTGCCAACAGTACGGGTCATCGGGAGTCAGGTTCTCATTGAGAGAGTTCCCTTAGGTCACCTGCTGCCCCAGGCGTCCCTGTTATTAACACCTCGTGCTGGTGGTACATTTGCCAAAATTATCCAACCAACCCTGGTCGATTACAACTAAAACGTCCGTCATCTGCATTAAGGTCTGCTCTTGGTGTCCACTCTAGGGGTTTGGACAGAGACATGTTGACGTGTGTCCTCACACTACAGTGACACACACAATACTTCCACCGTCCAAAAAATCCTCCCTGCTCTCCCGCTCACCCCGCCCTGTCCCCCAGCCCCTGGCCGCCACTGTCTCCACGGGTTGGCCTTTTTTCTGAATGTCCTGTCCTTGGCATCACACACCGCGTGGCCTTTCCAGTTGGCTTCCTTCACTAGTAACATACGTCGGAGATTCCCCCACGTTTTCTCGTGGCTCGAGAGCTCCGTCTTTTTGGCACTGAACAACACTCCATTGTCTGGAGGGACCACGGTTTATTTATCCGTTCATTTACTGAAGGACATCTTGGCTGTGTCCAGGTTTTGGCAATTATGGATAGAAGCTGCTATAAACATCCGTGTGCAGGTCTCTGTGTGGACACAGGTTTTCAGCTCCTTTGGGTAAATACCGAGGAGCCCAGTGGCCGGGCGGTAGGGTAAGGCTCGGAGCTGCTTCATAAGAAAGTGCTTTGTGTGGTTTTTTTTTAGTCTAGAAAGTGAATGATGACATTTTAAAACAGGAAAAAAGGGACTTACCCTTTATCCCATTGGGATAAGATTAAACTGTGTCCTTCACAGTTTGAACATGAGACCTCTGTGTGCTCCCCAGGGGCCCGCACCTCTGCAGGCATGAGCCAAGAGGGCTCCCTGGGTCTTCTAGAGAGACCGTCGCACTTTCTCACGCTGGGCGTTCCTCTGCTCTTCCCGGGTGTTCAGGACCGCCCCCACCAAGCTCCCTCCCGCCCGCCCCATCACCTTGTCCCTCCGTGAGACGCCCAAGGAACCCCTCGTGCCCCAGATTCACAGCCCAGACTTCCATTCCGCCCCCTCTCCCTGACCAGGACGGCCTCCCGCTGCCCACGTCCAGTGTGACCCTTTCCTGCTTCCACCAGAAGCCTCCAGAGCCGCCCAGCCCCCACCCATGTGACCTGCTCTGCCCTCCTCCTCCCCTCCCCGCACACTGCCCCGCTCTGGGGTGTTCCCTTGGCTCCTAAACACAGCCTCGGCTTCAAAAATCACGTGAAGCCTGCCTGGAGCCCCCTCTCCTCCCGGCCCTGCCCCGTTTCTGTTCCCCTTTACAACGGAACCTTTGCAGGTGGGCTCCGCGCGCACCTCCCTGCCACACTCTGCATCCGTGGCGAGCGGCGAGTGCCCCACACCCTCGAGGCTTGGGTCCGGGCCAGAGGGGCCCTCGCGGGTCACCCGCGGTCCGCACCTGGCCTGGCCTGGTGGGGTCGCGCTGGCCTCACCGGGCGCTCCGGAAGAGCTTCTGCCTCAGCCCCGCTTCCTCTTTGTTTCTCCCCCCGAAGATTGATGTATTTACTTGAGAGCGAGAGCGGGGGTGGGGCAGAGGGAGAGAGAACCTCCAGCAGACTCCGCACTGAGCAGGGAGCCCCACGCGACTCAATCCCCGGACCTGGAGGGCATGACCCGAGCCAAAACCAGGAGCCGAACGGTCAACCGACTGCAGCGCCTGGTCTCCCCCTCGTTTCCATTTCTAGGGTTGAGTGCCGTGGACTTGGCCCAGACCTCCTCACTGCTCCCCTGCTCCTCGCGTGTGCCCTGGTTTCAAGCACCAGCAGTGTTCCAGCCCCAACCTCCTTCTTGAGCTCCCAGCTCAGAGATGGGACGTCCCCACGTGACTGCAAAACAGAACCCTCGAGTCCCTGTGTCCAGAGCTGCACCGTGGGCCCGGGGGGACTGATCATCTCTGCACCCCTGGGCTAAGCCCTGGAGCTTCCTCCTCAACTCCCGCCCCCGATTCGGGCCCCTGAGCCTCTCCTCTCCCTTTGCATTCTGCCCTCGGTTCACTTGCCCGCTCTGCCTCAAAGCTGGCCAGAGCCTGCCCCCCCACCACTGCCCATGGCCTGTCCCCGCTCTACTGTTCAGCCTCCTGCGTGTGACTCCCCACGTCCGCCCTGCCCCCCCACAGCCCCCGTCTCAACCGCAGGCAGAGCGAGGCTTTCAAAGTTGGTGAAGTCTTGAACCCACCCCTTCTGTCTCGAAGGGTCTCTCAGCTGGAGTCCCAAATCCACTTGCCCGACTTCCCTGCTCCCGTCCCCTCTGCAGCTTTGCCTCCTGCCCTCCTGGGCCAATGCCTGGCCTCCCCGCTCTTCCTTGCACCAGGCACACCTCTGCCCCGGGACTCTCTCTCCTCTACTTGCAAGGTGGTCTCCCGCGAGCCCGGGGCACATTCTCCCATTTCCGCCAGATCTTTGTCCAGATGTCCTCTGAGCAGCAGGGTTTTCCCCGACACCCTGCCTCTAGTGCACAGCCCTTCCCTCTGGATGCTGGCTGCCCCCCTCTCTAGACAGGGACGCTGCTAAACTCCTACGCGCCCGGACAGATAATGACCCAACGCAACAGGAGTTTCTGACGGCCAAACGGGTGTTCTGGCTCGGTGAGCGGCTCTCTTCCATGTGGTGACGCAGGGACCCAGGCACCTTGCATCTTGTGGCTTTTCTGTCTCCATCCCCGTGGTCTTGGAGCTTCTTGCCGTGCACGTGGCAGGTTTCTGTGGCCCAAGCCCAGAAATCTCCAACAACACGAGTTTAAACTCCACGGCTCACTTAGAGGCAGATTTTTTCCCCAATGAATACAATCCAGGACTGTAAACGAATTTTCTCTCCCTTATTTCTGGAATACCATTCTCGTTCCTCTACCTTACGTCACAGTAAGACGCGGGTGACGCACGCAGCGTACAGTCCGTGTAACACGTGAAACATGGGTTCGCCGACGGTTTAGGTCATCCATAGGCCTTCCGATCAGCAGTAAGCTATGATTAGTTAAGTTCGGGGGGAGCCAGAAGTCATAGTCGGGTTTTTGATGGCAGGGAGGTGGACGCCCCTCCCCCCGCATTGTTCCAGGGTCAGCTGCATTACGTTCCCCCGGCCCGGGCAGGTCACAGGGCTGCAGTAACCCCAGGGAGAAGTCCAGCCACACGCCGGGAAAAATGCACCCACTGCAGCTTCCCCGCTCCACCCCACCTGCCTTGGCTTTGTCCTTTCTTGACGTCCGCCTCCCGACTTATTCCGTATTTCTTTCTTTTTTTTTTTTTTTTAAAGATTTTATTTATTTATTTGACAGAGAGAGATCACAGGTAGAAGAGAGGCAGGCAGAGAGAGAGAGAGAGAGGGAAGCAGGCTCCCTGCTGAGCAGAGAGCCCGATGCGGGACTCGATCCCAGGACCTGAGATCATGACCTGAGCCGAAGGCAGCGGCTTAACCCACTGAGCCACCCAGGCGCCCCTTATTCCGTATTTCTTTATTGCCTGCCTCCCCCTGGACTCGCAGTGGAGGGAAGCTCCTCCGGGGCGGGACCCTGTCTTCTTCCACTGCAGGGTGAGCGTCAGCAGCGCTCGGACACCGGCGCACGTGAGCAGTCTGTCGGGCATGGGACGCTCAGCCCGGGGCATCTGTCCACTCACAGGGTGAGGGGACAGTGGCTTCAGGACCCACCCTACGCCCTCTGCTTGGTTTGCTTCCTATTTAACAGGACGTCTTTTTCCTGCTTCTGGGTGGTCTTCCCGGTGACGCTCTGTGATGGCCACATTGGTGATCGTCTCGCGAATATTACTGGGCTGTTGGGGGTTAGGCTGGCGGCATTTCCCGGCCGTTTGAGCCAGATGGCTGCAGCCCAGAGTCACACCAGCGTCGCTTCTACGTGCTGCCAAGGTGTTTTCTTAGGGTCTCTTCTTCGGAGCGGGGATACTGGGGCACAGGGGTGCAGGGAGCCCCCCAGGCCCCGTGTACCCATCCAGTGGGTGGCCCGCAAGTTAGACTAACACACAAGACACACTGGGGGAGGCTTCCATCCTCATTTGAAATAAAAATTCTGACACGTTTTATCAGGTAGTCGAGAGAAAGGGAAAACGCGAGAAACCTAAAGACAGAAAAAATGTGTAATTCCACTCCCTGGAGAGAATCGCTAGCCGCGGGCATCGCCCCTCCCAGATGCTGGACTTCGCATAGCGCGTGCACACACACACACGCACTCACACACACACACACGCACGCACACACACACGCACACACACACATTCACGGATCTGATTTAGTAGCCGGCTTTCCCCCCCACCACGTATGTAGGTATTTTTCATGCGACTATAATCATTGCACAAATAAAATGTTAACGCCTGCACAATATTTCATGATACAGACTTCTCAGTACAAGGGATCGACTCTATCTTGTCTGGCTCTTATTTTAAAATCATTTAACAACAATGATTGGGTTCTTTTCCTGATTCTAATTTTCTTTTATTTACTTTTTACTCTTTGTTTTATTTTTAAGATTTTATTTATTTATTTGATAGAGGGATAGGGAGCACAAGCAAGGGGAGTGGCAGGCAGAGGGAGAGGGAGAATCGGGCTCCCCACAGAGCAGGAGGAGCTGGATGTGGGGCTCGATCCCAGGACCCTGAGATCATGACCTGAGCTGAAGGTAGTTGCTTAACCAACTGAGTCACCCTGGCGCCATCTTTTTTTTTTTCTTTAAGATTTTATTTATTTAGGGGCGCCTGGGTGGCTCAGTGGGTTAAAGCCTCTGCCTTTGGCTCAGGTCATGATCCCAGGGTCCTGGGATCGAGCCCCGCATCGGGCTCTCTGCTCTGCGGGGAGCCTGCTTCCCCCTCTCTCTCTGACTGCCTCTCTGCCTACTTGTGGATCTCTATCTGTCACATAAATAAATAAAATCTTAAAAAAAAAAGGGGGAAATAATCTAATTAAAAAAAAAGATTTTATTTATTTAGGGGGCACCCGGGTGGCTCTGTTGGTTAAGCAACTGACTTCAGCTCAGGTCATGATCCCAACCAAGGTCCTGGGATCGAGTCCCTCATGGGGCTCCCTGCTCAGTGAGGTGTCTGCTTCTCCCTCTCCCTCTCCCTCTGCCCTTGTTTGTGCTCGCTCTCTCTCTCTCGAATGAATAAATAAAATCTAAAAAGGGGTTTCGTTGATTTATTTGGGAGCATGCTTGTGCGTCAGCTGGGGGTATGGGGCAGAGGCAAAGGGAGAGAGAGAACCCGAAGCAGACTCCACCCTGAGCGCAGAGCCCAATGCAGGGCTTGATCCCACGACCCTGAGATCATGACTTGAGCAGAAATCAAGAGTTGGACACTCAACTGAGTGACACCCAGGCGCCCCTCTGATTCTAATTTTCTAGGAAACTGGGGATCTTCAGAAAATGACAAAGAAGCAAAAAAAAAAAAAAAAACCCCAAAAAAACCACCTCACCTGTAACAGAAGGAGAGAGAGAGAGAGAGAGAGTGAGAGAGTAATCCACCTACCTGTAGCAGAAATGGTTTTTTTAATTAAGAAAGAAACACAGTGGCACTTGGTCTTCTCTTCAAGAAAATTTGGGCTCCCGACATCAAATACACGAGAAGGAGCCTGTCCCTCCTGAGCCAGCGCACACTGAAAGGACCCTCCCAGGAGCCTGGGGGCACAGGGCTGTCCTCTCTCTTGTAGGAAGTCCGGACACAGGCCTCACTGCTCTGCACCCCCCAGCCCTGCAGGGGCTCCCTGGTCCAGCCTGAGCCCCAGGCCTCCCTCCTCCTACCCAGCACCTGCACCTGCACACCCCTCCCGTCTCAGTCCAACACATCTGCGTGAGCTCCTGGAGGACGGGGTTCGTGTGTCACTCTCTCCCGGCCACCCCACAGCCTGGAGCAGAGAGCTGTGCAACTAGCAGGGGAAGGGAGGGGGCAGTCTGAACGTCCTCTCTCATTCCTTTATTCTTCCCGCCCACATCACTGCACGGGGGCCTCGAGTCTGCCAGGCTCTGTTTTAGGCCCAGGCTATGGCAGGCAGCAAGACATGGGGTCAACCTTCTAGTTGCAGATAAAATACTAGGAAGGTAGACTGACACGTAGATAATAAAAGTGTGAAGATAGAGAAGTAAAGAGGAGCAAGAGGCGGGGGTCCGGAGCTGGCACCACTCTTTGATACAGGAGGCTGGGAGGAGGCGTGTTCTTGTTGGGGGAACTGCAGGTGCAAATGTCCTGGGGCACGATTATGCTTGGCATTCCGGAGGAACAGGGAGGAGACCCCGGGCTGGTGTGGAGTGGAGTGGAGAGGCTCTGGGAGGTGGGGTCATGGACGGGTGGCTAGACACCCCCCTCCCAGGGCTTTCTGGATCTACTCTAATTGAGAGTGATGTTCTAAATAATTAACTGACAAGTGTGACCAATGAGACTCCTGAAGCATGTCCCAGGTCCCCAGTCCCTTGCCGCAGGTACTAAACTCTTAGTTGTTGGGTCATGGGGGAGAGTCAGCTAGGTGCCCACTGTGGACCCCACCACTGGTCGCAACACCAGCCTCTACACTGGGGACGCTTCTGCCTCATGCTTCTGAGGACCCAGAGGGTCTTGGGCGGTGGCCTCATGTCTACCACACTTCACGGCAGTGAGAATTTCCCATCTGGGATGTTCTGCTGGGTTTGCCCCCGAGGGCACCACAAGCACCAGGCTGACCGATTCCATCCCCGGTCTCCCCAACTTCTCCCGACCCCCTCGCCTTCTCTGACCTTCTCCCTTCTCTGCCTTTCTGACCTCACTGTGCAGACCGAGGGAGAGTGAGCCACGGGGCTGCACCCAGTCGGTGTTCAGGAGGAGGGCGCCGCGCCTGCGCTCCCCACGGTGCCCTCCCGAGCACCTCAGCAGCAGGATGGCCGCTGTGGTTGGAAACCCACGCCTCGCCGGCTCTGGGAGGGAAAGGCCACATTCCTGGAAGAAACCCATGCCTTATTTGTCTATTTATCTATTTACCCGGCCACACAGCTATTTATTTTCGACTCCAGCATCGTCTCATTAGGGAGGCACCAAGAAGGAAAAAAAAGTGAAATTGATACGAGGTCCTTTTCAAGTGGGGAGCAGGCTGCCTGTGGCCTCTGGAGAGAGGCTGCCTTCTGATCTCCTTCCAGTGTGTGGGGGCCCTGGGGCTTCTGCGCAGCGTTTTCTAAGATCCCTCTCCATACCAGGCCAGCCACCTCCGTCCTTGACCACATCAGGGGAAGGCTGCATGCCGCTTCAAAGTCCGAACAATACCGTGCAATTGGAAACATGCGTGTTTTGCAAAGTATCAATTTAGCAGCTGGGTTCAGTTGGCCAGGCAGGGCAGGCCAGCTGGCTCAGATTCTGTTGGGGAGTGCCGTACAGGCAGGGTCCAGAAGGCCCCGGGTTCGAATCCCAGGTTTGGCACTGGCAGGCTCGGGTGAGCCCCTGCCCCGTTCTAGGCCCTGGTTTCCTGTTCTGTTCAGCTGACAATTCATGGACAACCAGCCGGGAACCATTATGGTTGATTGCTTGGTTCCAACCATAGGGCGGACCCAGAAGAAGAAGAGCTTCCCAGGACAAATCTCAGGACACTGGGTGGAGAGGGCTCCTGACATGTTATAAGGCCCAGGTCTCTAATGGGATTCAAGCTGTATGTCTCAAGAAGCAGAAAACCCAACTCCAAGTGGCTCATTGGCTGAGAAGTCTAGAGCAGGTGGGGTCTGGGGGCAGGTGAGCCAGAACGGGGTTCCCAGTCTCCAGCAGAGTCTCCTGCTCTGTCTGCCTCTGGGTGTTGGAGCCCTCATGGCGCTGGGTTGCCTCATGGCAACAAAGCGACTGCAGGGGTTCCAGACTTTGCTTCTGCATCTCTCCTTGGTTAAAGCAAGAGAATGGGCTCAGGGAACAGAAGTCCTGAGCCTTTCTGGTCGGACCAACCTGGGCCAATCACACATGGGGCAGGGAAATGTTATTTCTTGTTAGTTCTCGTCCCTTAAGAATCACCCGGGTAGGGGTGTTGCCGTTATCATGACAGGCTCAGACTGATCCGACCCCATTCCTGGAGCTCTGCAAGACGTCAGCCCCATGCCGACCACGTAGCTGCCACCCGTGGGGAGGCTGGGGCACCCCCCACTCCCCGCCACTGCCCTGTTCCGCGAAGATCCGAACCTGCTATGGGGGCCGTTCCTATTGTCCGTCTTTGCCCAAGGGTAGAATGCAGCTCACAGCCGATGCCCCCCGTCCAGGCGCTGAGCCCAGGCCTTCCGTTCGTCTTCCCCGCTGGGGCACGGTGGGACCCCGGCTCCTGAATATGGCTGACCCTGGCCAGATGCCTTCCAGAACAGCCACGAGGCTGTTTGTTAGAGGAACCGTCCCGGGGTGGGGGCACCCAGAAGCTCAACTGTATCTCTAGTTTCCCCCCAAATTAAACAGCTGCTTTGTTGGACTTGATCTGTGCCTGTGGCTCTGAGACCCGAGGTCGGAGAACCCCGAGAGCTTTGCCCACTGGGGCTTGCCGAGTGGCAGGGCTCCAGAGGGCGTGGGCTGGGTCGTGGTCGGCTCACGGCAGTCAGACAGCCTCACCGGTGAGGGGGCTCACGGGGCCTGAGTCATCGGGGTGGGCAGTCCCGTCTCAGTTTGGTGGCACGACAGGACGAGCTGCTCCTGGGCATGTCCAACGCTGGGGACCTGCTTCGGGGTGACAAGACCCGATTTTCAGGTCTGGCTTCTCTGCTGCAGGCCGTGTGCCCCCAGGCAAGTAGCACAACGTCTCTGAGCCCTGACTTGCTCCTCTGCATGGTGTGGTCAGGGTCCGTAGCCCGATGGACTCAGAGGGTCACGCCAGGAGATGCAGAACATGCTGGCGCGTCCCCATCGCCGCCCTGGCCGCAGCATGGTTTCAAGCCCCGGGGCGAACATCTACCTTCTGCTGCTGAGGGCAGGACCACGTGGTAGCAGCTGTCAGCTCTCCTGTCCCCTCTCTGGCGCCCGGGGTCCCAGCCCCCTGTCTGGGGTATGTGACCCAATTCATGACCCTGGTGGGACTTGGATCCAGGAGCGGGCTGGAGGAGAGCTTGGGAGCAGGGGCTCGAGGTGCTTCCTTTGCGAGGGGGGCAGACCAGAGTCAGGGGGAAGCTCTACGTAGCGAGGTTTCGGCTGGAGGTAAGACAAGCTTTCTCACTGTTGAGCGTCCCTAAACGGGATGGCAGCCGGTTCAGATAGGGAGCCTCCTGTCCCCAGGGCTATTCAAGCAGAGCTTCCTTCTCCAGAGGAGCCTTAGAGCAGCCCCACGCCTCTACCTGGATTTTCCTTGCTTCCTCTTCAGTCCGGCTTGCTCACCTCTGCGGGAGGAGGACCCATGACCTCTGCTGTCCGCGCAGACTTGGCAAACTGTCCCTGACATCGGCCAGACTCAGGCTGGCGGGGCGTGGGCACCCCGGTCTCGCTGGCCTTACATGGCATTGTGAGCAGAGCCCCCCCGGCCCCTAGACAGGCCAGTGGGAGGCGTCCGGGGGTCAGCACTCCAGCCAGGGAGGTGAGCCCACAAGGATGGGCCCAGCTGGACCCAGAGAGTTCTGCGTCCTCACAACGGAGAGCTTTGCTATCTCGGTGGGTGAGAAAGTGTCCACAGCCACCCAGAACCACACAGGGGGACATGGAGGTGCTGGTCGCAGTCTGAGTGTCCCTCGTGGGCTGGGGTTTGAGGCGTCTGTCCGTGTAGCCAGCCACCTGCACAGGTGCAGGGGCGGGTGGGGAGGACCGTCCCGGAGATCCGGGGGCTTCCGTGAGCTGAAGGGCCGTTGTGGGAAGAGGCAGAGGCTTGCTTTGTGTTCTGGGGTCTTGCCGGGACGCACGCAGACCAGCAGTGAGGACATGGCTCCTTTGCTGGCCCCCATCTGGGAAGACTGGCAGGTGACAACCCGGACTCCCAGGACAGACTCGTGGATGGGATGGGGTGCGGCTTTCCAGGAGCAGGTCCTAGATCTGTCCTGGACTTCGGGGTGGACTCAGGGGCCTCCCACCCCAGAGAGCACGCTGGCCCGCTGCTGGAATCACTGAAGGCATCGTCGTTCCTTGGTGGCCCCCCTCCCCCTCCCTTGGGCTACAGTCACTTCCTGTGACCCTCCCCGCCCAGCTAGGGCCTCCTACCTCCTGTGCCCCCAGACCTCCTACTGCGATCGCCAAGCAGCCAAGGATCTGGCTTTGGAGTCAGATGGGGGGGACATCATCACTTTCCCCTCGAAGGGGGAAAATGACACTTGGAAAGTGAAATCAGGACCACACCCCTCGTGGGCTTCGGGCGGGGCCCCTAGAGGCTCACACCAGGCACGAGCAGGAAGCAACGGCTTCCTGCAGTGTCCGCAACTTAGGACCCCAAGCGTGGCTGCCGGGACCCGCCCGGGGCCCCCACAGCAGGAGGGGGCTCACACGCCGTTTCCAGATGCGTCCCTCTCCCGGGCTTGAAGTTCTGATTCGGAGCGTGGAGTAGTTAAAAATAACGCCATGGCAATCAGGAGACACCCTAGCGGGGATCTCTCTGGGCTGCCTGGCAAGAAGCAACCAGAAGGTTTGACGCGTTATTCTCCCCACCAGATGTGACATAAATCAGTCCAACCTCGGGAGCTTGGCTCAGAGTATGGAGTAGCTACATTATTCCGCGGGCATCCGAACTGGATGTTACCACAAGACGTGGAGAAGTACGGACATCCGTGTACCGTCTCCGTACGTTCCAAGTCCCCCTTGCCAGATTTCGGATTTCCGTGCCCCGTGAGCAGCAGCCGAAACCCGTTCCAAAGCCCGCACGATGCTCCGCGTTGTGTATGAGGTGTCTCTCGTGGGGAGGTCAGGCCACCCAACTGGAATCAGGGGGCTGAGTTCGAGCCCCTGCTCTGGATTGGCTCCACCCCCCACCCCGACACCTCCCGTCCTCTGTCTGGACCTTGGAGAGGCTGGCTCAGATGCTGTCCCCACCCAGGGCCCATCCGGGGACCCAATTAAAGGAGTTTCAGTCTTGAGCCTTGGTCCCTCTCTGTGGCCACGATCTTTTCTGAGGTCCCGGGGATGCTCCCATTTCTTGTGAGCACAGCCCCGTCCCCCATGGGTCCCGAGACTCCCCAGCTCCCGCAGCCCTAGGGTGGCAGTTTCCCGGGGCCTGAGCAATGGCCCCAAGCGGTGTGGAGCTGGTGACAGTCATCAGAGGAACTCCGCAGCAATGCGGTCTGCCTGCAGCCGGCGACGCGCGTCCGGAGGAGAGACGCAGGTGTTCTGGGGAAGCCCGGCGGGGGACGGCTGTGTGGTCGGGCTGTGGGTCGGCCCGGTCCGGCCCATCTGACCGATACGGCGGTCCCAGCCCAGCAGCCCCAGACCACATCCCCCCTGGGGATGGGGAGTTAGGGGCTCGATAACCCAGACGCACCTCAGTGGGGCCCACGAGTCTCTGGGGATTTGGTGGCTGTCTGTCCGGGCGGGATGTCCACGTAGTCCAACCGGAAAGGCACTCACCGCCGGTCACAGCTCACGCCAGCGCTTCGCACCCTGCAGGACACACGGACGCTGGCTCCCACCTCCTGAGGCTGGGGGGTGGTACAGGTGCGCGGGAGCGTTTCCGGAGGGCCCCGTCCTCTCGTGCGCACGTGGGCTCCCACCCCTCAAGCAGCTGGAAGGGGAGGGGAGGGGCCGCAGCCCTGGAGATGGGCCACGCGCCTCCCCTCTCCCAGCCTCGGTCTTCCTAGGTGCAAAATGGGACAATCGCCCAAATCCCGGGCGCCCGCCAGATCCCACAGACGCAGGGAATACAAATGTATCCACTCAAGCCGGTGGGGCCTGGGGGCCTTGAAAATGGGGAGGGGGAAATCAGGAGACACAGGCCCCTGCAGGTGGGGCAGGGAGGGGGGCACACCTGCCAATGTGCTCAGCTGGGGGCGTTGAGGGCCAAACTCTGTGAAGTGAAGTGAAAACCAGAGTTTCCCGTTCTGGTGTTTTGAGCTGCCTGAGGCCCCGGAAGGTGGGCCTGTCTGGCTGTCTGGGTGTCCTGCGGACGCCCCCCAAACTGGGCCGCTGGAGGGAGGTGACGAAATGCCCCGTGGCAGATGTCACCAGTCACCTCTGCTGGGACTTCACCCAGACTGGATCCCTGATATTTACGTGCAGAAGCTGTCCACCCCCAGCACCGCGGGCCCGCAGGCGGGGGTGGTGGGGCGTCCGTCTGGGCTGCCATGGGGAACGGTGGGTCCCGTGACACCAGGTTCCAAACCAGCAGCGGATAACAGAGCCCCCCCCTTGTGTGTGCCACGGGGGTCTGCCCCTAAACTGCACCCTGCACCCCCCAATTGGGAGCCTCAGGATTCCGGGCCCTTCTGCGGGGGATTGGCTCATAGTGCCCTCAGGCAGGCTAGAGGGCAGAGGTGGGGTCTGAGCTCCCAGCCGTGCCCTGTTGGCCCAGGGAGAGACATGATAGACTTGAAACCTTCTGGGGACCTGATCACCAGGAGCATTACCTGATTGTGTCCCAAGTCCTAGACCCTGGGAAGACCAGCTCTGTCTAATTCTCTGGGGCCAGGCGGCTTGTGGAGGACTTCCCACCCGTTATCCACTTTAAAACTTGCGATAATCCATTGAAACAGGACCAGAAAGGATCTCCGCTTTGTGGATCGTTTGCAGGTGCCGGGGGGCTGCCCTCACGCCACACTCTTCCCATGCCTCTGTGGGACCCCATATCCCTCCTCTCCAGCGGAGACGATTGCCCCGGCCCACCCGTCAGTATCCAAATGACCACAACAGCAATTTACTCTCACAGCCGGGAGCCCAGAAGTCCAAAGTCAAGGCCTGAGAGTGCCGAGCTCCCTCCAGATGCTCTAGGGGAGGGTCCTTCCTGCCTCCCCCAGGTTCTGGGGGCTCCGGGCACTCTGGGGCTGGTGGTCGTGTCCCTCCCGTCTCTGCCTCCGAGATCACATGGCCTTCTCTCCCGTGTATCTCCCAAATTCCCTCTTCCTATCCCTCGACGGACCCAGCCCTCGTCCAGTACAACCTCGTCTTTACTTGGTCCGTCTTCATTTTGCAGTAGGACGTCTACAAAGTCCTGACTTCCAAATGGGGGAACGTTCAGTGCGCTGAGTGTTGGGACTTGAAGGAATCTTTCTGGATGGCCCAGCCGTTCCGGGGAATGATCAGGCTGGACCACATCTCCAGGCCTTCTGAGCACATGCCTCCGCAGATTACACATGGCAGATAGTTAGAGTTGATGTGCGCACATTAATGTACTAATATGTTTTATACACGTGATGTTAAACATATGCTCCCGTATGACCTGGTAATTCACTCCTAAGTATACACCCAAGAGAAACAAGTGCCGTGTATACACAAGGGTGTGCAAGTGAGTGTGTGCAGAAAGCCACATGCCAGAATGTCCCAAACTGGAAGCAGGAGTGTCCAACAGGGGAATAATGAGACTACGGCAATGGAATACTTCTCGGTAATAAATAAGAAAAATTATGACCCATGCAATACTATGGGCGGATCTCAGAACCATTAGGACAAACAACGAAGTTCGTAGTCTACGATTTCATTTATATGAGATTTGGGGGCAGGGGAGACTCAGCCGTGTTGATGGAAATTGGCAAGTGGTGAAGGATAGGGTGCTCGGATGTAATTTGAGTTTCAGATAAACAATGGATTTTTTTTTTTTTTTTTAGTATAACTGTATCCCAATATATGTCTCGAATATAGCGTGGGATCTATTTAAACTGAAATTACTCCTTGTGCATCTGAAATCGATTTGAAGCTGGGCATCTTGTCTTTGTGTGAGTGAAATTCACCACCCTAACAGGAAAGAAGGGCACCAGTGGGTTTTCTGGGTGAATGGAAATGCTCTGTACCTGGATCTTGGTTCCGTGTGTGTGTGTGTGTGTGTGTGTGTGTGTGTGTGTGTAAATTCATTAAGCTCTTCACCTAATATTTGTTAATTTTCCTGCATAGAAATTGTATCTCAGTAAAATGGGATGAGAAGGGTACTTTCTCAGCTTGATAAAGGGCTCCTATAGAAAACCTCTAGCTACCATCATACTTACTGGTGAAAAACTGGATTCTTTTCCTCTACAACCAGGAATAAGGAAGAGCATTTGCTCTCATCATTTCTGTTCAACAATGTGCTAGAGGCTCTAGTCAGGACCATAAGGCAAGAAAAAGAAATAAAAGGCATCCAGACTGGATAAGAAGTAAAGTCCCCTCCATTTGCCGATGACATGAAACTCCAAAGAAATTCATTAAAAAATGATCTAAAATAATGAGCAAGTTAAGCAATGTGGCAGGATACAAGATCAATATACAAAAGCCAACTGGGTCTTACCCACAATGAACAATACAAAAATGAAGTCAAGAAAACAATTCCATTTACAGGAGTATCAAAAAGAATGAAATACTTGAGAAAGAATTTAACAAAAGAAGAGCAAAATTTGTGCTCTGAAAACTCAGGGCGCCTGGGTGGCTCAGTGGGTTAAGCGTCTGTTTTCAGCTCAGGTCATGATCTCAGGGTCCTAGGATCGAGCCCTGTATCCGGTGTTCATATTCAACAGAGAGTCTGTGGCTCCCTCTCCTTCTGCCCCTCCACCCTCTGGCTTGTGCTCTCTCTCTCAAATAAATAAATAGAATCTTTTTTAAAAAAAGAAACTTAAGAAGACTTAAGTAAATGAAAAGGCAGCCTGTATTCACAGATCAAATATTTTATTACAAATATTTGTTATTATCATAGATTGAATATTTTTAGGAAGATAATAATCTCTTAATCGATTTACAAATTCGCTGTAATATCTGCCAAGCTCTTAGCTGGCTTTCTTGCGGAAATTGACAAACTGATCCTAAAATTCATATGCAATGCCAAGGACCCAAAATAGCCTAACAGTCTTGAAAAAAAGACAAAGTTGGAACACTTCTGATTTCAACTTGCTACAAAACCACAGCAATCAGACAGTGCAACGTTGGCATGAGGATAGGCTTATAAATCAGCGAAACAGAATAGGCAGTCCAGAAATAAACCCTGTGAATATAGTCAATTGATTTTCAAAAAGGCTGTCAAGATCATGTGGGGCGGGAGGCGGGGGGCGGGGAGATAAGAGTCTTTTCAACAAATATCCTGCAGTAACTGGATATCCACACGCAAAACATTAACTTTGAACCCCTACTTCATATAATACACAAAAATTAACTCAAAATGTGTCAAAGACATAGAAGTGAGAGCTAAAATCATAGAAGTCTTAGAAGGAAAATCAGAGTAAATCTTTGTGACCTTGTATTCTTAGAAATGACACAAAAAGCACAAGTAACAAAGGAAAAATTAGGTAAATGGGACTTGATAAAAATTAAAACTTGTGTACATCTGAGGACACCAGCAAGAAAGTGAAAAGACAACCCACAGAATGGGAGAAAATATTTACCAGTCCTCTATCTGACAGGTGTCTGGTATCCAGAATATCCCAAGAACTCTTAAAGACAACTCAATTAAAAATGGGCAAAGAGTTTGAACAGACACTTCTCCGAAGAAGAGATACAAATGGCCGGAGAGCCCATGAGAAGATGTTCAGTGTTATTAATCATTGGGGAAATGCAAACCAAAACCACACAATGACACACCACTTCACGCCTGCTAGGATGACTGTAATTAAAAAAAAAAAAAAAAAAAAAAGGCAGACGATAGCAAGTGTTGGTGAGGAGGTAGAGCAATTGGAACGCTCGTCCACTGTGAGGGAGAATGTAAAACACCACGGTCAGTTTAGAAAATAGTTTAGCGGTGCCCAAAATGTTCAACATGCTGCAATGTGTGATCCGGCAACTCTACTCCTCGGTATATGCCCAAAGGAATGAAAGCAGACGTCCACAGAAACGTCGGACGTGAATGTTCACAGCAGCTTAGTAACCAGAAAGTGTGAACAACCCTAAAAGGCTGTCAGCTGAGAAATGAGTAAACAGACCCTGGTGTATCCGTACAGTGGAATATTTTTCAGCCTTAAAGTGGATGAAGCGCCAATACGTGTTTCTGTATGGAGGGGCCTTGAACACATGATGCAAAGTGAGAGAAGCCAGTCATGAAAGACCACGTAGTGCATGATTCCGTTGACACCGGAAGTCCAGAATAGGCACAGCCAGAGAGATAGACAGGAGGGTAGTGGCTGCCAGGGAGGCGGATGTGGAGTGACTGCCAGTGGGGATGGGGTTTCTCTTTGGGGTGATGAGAATGTTCCAGAATTAGATCTTGGTGACGGTTGCACAACTCTGTGAATATACTAAAAACCACAGAATTGTACACTTTGAATGGGTGAATTGTATGGTATGTGAATTATGTCTCAATAAAGCTGTTTTTTTTTTAAGTATGAGAAAATAAAAATAAATGTGTACTCTTTCTTCATACCCCATTGGCTTATCTTGTCACTGCTGGGTGTGTGGTCTGCCGAGTAGAGCCCAGTTTCCAGGCCCTTGGCGACGTGGTCAGTCCTCTGCATCTCCCTGTGTGCGCCCTGTTGGTGAAGGGCCACCAAGAAGTTCCAGAACTTTTCCTCCCTGTGCTTCGCCTTCCTGCACCTTTGTGCCTCATTCACTCAACTCCAGTTTGGTCTCTTCTGGGTTCAAAATAACTAGACCTTGAGAGGAAAGATCTCCTGGGTAGGCTGTCCCAGACCCTAGGATATGGCTGGAGTGCACCATGGGTGGACAAGTGCACCTGCATTCAGGAAAGCAGAAGGTTCGGGGCACACAGCTGAGGACCAGTGAGGGGAGAGGAAAGCTGCAGCCTCTGCCCCACAGATAAGGGAGGCACAGAGTGTCACCGGGTGGGACAGCCCCACCGTGGGCTTCTGACTACTGCAGGACCCTTTGAGGGCTCCTGTAGGCTCAGGAAGGGAACAAGTCTTTCCAAAAATGGGTAACAGAAAAACGGTGCTTAAGAAGAAAGTTACACCCAAGGAACTGAATTCCTGTGGAGTCCGTTGCGGGAGAGGGCAGCCCGCCCTGGGATCCGTCCACCTTGGGAATGACCTCAGAAGAGACCGAGCCGCTGCTGTCTCTGCACAGCACCCCGTAGCAGTAAAAATTTCACAGTGGTGTTTAGACATACACTTATTTCTAATCACCCAGGGTTTGGCTTCGTGAAGCCAGAACATCCAAATAATCAAAAACACTTTAAGTTTTGTGGGTTTGACATTCACTGTGATGGGGACACGGGTGGGGGCAGTGAGGAGGCTGGAGTGCCCGGGGAGGGGTGTGGAATATGGGTAGGTCTGGGGAATGGGAACGAGCCTTGTGTTAAGTTCTGCTGGTTCAAGGATTTGTCCCAGGTCACACCTGTAAGGTTCTAGAAAACCTTTTATCCAGATCAGTCTTTCTCAACCTTTGGTGATGCCCCTACACCCCACCCCCACCAGGGGACATTTGGCAATGCTGGAAGACTTGTTCCTTTGTCACAACTCAGGTAGGGGATGTTACTGACCCAGAGGAGCTAAACACCCTACTATGCACAGGACAGCCTCCCTGCCTGCCCCCAACAAAGAACAACAGAGCTTCAAATGTCCACAGCAGCCTGGTTGAGAAACACCCATTCTATTCCAAGCAGTGATAAGGCACAGACCCTGGCAGATGTCCCCGGGAGACAGGAGATCCCCTACTGCACCGACATGGGTTAAACACATTGTGTTCTCTTTCTGATGATAAAAATGATACACACCTTGTTGGAGAAAGATGGGAATTGCAGAAAAATACAAAGACGAAAGGGAAAATCACCTGCCATCCTGGAAGAGCCCATGCCAAACCTTTTGGGGAGACAAGCTGCCTTCTCCACCACGGTTGGGCCGGCAGAAGGCTGATGAACACGTCATTCAAAGCAGAGGAGACCATCAGTGTGATGTGGCCTCATGGTTGATACTTGTCTTGAGCCTCAGGATATAGCTGCACACTCAACCGGCTTGCTTACTGCCTGGGGGCAGTGGTGGAGACCCTACAGCAGGAGTGGAGCATGTGAGGCTGGCTTCATGGAGGTCCCGTAGGGTGGTAGGACCCTTCTATCTATGGTCTTCCAGTCTCTGTCTCTATGGATGGGTGGGGGAATGGATGGATGGATGGCTGGTTAGAAGGATGCGTGGATGGATGGATGGATAGATGGATGGATGGATGGATGGATGGATGGTTGGAAGGATGGATGGATGGATGGGTGGATGGATGGATGGGTGGGTGGATGGATGGATGGATGGATGATGGATGGATGGATGGATGGATGGATGATGGATGGGTGGATGGATGGATGGATGATGGATGGGTGGATGGATGGATGGATGGATGGTTAGAAGGATGCGTGGATAGATGGATTGATGGGTGGGTGGATGGATGGGTGGGTGGGTGGATGGATGGATGAATAGAGATAGAGATTAACAAAATTGGGATTCTATTGCTCATGCTGCTTTGTAACCTGACTCTCTACTTACTAGCACATGCATTTGAGGATCACTGTGTGTTGATATTTTGTCAGATCTCAAAGATCCCACCCTCCGCCCCAGCCCTGGGAGTTAGGCTAAGAAAGGAAACCCCAAGAACAGGGAGGAAATGGTGTTAAGGTGGGGATGTGAGGAGTGGCCAGGCCAGTGACCTTGCTGAGCTCTTCAGGGTCCTGTCATTTTTGAGCACAATAGAGATGAACCTCCCAGGCCTCTGCACCTGTGACAGGCAGGTAATAAATAAGTGGACATTGGAGCCTCCTAGTAAGGGCTGTTTCTGTGGAAAGTGTTGTCCTAAACAGCAAAGCTGGGCCCCTTTTAGGGGATGGCACTCTCACTCCTGGATAGTGGGGTTGGTCAGTGAGGGAGCTGGTCATGTGATGGCTAGCCTGAGAAATTGGAGGGAACTCTCAATTCTGGAGGTCACAGCTGCTCTGGAAATTCTCCTCTGACTACTTGTATATGATGGTGGCTCTTTTGCACTGACAAAATAAAATCCACTTTAGAAAAATCCCCAGGATTCTGGTGCTTTCCACACTGAGCAGGGGATTTCAGAGTGCACAGGAACGTGGACAGTCCTGATTTGGAAGTGATCCCAGCTGCCAGTGTTGATGGCATCATTTGGAGGTAAGTTAGTCCTTTATGATAATCTTCACCTCCCCAGTGCAGGGTGATTTAATAATGATCCCAGAGATCATCTCGTTTGTCAAGGGGGAGGACATAACCAAGTGGAGGCTGATGAGCTTCCATCCAGCCCCATCCTCCAAAACCCAACAAATGCATTGATCTACTCACCCATTCACCCATCCATCCTTTAGTTCATCTGTCCATCCATTCATCCATCCATTCATCTGTCCAACCATTTGTCCATCCATCCATCCACCTACCCACCCATCCATCCATTAATCTGTCCACTTACCCATCCTTCCATCCATCCATCCATCATCTGTCCATCCATCCTTCCATCCATCCATCCATCCATCATCTGTCCATCCATCCATCCATCCATCCATCCGTTCATCCACCCATCCATCGATCCATCCATCCATCCATCCATCCATCCGTTCATCCACCCATCCATCGATCCATCCATCCATCCACCCATCATCTGTCCATCCATCCATCCATCCACCCATCATCTGTCCATCCATCCATCCATCCATCCATCCATCCATCCGTTCATCCATCCATCCAGCACAACAGGTGTTGGCGGAATCTCTGTCTGCTTGGGGGGCTGGTCAGAGACACGGCCAGCTAGGGGAAAGGTGGGCTAAGAAGCTGGACGCCTTGAAGGGACAGGCCAGGAGGTACTTGTACTGTCAACACACACCTGGACCTGCTCTGGGTCTGGGCCAGGCGCAGAGTAGCTGACTGGAGGACTGGGGTTCCCATGTGGATTTCCCCTGTGGTCAGGCCTCTGAGGCAGTTCCTGGCCCTGCTAGGCCATGGGCCCTCTGTCTCCTGTGGCTGCAGAGAGAGGGTCTTCTGGATTTCATGGGATCTGTTTTCTGCGCTGGCTGCCAAGCTGACACCAGACAATTCCCTAAAGGTGTGTTTGATGCTGACTCAGCCTCTGTGAGCTGCGTGGCCTTGGGTTGGTCACCGCCCCTCTCTGGGGAGCTTAGACGTGGTGACTGAAAACACTGGTCTCAAGTCAGGTTTAAGTGATTGTGACTTTGGACAAGTGATCAGCCACTGCAGTCCTCAGTCCCCTGCCCTGTGATGGGACAGTACAGCCCCTGCGGGTGAGGCCATGGGAGTGTCCTTGGCGGCCTTGGTCACTGAGCTGGGGCTCAGGAGGTGCTCGCTGGGATGAGTCCCCTTGTGACACGGGCGGGCTCACAGGACCCTGTTTCTACCACACGACTGCCACAAATGTGGTCGACTGTGTGTCGTGCCCCACTGTCTGGTGGGAAGCAAGTTCCGTTAGGCCTGTAAGGTCTCGCTGCCACCCTTTGAGGCCAACCAGGCGGGGGTCGGAGGGCGAGGGAACTGGGGATGGCAGGCGGGTCGCTCGTGGGCTCAGAGAAGCCTCCGGATTCGGCCTGAGTTGCAAGGTCTCTGGTCACAGGAGGGAGCAGTTGTGCGAGCCTCTGGGACACCCCGGGCCTTCCTGTGACCCCACAGCAACCCCGAGAGGAAGGCAGTATTGCCTGGTTTGAGAGGAGGCTCCCACTCATCTGAGGCCCTTTGGTCAAGAGGGGATGGTCAGCAACTCGCCGCAGGCTGGCACGGCCCGAATCCACGGCTTCTCCCGCCACGAGGCACGTGAGCGTCTCCTGTTCTCCGCGGAGTGGGGCGCTCACGCTCGCACCTGCTGTGCAGACATAAGGGGCTCCCATCCCGCGTGCCACATCTGGAGTGACCGGGAGCGCACCGAGCCCGAGCACCCATCCACGGAGCCCCTGTTCCAGGCCCCTCACGGGAACAAGCTCTTCGTGGACACTTTCCGTTTCAGGACTGTGTCGGCGTAGAGACGCGGGGCCGCCGGCTTCCGATGACCAGCGGCCATGTGGACGCAGCATCGGTCACCCGAGCCCCTGCTTCCTTCGGCCTCCCGCAGCGCTGACCTGATCTTCTGCTTCTTTTCCGCGGCGACCTACGCCCAGGACCTGTTCCCGTCCGTCGTCACGTCTCCTCAGCTCCTCTCGGCTGCGATACTGTCCTTGCTTTTGAGAGGGCCGGCCGGGGTGTTTGTCAGACGCCCTGGTCGATCTCGCAATTAGGGCCGTGGATGCAGGAGGAGGGCTTCAGATGGGAGGGGCCATCCTCGTCCTTACCGTCAGCATGACTTTTCGCCGTGACGTTGGCCGTAGCCGTTCGGCTGGGGCTTGTATCAACTTCTCCCATGGTCCCATTGTCACCGAGGAGCAGAGCGTGGGCTGAGCTGGCGTGGCTGTCCTGGGGTGCCCCGTGGGCATGGGCAGATTCGTAGCAGCCGTTGGTGCCAAGGTCCCCAGCCCTGCTGGTGGGGCAGCCGCTGGCCCCAGACAGTCGAAACCATCTACCTGTGAGTGAGGACCCCACCCTGTCGGGCTTCGTGGGGAGACGTGGCTGCCTGCTCCCCACCCGTCCCGGGCTGGAATCCTAGTCTCTGGAGGCAGTGAGCTCATTGTTATTTATGGGGTGGCCGGGTTGTCCGGCGTGGGCACACAAAGGCCGGCTCTGGGCCGGACCACGCAGGCCGGCATCCCCGGCACATTCCCGCGGCCCGCGGCCCGGCCGGACAATAGCGCGCCCTCTCTGCTTTGCGGGCCCGGCCTCTGGGAACAGAGCTCTGTTGACAGCCGGAGCTGCGCTCACTCCCGAAGAATTCCAAAAATGGAACAATGTACGCCTGGCCTGGGCCCCTCGGGCCACTGCGGGGAGCGGGCCCCGGAAGGCTGGGGTTTGGGGCTGCCTTTGTCGCTGTCCGTCTGGCTGGCATCTCAATGGAAACCCAGGGTGGGTTGGGTTGTGGGGGGATGCAGCGCGAAAAGAGAGGAAATCGAGAAAACCCAAGTACCCTGTAAATAATCCAGGGCTCCTCTGGCTGGATGTTCCCGGGGCGCGAACACCACCATCCTGGGGTCAAGCAAATTGTGGGAGCCGGGTCTCTGCGGGCGCCGGCCGTCGTCCTGGCTTCACCAGCGCACCCCCTCCCGACACCAGTGAGTGAAGGAAGGCCTCGAGGGAGGAAGTGACTCATGGAGGTCACGAGGCTCGAGCGGCAGAGCGGGGACAAGGGGCTGGGGCCCGGCATTCCCACCCCACCAAGCTCCACGCTTGGGTCTCTGTGTCCTCCTGAGGAGCTCGTGTCCCCAGCAGGGAGGGTGGTGACGTCGCTGCTCGCAACAGCCCTCCTGCCACGTCGCAGCCCTGCGGACGTTCCGGAAGGCGCCCGATGGCTGGCTGGCAGACGGACCCCGTGGGAGGTCCGTGCCCCCACGGTCCACACCTCCATTCCCCCAAACGTCCATCTGCTGACTTGGGGGCTGGATCGTCCTTTGTGGGGGCTGTGCTGAGCACCACCAGCCGTGCGGCCTCTGCCCACTGGATGCCAGGCGCGTCTCCCCCTCCACCCACTCTCAGCCCGTTGTGACAAGCACATGTCTCCAGGGGCCTCTGGCCTTCTGGGCTACTGGGAACCACAGGGCAGCTTGCCCACAGCAGAAGTCCACTGCTCATGGGTCTGGAGGCTGGAAGGTCTAGGTCAGGGGTCTGGCACAGCTGGCTTCTGGTGGGGACCCTCCTCCGGGCCTCAGACGGCTGACTTCTTGCTGGGCTGTCATTGGACAGAAGCGGGTAGGGAGCACGGGGGCCTCTTTTATAGGGACACTGACCCCATCCCAGAAGCCCCACTTCAGGCTCTCAACATTGGGGCGGGGGACACAAATGACAGTCATTCCCACATGCCCCGTGGGGGCAAAATTCCCCTTTACCCCCTCCCGAGAACCACTGGATTATGCTATTTGAGCTTCGTGGTCACTTATTTTCTTATTATTTTTAAAAGAGTTATTTATTTATTTGAGAAGGACAGAGCGTGCCAGCGAGCAGGGGAGGGGCAGAGAGAAACCCAACCAGACTCCCTGCTGAGCGCGGAGCCGGATATGCGGCTCGATCCCATGACCCTGAGACCATGACCTGGGCTGAAATCAAGAGTCGGACGTCTAACCGACCAGGCCCCCAGGTGCCCCAGCCAGTGGCCCCCGCTAAGCCGTACCTGAGGGTCAACCCAGTCTGATCACCAGACACATGAGTGAAAGGCTCCAGAGGGTTCCACGCCCAGCCATTCAGGTCCGCCCAGCTGGGGCTCCAACGCCTCCGAGCAGCCGCAGCTCACCCTAATTATCCAAAATCCACGATGACGGAGCAGTGGGGGCTGTTGTGTGTCCTCTGGGTTGGGGCTGTTTGTTATACAGCAGTGGGTCATCAGAAGCAGCCTTGCAGTAAGCCCAGGGTGACTGGGGCAGGTCCACATGCTGGCTTTGGCTAAGAGACTCAGGGCACGGGCTCAGGTCAACCAGAAAGAGCCGGGACCAGAATTCTACTCCACCTTGCTTCCAGAGTCCCATCTGTCGGCCTCAGCACCAGTCATGGATACCCATGATGTTGGCTGCTCACGTCTGTTCCAGCTTCTTCTGACCATAACACCCGGATTTTCATGGGTGAAAATCAGTCCCAGAATTCGGTGGAGCTGACTCTGTGCCTAGGTCCAGAGATGGATGCTTGACCTGTGCTGGGGCACTAAGGACCAGTGAGGGAGAGTCCCACGACTTGGGTCCAAACTCTTAGGAGCAATAAGCTCTCATTTGCTTGGACCAGAAAGAAAAAAGAGAGGATTAAGTCCGTGTGAGAGTGGCACCAACATGGAGGGAAGCGGACCTCGGGGAGAGTGAGAGAGACACCAAGTTCTGGAGACGGGTTCCTTGAACCAGCTATCCCTGAAGCTGTTCTTCCTCAATTGCCCTCTTGCAGGGCAGTTTGAGTTGACTTTCTGCACTTGCCGCTGAAAGATTCTGGACCAGCCCTCCTCTCTACCCAACAGTAGCCCCCCTTGGTCATCCAGGAAAAGTCAGCTGGTGTTGCAGGAGCTCAGGACCCTGGTCACCAAAATTTGATTCAGCTAGCCACAAGTTCAGAGCCCTGGAGGAGGGTCAGAGCCAGGTGCCTCATCCCCTTACGGCCATCAGCAACATCATCCCAACCGCTCCCGTCACCCCAGCTATCCTTGTCACGAAGCTCTGCCTCCTCTCTTTCCTCCCCTGAGTCCACATCGTCCCCAGGAAGTGCTTGGGATGGGGACTCGTGAAGTGAGAAGTGAGGATGAAGGTGTCCGGGCTGGGACTCGAGCCCACAGCCTTGGAGATGTCTGGATTGCAGGACCCGCCAGTCCCATCTCCCCAGCCGGGTGTTCCTCTGGACATTTGCAGAGCTCCTGGAGGCCCACGAGTGGCAGGTGGCAGGTGTGGGCCCTGGGGTCTTAGGAGGAGCTGTCTGCTGGTGGTACAACATCTGGCCGGTGGAGTCTGGAAACCTCAAAGTGTTGCCAGAAGCTCCATTGGTCACTTTTGCAGGTGGGGAAACCTGCCCCCATTGGCCCCACAGATCCTGCGGGAGGTCGGGACGCGCTGACTCATGGGGGAAGATGTTCCGCAGCAGCCTCCGTGTGCGCGCGCAGAAACGCGGGTGGGTGTTTGTATGCGTGAGCACGGGCACACTCGAATGTGCATGTGTGCAAGTCCGCGGAGCCAGTGAGGCAAGGGACACATTCTTTGAACTTCCAGGGCTTTCCAGAGGGCCTTCTCCCAGCCAGGGCTTAGGGGACAGTGTGTGGGGCCGGAGGTATGTTGCGGACTTCACAGCCGTGTGGCGAGGTTGGGAAACCCTCCCCAGTCAGTCAGTCCCATCGCAGCCTCACAGCCTCCTGTCGGCTGTTTGCTGCTGGAGGCAGGAGCGCGGGGGACCCTGCTGCTCTCCACGTGGCTCTTTCTCGGGTGCAGCAATCCTGGCGTCCGGTCGCCCCCTCGCCCTGGCTCACTTAGCTCTCAGAAGGGCCAAGACCCACGGGGTCTTGGGGCTGTTTTGCTCCGAGAAGCCCCGCTTGCCAACGGCCCCTGTCATTCTGTTAGGGCGGTTACTCTGTGTCTCCCGGCTGCCTGTCCCTCTGCAGGTCGCAGGCATTTCGAGGGGCCCTTTCCATCCTCCCCCTGGCTGCCCTCTTGGCCCGTGGCCTTGGAAAGCCCCCTGGGTTTGCCCTAAAAGATTGGGCTGCAGTCAAGTTCTTTCCATGTATCTGGCAGCATGCTGCCGTGGCCCGTGCTCTGCAGAAGAGCTGGGCGTCCCGGCTCCCTCGACTCCCCCGTGGGCGTGGGCCCGGCCGGCTGCGGCACAGGAGCGCCAGGGAAGCGGCCGGATGGCGTCGCCGCGTGCAGAACAATTGGACGATGACAATGGAAGGAAGGTGAAGGATCTTGTCCCAGCGCTTCCTGTTTTCGTGCACAGCTGACTCAGACGGGCACAGACGACCCTGCTGGGAGAAGGCCCCACGGCAGGAGAGGCGGCAGGCCAGGCCCGGGCTAGCTTCAGCTCCGTGCCCATCTGCGGCATCTCCTGCACTCCAGGCCGGGCAGGGGCAGTGGGTGTGGGGTGGGGCCAAGGGGCCCCTCTCCAGGAGTGGGACAGGCTCAGCCCGCACCTGCTCCGGGCCGGCACTCTGTCTGGGGTGGGGAGTGGGCAGCGATGAAGGAGCCTGACCCCCTGCCCTCGGGCTGCCCATCAGATGACACCCGCCCTGGGTGCCCACGGCCGCTGAGCACAGCGAGGGGCCAGAGGAATGGTGTTTCCGCAAGAGAGGTGCTGCCATGCTCTAGAGTCTGGAACACTGGGGTCTCCCGCCTTCTCCCCAGAGTGGAAGACTCCTGACCAGTGTCCCTTGTTGGTTTCCTTGGCCTCGGCTCGGACCTCAGTGGAGAGGGGAAGGCACGATGCCAGCGGAAGGCTCCTTGCGGTGTCCTGAGCTGCCCCTGTCCCCCTGCTGCTGGACAGCTCCCCTTCTCGGAAAGCTCTCTGCACCCCTGGCCTCTCGCTGTCCTGTGAGCCCTGTGGCCTCCGAACTTGGGTCCGTACAAATGCCCTTTGAGGGTTAAAGAACTCCCCCCGCACACCACCAGAACCGTAACGAGGCACGATGTAGGTCTGTTTATAGCAGCTTTGCTCATATTTGCCCCAAATTGGAAGCAACCAAGATGTTCTGCAGCAGGTGGATGGGTAAAGAAACCGCGGTCCATCCAGACCGCGGAGGCGTTCTCCAGCATGGGTGAGAAGTGAGCTACCGAGCCGTGAAAAGTCAGCGAGGAGCCGGAAATGCTTCTGACGATGGAAGTCAATCTGAAAGGCTTCATCCTGCGCGATTCCAAGAATATGACATTCTGGGTAAAGCAAAACTAAGGAGACAGTAAAAAGATCAGTGGTTGCCAGGACGGGGTGGGGCGGGGAGGGCAGGATGAGCAGGAGGAGCACGGGGACTCTCAGGGCGGGGAAAGTACTCCACGGGTTGCTGGAGGGACCGACGCAGACTGTGCACCTGGCGAGACCCGCAGAATGGGCCACGCTAAGCCTGAGCCCAGGCATTGGCCTTGGACTTCAGTTTGTAACAATGTATCAATATGGGTTCATCATTTGTAACAAGCCAGCCGTAGAAATGCATGTTAATGCTAGAGGAAAGAGGGGCTGGAGAGGAGGCAGTGGGAACTCGTGCTTTCTGTTCAGATTTTTTTATAAACCTAAAACTGCTCTAAGAAATAGTCTAATTAAAAAAAAAATGAATTGGAGCCCCCACGTGGCTTACCGGCTCCCACCAATGACAGCGACACGCCTCCGTAAGACCCCTGAAAGGAGTTTCCCTCGGATTCCCCATTTGCTGAAATCCCTTTTATTCTACGTTACAGAAACGGAGCAAATATAAAATGAGGACAAGCTCCTCTGCCGACGGCTCTAACACGGCCCTTCAACCCAAACAGGTTGACAGACCACGCGCAGAGCCGCGAGAGGTGGTGCGATTCCCGGTTGGGCGTAGCAGCATGCTCAGCGATACCGAGCCAGACCGGACAGACGCGACGGGGAGGGCTGCCCACAGGGTGCATGGGGACAGTCTGCGGTGATGCCCCTTTCTCTGCTTTACCACTGGGACTTGGCCGGGACCTGCTGGGATGTCACGGGCCTCCCGGGCGTGGACGCAGCGTTGCCCTGGATGTTCTGCTCCTGGCTTCTCTCATGGCCCATACTGGAGCAAGGAGGATGCCCCGGCCTCCTTCTTGGCCTCCGGCTGCCAGCCTTGCCCCTTCCGGTCCATTCTCAACCCAGCAGCCAGGCTGGTCCTTCGTAAAGACATGAGACCCAGCTCCGCAGGTTCTGGCCCAACTCAGAGCAGCATCAAGTCCTCGCAGCAGCTGAGCGGTCCAGCATGACCTGCCCATCCCTGTGCTTTCCTCTGCTCCAGCCGCATGGGGCTCTTTGCTCTTGATCTAACCCTCCAGTTGTGCTCCTGCCTCAGGGCCCTTGCATTGACTCTTCCTTCTGCTGGGCATCCTTTCCCCGTGATCGCTTCCCAAATCACTTCCCAAAGCTCTGGGTCTCTCTGGCTCTGCTCACTTCTCGCCCCATTGCTTGTCCCATGGTGCACGGGACGCCAGGCAGGGGTCCTATCGGCTTTGCTTACCCAGGGACCCTGGACTATTCGACCACTGGAGAGGTGTCTGGCAGGTAAGGACTTGCCTCGGAGAGAGGGACTGGAGGCAGGCAGAGGCTGCAGGAGGGAGGAGCAGAACCCCGGGGTGGGTCTTTGAGCCAGGGTGGGAACACCGCACCCCAGCTGCTGGGAGGTCACAACCCCCTGTCTGCCCTCTGACTCTGAAACTTGCCCTGGGCTAGCGCCACTATCCAGGATACTTCTGGAGCAAGCGATCTGTTCCTTCATTCACTGACATAGCGACATTTCCAGAGGGCTGGCTGGCCCAGGGTCTTTGGATTCTGGGGTGAGGGAGATGTTTTCAGGGTCCAAGTTTAGGTTGGGAAGTGGGCTTGCGGAGACAGGAGGGGACGGTGCTGGCTACAAGAACTTCACAGGTGCAGCCAACCAGCTGTCCCTGCTGTACCCCGAAGATGCTCCTCCCCTGGGCTGTGTCCCCAACCCTCACCCTCTACCCCTGGAGCCATTAACCAAACCCTCCGGGCCCTGCCAGTTTTCCTCCTGTGCCTTTAATATCAACTCTCATGGGGCAGGGTGCGCTCCGTCTCCTGGCTTGTCTTCCCCCAAACCAAAGGCTCTTGGAGCTCAAGCCCTGGGGTCTTCAGTGTCTTCATGTCTCAAGCAGCTGGGACACGGCAGGTGTTCAGAGAATGTGGATAGAGAAACGGATGCGTGGCTGGCTACAGAGTGAGCTAATGAATGAATGAATTCCAGAGGGAGGCCCAGTTTGGGCAGAGTCACAGGGGTTGAGGAGAGGCGGGGTTGGGGGGCTGGAGAGCCCCTGCTCTGAGCGGAGATCAGCTAGGAAAGGAGGAGGGCTCACCGAGCCCCGGCTCTGTTCCAGGCCTGTCCTGTGTCCATGGCTCCCACCCTCCGGCCGCCTGTGTCAGCGGGGTGCCTGGGTGCTTTCAGTGCCCAAGGGAGCCCCTAGCAATCGGTGGCAGCGGGTTTCAGTGTCGGTGGCCCTGCAGGCCTCAAGGACCCCAGGCCCCTGGACTGTGTCCTGACCCCCTGCTGCCCTGTGGTGGGAAGCAGTGTTAACTACGCTTCTGGCCCCCCAAGTCGCCCACTTTTGGGTCTCTCTGTGTTATCACCTGCTCTAATTTCCTTATCCTCCCAGGGGAGTCTCCTCTGGGGGGAGTCATGACTCATCGTGTTTCTAGCGGCTGCAGGCGCTGGGGAGCCATGGAAGGCTTCAGAGCCGAGGAGGAACTGGAGGAAAGGCCATGACTTTGGCACATGCTTGGTTCTGCAGGTTCCTTGTCTTTACTGAGAGCTGAATGTCAACTGCGTACACCCTGTGGCCCAAGCCTTAGAGCCCTCTGCGGGGATCAAGGCACAGTCCCACTCTGGCCCCACACCCCCACCCCGGGAGCACACCCTGTCAGTCACTGAGCGTGCGGGGCCCCCTGCGTGCGGAGGACCCGGTGGAGAGCCGGCTCCAGCCCGCTGTCTGCCAGGAGGCGGGGGGCCCCCGGGGCGCTCTGAAGCCCGCCACTCTCGTTCCTGGTCATGGCCCCTCTGGGGCAGCGACTGCAGAAACCTTTCAAGTTCGACTTCGCCGTTTGGGTTTTGTACGCTGGACTCTCTAGGCTGGCCCCGGGGGAGGCCCCCGGGAGGACCTCTGCTGGGCGCTCAGGGCTGTCTGCCGCAGCACAGCCCACCCCCACGGCCGCCCGAGTTCCCACTGCCTGGGGTTATTCTTAACTCGCTGAGCCTCGGGCTCCAGGGCTAAAAATACCACCTCCGAAGGCCTGTGGGAAGCTGCCTCGGGCTGTTCCGGTGGTTGAACTCCTGCCTCTGGGGCCCTGTGCGCTGCTGGGGCAGGGAGGACAGCCGCCCTGCTCGGCCCACATCGGGGCCTTCCTGTCCACTTCAGCCTGACTCTAGTGGCCGTCCATCTCCAGGGAGGGTGGCAGAACCCGGGAGCCTCGAACTCCTGACTTCACAGCTGAGGAAACCAGCTTCCGGAGGGAAAGTGCGGTTCCCGAGGTCACGGTGTGGGGCCTGGTCCAGCTCTCCCCTAACCAAGGGGGTGTTTGGAGGCAGGAACCTTGACATTGAGCTTATCAGTGGGCTCCTTGCTTCTCAGATCAAACCTTATCTTCTTCCTGCGCAACAGAGTTTCTGGACGATGCTCGTGCCTTCATTTCACGTGCTCACCCCCATGAGCCTGGGGCAGGGAGGCAGAGTGTGCTGTGACCCACTGGAGGGACGTGAAGCCCAAGGCCCTGAGGGGTCGGCTCAAGATCGTAGCCGCGAGGGGCCAGACAGGGCAGCAGCACTGGTCCCGCTGCCCCCGTGTCTGCGGCGTCTCGTGGTGCCCCCTTGGTGCTCATGTCACCCTTCTGGGGCCCGCCCCCCCTGCACTGGCGGGTGACTGAGGGTACTGTGTTCTCAGATGGGGGTCTTCGCTCCCAGGGTCCCAGGGCTGCGTCCCCCTGAGTTGGCCCACGGCGCCCACAGTGGCGGGTTGCACCCATTAGCCTCATGTCCCCAGCGACGACCCTGACGGGTGAGCATGAAGACTGCCCCGACAGGCCACACAACGTGCCATTGTATTGGGCCCAGTTGGGGTGGGTTCATTAACCACCTCTGCCCGGGTGGCCTAGTGGGCCCCGGGCGGCGCCAGGGGCAGCTCTGGGAGGTCTCTGGGTCCTCCCGCAGGGCTGGACAAAGGCCCCTTCTCTGTGTTCTGCTGCTGCCCTGGGAGAGAGGCCATGGGGACGATGCCCACCTCGGGGCTCTGAGCGGCAGCTGGGTGGCTTCCCCGGGGGGCAAGATGGCTCCCGCGCTCCCCGGCCGGGTGGCCTCAGGGTCTGACAGCTCCCAGAGCCTCAGTGAGCTCTCCCTTGCCCCCATCGAGAGGCAGGTCGGGGGGACTGTGAGTGGCTATGCTCAGGAAAGCCCTCGGGGCTGGGGACACACGGGGTGCCTGATGCTCTGTGAGGCTCAGGGACATCAAGGAAAACGAGCGAAGCTGCCCGACAGGGGGCCCGGGCGGGACCAGGCCAGGGCAGGGGAGGGCAGGGCCAATGCCGTTCGCCCCCGTCAGTGGGGCAGGGTCCCTCACCCTGGGGCTGGGTGGCCCTCCATGTCCCCGCTCCGGCTGCTCCCTCTGCTGAATGTGCGACCCCCGCCGGGCCCCGGGAAGTGTGTTTGCGGGGCTGTCTCTGCCAAAGAGGGGTCCGCGGAGCTCCTTAGCTGGGAGGGGGGCCTCTGACTAGTTTCCTCCAGGCCTGGATTTCTGCCCCTGGCTCCTCCTGAGCCACGCAGGCCCCCACAGGGCCCACGGGGAGCCGTGGGCGGAGAGGAGACCACCAGGGCCGGCACACACAGACGACATGCCCTGCCGCTCCTTCCGGAGGACGGGGCTGAGCAGGCTTGTGCCGGAGGCGGGTGGCGAGTCTGGCACCCCATCAGCCCTCATCCCGGTCCTGCACCATGTAGGCCTCAGAATACCACGGCCCAGTCCACGGCTGAGGGAAAGCTTTGCGAGCATGAGCGGGCTGGCGAGGAGGGTGCTGGGCTGTGGACGGCTGCTCCAGAGGACTCTGATGGCCCTCAAGCCCCTCGCCCCTCACTGGCCCCTCTCTTCCTGCCGCTGCCCTCAGGGCATCTGCCACTCCCCCAACCCTAGTCCCTCTCTGCTGTCCCCTGCTTGCCCACCCCCCCTTCTCTGCCCAACTCAAAGCACCGCACCCAAGCCTTGGGGACATGGTGCCGGCCTCCAGCATTCCTGGCCTGTTTTCATTTAGGGGACGTCCCCCAAAATACCCAGCCCGCTGGAGGCGGCGACAGCCCTGGGGGCCCCCTGGGAATGCACTTGAAAGCCTTGGCTTGGCTGGGGCCTCAGGGCCGCCAAGCCAGCGGCTGGCAGGAGGGTGTTCCCGGGATGAAAGCTGCAGCGAATGCAGAGGCCGCAGGACGGGGCCTGGACCCACCAGCGGGGCTTTTGGGTTAGACGGAGGGAGTTGGTGGCAGCTCCCGGGCCAGGAGGGAGGCCTCAGGAATGTGGCAGCACCGTGCTGACGCTCACATTTTCCTGCAGCCCGCTCCCAGCAGGGGACAGCAGGGCGGGGCCGGCAGACAGGGCCAGGGGACTCAGCGGCGGGGCCCGGCCCCCCCCCCCCCCCCCCCCCCGGGCTGCCTGGGTCAGGAGCCCTGCCAAGGAGCGCCCCCCCCCGCCCAGCCTCTTGCACATTGGGAGGCGCTTTTGGGACCACGGCATGGGCCGAACTTGAGCGGAGCTCGGACGCTGAGACCAGCCGCGTCAGGACCAGTCGAGGCTGGGCGCTCCGTCTCCCCCACGCGGCTCGCAGCTGGCCGGCGATCTGGCTCTGAGATGGGCGGCGTGGGGTGGGGGGTCCGAGGTCCCGCCACGGGCCGGAGTTCTTCCCAAGCACCCACATCACCCGGGAGCTGGCCCCGTCGTAGGCAGCAGGCTGGGGTGACCAGCGCTTCCTGTGGGAGCTACTCCCCTGGGTGGCCGTGGGCTGCATTGCTGCTCCTCCGTCGGGGCCAGGGTCCCCATCAGTCACGTGGGAGGACCAGCCCTGTCCTGCCTGCCTAAGAAAGGGGCCCCAGGTGCGAGGGTCTGCTCCCTGGGGGATCTCGGTGACAGCAGGCGTGGCTGGGGGGCTCAGTGACAGATGCCCCTTGCCCACCTGCCCGGGGAGCCCCTGCCGCAGCTAAGGACGCAGGCAGAGGCGTCCTGCAGGCTGGCCCCGGAGAGCCCCAGCTGGCTTCAGGAGCAGAGCGGCCGCAGACGGCCCCAGACGGGGACCCGCCAGCCCCGCGGCCCGCTCACGGACTCCGTGCTCGCCTTCTGACCTCAAACATGGACTCTGGCAGGTGGAGGGGGTCGGTGGTGCGGGCTGGGCAGCAGGTGCCGGCCAGTCTGTTGCCGAGTCACCAGTGCAGGCGCCCCAGAGGCCAGCCTCTGCCCTCTGTGCTCTCCAGTGACACGGGGATCACCTTTGCCACGGGCCAGAGTCTGTGGAGAACGCCTGCCAATGTCCCAGCCCCCACCGCCTGCGGCCCACCACCCCCTCAAGGGGGCTACCTCAGCGCCAGGGAGCTGGGACGAGGGGCCGGGCCTCTCCTGGCTCCTCCCACGGCCAGGGTCGATATTTGTTGGACGAATGGCTACATCCGGCCGGTGAGCCGCATCACCAGCCCCCAGCTCATAACTCACTCTCTCCTCTGCTAACCGGGATGCGGCCGGTCAGACTCACGGCGGCGTCATGTTCTGGGTGCCCTTGGGAGAGGCCCTCTGCCTCTCTGACCCTCTGTTTTCTCATCGGTGAACCGGCATCGTATCACTACTTGCTTAGAGGTCAAGTGAGACGCGGCGTCCAGCGTGAGCAGAGCCTGTCCCAGGAGCCTGTCCCTGAGCTCTCCTTCCCTGGCCCTGGCTGCCCTCTGCCCTCTGCCCCCAGGGTCCCGCACCTGGCCCAGGACAAGCAGCGGGGGAGGGTAGCAGGATTTGGGTACAATCTTCTTCCTCCAGCAGCTCCCGCACAGCGTGGGGGTTGAGACGAGGCCACGAACCCCTGTAAATCTCACACAGCAGACTCTTGCCTCTCAGAGAGGAGGAGCTGGCCGTGGCTTCTGGCATGGGGGACGGCTCCAGGGACAAGGTGGCCCAGAGGTGGTCCTGAGCTCACAGTTTGACCCAGCAGGTTGGGGACAGCAAATGCGGACCGAAGAGGCCATCAGAACCCTGGGACCCGCTCCTGGCCACACACCCCCCCCCCCACGCTGCTCACAGCCCGGGGCCCAGGGGCAACGTGGGCCGACACCGCGCAGGACTGGTTCACCTGGCGGAGCGCAAGGGTGCCTGCCCTCTTCTCTTTCCGGCAGTGGCCGCTCTTTCTTCTCGCCTGAAACACTTGCATTCTCCACAGAAATCCTTTAAATAGGTTCCATGTAAGGAGGCCTCCATGAAAATATCTTCAGGAAACACCGTGGGGGGCTTCATTTATTGATTTGCCAACATATTGTTTGGTCGGTTGGGTCATTCATTCATTCATCTGTCCGTTTGTTCGTTCCCCCGTGGGCTCGTTTCCCAGCAAGGATGCGCAGAGAGCACAGCCCTGTTGGAAATGGCTGGCAAGTGGGTTCTGGGGCTCAGGACCGAGGCAGGGGTGCGGCCCCAGCTCTCCCACCGGCCCAGAGAGCACGGACGCTGCAGCGTGAGCCCGTTCCCCCACTTCTTGGCGTCTCGGGGGGCCCCCCTTGCAGGTGGCTGGAAGGGAGGCCTGACTCTGGGGAGGCCAAGCCCCAGGGGCTGCCTCAGGGCAAGCCTCTGCTCACCATCTCGAAGCCTGCAGAACACAGGCCTTGGGGAGTCGGGCTGTACCCTGAGAGCGCTCGGTCACGGCATCCCCCTGGGGCCCCCGTTTATCCCCCTCCCAGCAGGCTTGGGAAACTGAGGCCCAGAGGGAGGCAGCCCCGGGTGCGGGGTCGCCGAGGGGGCCTCCAGCGTCCAGAGCCCCAGCCCGCCCGCCCCCGAGGGGCCCCGGGCTCGGCTGTCCCAGACAAAGGCCCTTCTTTGAAGCGCCTCCGACAGAGCCCCCGGTTTCCGCCCCGGCCCACCGGGAAGCACCGGCCGCAGCAGCTGTGGCTGCGTGTTGCCCGCCAGCCGGGCCGCTGGCCTGCGCTTATTGTCGGCTTCCTTGCCAGAAATATGCTCGAACAAATGCTGTAAACAAACGGACAATCGCAGACCCTCACGCTTGGATTTCTCTCTAATACGCATCAAAGGGGTGCGGCGGGGCGGCCCGAGTGCCCGGCAGGCTGAGCAGCCTGAGCGGCCCCAGCGGGCGAAAGCCCCCTCGAGACCTCCAGCTGACCGGCAGCCTCTCCCCTGCCTTGAGAGCCCGTGGCACCCCCGTGCCAAGATCGGAGCTGATTCGGCCCTCAGCCTCCTGGTTGTTGCTGGAGAGCGAGACCTCGGGGACCCTCCCACGAGCGGGGCCTCTTTGATGAGCTAGCACCGACCTGGGGCTTACCCCACCTCTGGCAAACACTCTCCTTTTTATTCCGACAAAGCCCTATGAGAGGTAGGGACTGTCCTTATCCCATTTGACAGAGAAGTTGACTGAGGCCCAGGGAGGTTAAGCCGTGGGCCCCAGGACACACGGCAAAGAGTGCTGGAGCTGGGCTTCCACCCCAGGCAGCGGGCACCAGAGTGCCCATCCTCCGAGGGATGCTTGGGAAGATCTGGTGGGGCAGCTGGCCCCAAGCTCTGATGAAGGAATGAAGGGGGCTCCAAACCATGCCCCCCCCCCAGAGGACCGTCCTCCCTCACACAGGTTGGAGGGCGGGCTGTGTGTCTGTCCACCCGGGGACGTGGGCAGAGCCAAGGCTGTCTCCCTCCACGGGCCTTGGAGAGGTCCGTGACAGTGAGTGTGGCGGGCAGAAGGTGAAGGTGTGTCCCACCCCCCGGTCATTCATATGTGGAGCTCCTGACCCGTCCTACGCCCAAACAGGACCTCATCCAGAGACGGGGTCCGGAGTGACCAGTGTTTGCACAAGGAGGAAGGTGGACACGGACGCATCGGATTAAGGGGTGAGCCTCCGGAGCGGGCGGGCAGGGAGGGGACCATCGGGAGTTGCTCCGAGCGGGGGCACGTCCTCGGGTCTGGTCGGATGCAGCCAGACAGTTTTGGCGAACAGTTTTGGCGAACTGTTTCTCTTGCGGTGCTGGGCGTTGGGGTGGGGGTGGGCGGTGGCTCTCTGAGGACCCGAGATCAGGCGTGTTCACATGTTTTTTGCTGTTGCCAATGTAATTTGGCACAAATGGGGATTTCTTCATTCAACCAAAGTCTCTCGAACACCTCTCTGTTGTGGGCACCCCCCACTGGGCTCTTCCAATGGTATTAAGAACTTCAACCGTAGAATCAGTCGATGTATCTGTTTCCCTCCGTCCTTCCTTGCGCCCGCCCTTTCCTCCCTCCCCATGTAAAGAACTTAGACCCTCAGAGCGGGTCGCACCCTCACTCGGTGTGGCTGGGGCCCAGTCCAGCCCTTCCCCCTGCGGGAACCTCCCCCTGGCTGGTCCCACGGCCTCCCTCTTAAGCCCTGCAGCGGGCAGGTGTCCAGGGATGTTCTGGGCCACCCCCGGCCCACAGAGTGCTTTTCTCCTGCCCCGGGGGGCCCACTGGGTTTGGCTCCCCTGTGCAGGGCAGCATCAGTCCCAGGCCTCCGAGGTCTGGTGTCTGCCCCAGCCACCAGCCACCACGTGCTTCTCCAATGGGGGCCCCACGGCCCACACGCAGCCTGGTTCAGAGAAGCCGTCTGGCCTCAGTGAGCTGCGTCAGCCTCCTGGGGTGACGGGGGGGGGGTCCATGAGGGGTGAGGCGGGCTGTGGAGCGTGGCCTTGACCGTGCACCTTTCAGCTCTTGGCCTCTCACTGAGGGTGTGACCTCTGAGCTCCCGGTAAAGCTGAGTGGGGAGACCATTGCGAGCTCCATCAGAAGAGACCGTGGACCGTGGAGCCTGACTGCCTGGGTCGCCGTGGACTGTGACATGCCGTGTGGCCTTGGAGGAGTGACAGCCTCCTTCTGCCTCAGTTTCCCCTCTCTAAAATGAGAATGGAGAGGCCGAATGAGGTGAAGGTGTGCTCGGCACGGGCATGCTGGGGGCGTCCGGGCATGCCACCCCGGCCACCCCCACGAGGCACACCGGCTCCAGCGGACCTGGCACTGTCCTGGGTGAGTGGCATCGGGGTTCAGCTGCGGGCTCCCCTGGGAATCAGTGGGGCTCGGGGCTACTCCAGGCTCCCCTCCTCAGGCCAAAGTGCCAGCGGTCCTTCGGCGACCTTGACCTCTCCAAGCTTGTTCTGTAAAATGGGGCCGATGGACACTATGCGTGGTGCTGCTCGAGCTTGGAGTGTGGAGCAGCTGCTTCTCTCCCAGGCAGGCTGGGAGCGGTCCGGGCACTCTGGTCAGCCATTAACGGCGGGATCCAGGAACCCAGTCCGAGTGGCTGATGCACACTCCTTTCTAGCTGTTTCTTTGTGATGCACGTGTAGGGTGCCCTGACGTGGCCTCTGCTCAGGCACAAGGGAGGCTCGTTGAGTGGTGGGAAGGCTTCGGAGGACTGAAGAACTGCCCAAGATTCAGAGAAAGGGAGATAGATGGTCCGAGAGGATCCCTGCAGAGCTGACCAAGGAGCTTTTGTCCAGCATCTCAAGGACTCTAGGGGCCTGTGAAGGGAACAGCTGCCGACCAAGGGGCCCTGCGCTCCTCTCCAGGCCAGTGGGGACTCCTGGGAACTCTCCCCGGAAGCTAGCAAAGTCCTGGGGCATGATCGGGGTCCGGCCGGCGCAAGAGCCTGAGCCAGTGGTGGGAACAGGCTGTCGGTTCCAGCCTCATCACTGTGGCCTGCTGCACGAGGTCGCCTTCCAGTCCCCTCCTCTGGGAGAGGGGCAGCCCAGGACCCGTCTGCGGCCAGTGCCCATGGCAGTCAGATAAAGCCATTGACTCTAACACCACGGGGGCATCCAGGCTGCAGTTTGGCCAGATGAGGCCTCGCCGCATCACCAGACCGGCTGTCAGAGTCACTGTTGGATCTGGGTTCGTCCGATCGCCCCGTGCGCCGTGGTCCCCATGGCGCCCCACCTCACCCTGCGGGTGGCTTCCTTCAGAGCCGCCGCACAGCCTGTAGGTCTTGGCATCTGGTGGGAGCCCCCCACACCCCACCGGGTGAGAAATCCCGGGACTTTGGGGTTGTACCTGGCACGAAGCGGTGCTCTTGGCCCCATGCTGCATGAACACTGATTTGGCCACCGCGCTGGGCCGGAGCCCCGGGGTCAGCCCGCTGGCCGCTGGCGTGGTGGCTCCGTGGGTTTCTGACTCACGGCACCGCGAGCCAGGCGAAGGCAGGGCTGCGGTTGCCCGTCCGACCCTGTCTTGAGCCCCTCTCCTGGGCACCGCATGTGGGTCAGCAACACCCTCCCTGACGCGGGGTCTCGGTCCTCGTGTCCTGGGGTTGGGCAGGGACTGGGCGCATCGATACCTGAGTTCTGGGACCATCTGCCACTGGTACTCTGTGCGCCCTTGGGCGAGTCATTGAACTTCATGTGAGCAAAATGACCTGTGGCCGAGCTCAAATCTGAGGAGGGACAAAGGGCACATTGTAAACTGTAAAGTGTCACCCGATTCCCAAAGGGTGTGGGAGCATTGTGAGTCTGAAACGAGGGAAAACGAGCAACACCCTCCGCGTGAGGCAAGAATCCTTACTGGTCTCAACGGCTGCTTCCACACTGGGACCAGCCCCCTGTGCCCCTGCAGCAGGGAGGAGCTCGAGCTTGGGAACCGCCTGGGCTGTTCATCGCCAGCCAAGGGACCCCAGGCCGGAGCCTGAGAGCCCGTGCGTGTGGATGCCCGCTATGTGCTTCCCCAAGGAGCACCCCCGTGGCCTAATTTGAGGAAACAATAGGCCTCAATCCATATTAATGACCCTCCAGGGACCTGCTTGCTGCCTTTGTCCGTGGTGTGCGCTGGCTGTAATCAGCGGGGCTCCGGGGGCTCTGGCCTAATTTGGAGGGACAGGTTTCATCATCACCCTTGATTTGGGTGCCCAATCTGACAGGCCCACGGCCCTCTGTATGGAAGGACCACGTCAGAGACGGCCTGCTCCCTGAGCGGCTCTCCCTGGAGGTCTGGGAAGAGGGAGGGGGCGGCGGAGGCCGCGTGGGAGGCGCAGGGTGAAGACGGGGCCACGGCCAGACCCCTGGGTAGGCCTGTGTCGGGTCTAGGGAGGAGGGCCCTGTGGGTTAGATCCGCCCGGGGGAAGAGACCTCCCCAACGCCAGGCACAGGCTCCAGCCTCCTGTGAGCAAGTGTCCTCCGCTGCCCCGGGCTGGGCTCCTGGGAGGGAAGGAGGGGGGCGGCTGGCATCCCCCAGAGGAGGCAGAGGGGAAGCGCTCGGCTGTCCCCCGCCTGAAATCACCGAGTGGAATGTTTGCAGGTTTGGGCTGTGGCCTCCTAACTACACTGTGTGAGCATTTCCCTCCCAGGTGGCGGCCCGTGACAAGCGTCCCCTCATTTTCTTTTCCTCTACCCTCAGGACGAGGCACCCCTGTCCGCACAAGCTAGGTGAGGAGGTAGGGCCCGAGGGTGATCGCTGGGTCATGAAGGTGGGCCCGCAGGATGGGATCAGTGCCCTTACGAGAGAGGACGTGGGAGAACTTGCTTGTCTCTCTGGTTTCTGCTCGGGGAGACCAGAACCGTCTGCAGAGCAGGGAACTCTCACCAGCGCTGGGTTTTGGCCTTCCAGCCTCCAGAACTGGGAGAAATAAATGCTTTTACTGCGTCGCAGCCCCGGGCCGTGGTATTCTCTGCGGCAGCCCACGCGGTGACAGAGATATATTTGGGAATTTGGGAAGTGCTCCCAGCAAGCGTCAGAGGGCAGGGGGCCCAGAGTGCCAGGGGGCAGGGTTGGGCTGCACAGACCAGACTCCTGGTCTGCTGAAGGCCCCTCGGCCTGCTCAGGCCTGCGGGACACGGGACACCATCTCATGCGTCGGCAGAAGAAGCCCTTGAAGGGAGGTTCCAAACCTCTGTGCTTCTCAGGATGGAGTCCTGCCTCGACGGGGCGGCAGGCACGCTACGCCCCTCATGGGAGGAAAGGCAAGGGCGGGGGGCATTTAGGGGCCAGGAGGCAATCCCCCACAGCCCTCCCCTGCTTTTCCATGTGCTTCAGGACAACTGCAGAGTCCTCGCAGAGGCCAGCGAAGCCTCGGGCCATCCTACCCCAGCCCGTTCCCCTGTGCCATCTCGGCCGGCGAGCCAGAACTGCACAGAGAGGGGTTTTTGCACCCGGGCTCCCTCCGTGAGCTCTCGCCTGCAGGCTGCCGCGATCAGGACAGGCTCCCAGGGAGGGCTCCTGAGCTGAGCTTTGCGACACACAAGCACGGGGACAGTGGCCCCCCTCGGCTGCCGGGCCCTGGAGCTGCACCACGGGACTACGGAACAAGGGGCCTAGAGCCACCCCCGAGGCTGTGGGCTGGCACTGGGACTGCGCTCCACTTGGAGACTTTCCGGTTTGGCCGAGCTCCCCGCTGTGCCCCCCACTGGCTGTGGGTCCAGGGGACGCTCCTGTTGTGACCTTCCGGTCTCTGGAGCTTGGTGGGGACATCGGCTCCTGGCCTCACCCCACGACCCATCCACCTCCCACAGGCTGCCAGGGCCCTGCCGGGCGTGCGCGTGACCCCGTTTCTCCGGGGACATGAAGCTCGTGGGGGAGCCCTGGATGAACTCCGAGGGGACCGACGACCAACTAAAGACCGAGAGTAGCCAAGAGTCGGGGGTGGGGACAGCTGGACGCAGGCTGGAGCTGGGCTGGGGTGCTTGGAGGTTCTCCAGGGACCCCCGACTTCCCCGAGGGCTGGTGCGTGTGCACGCGCGCCTGTGTGTGTGTATGTGTCCGGCCTCCCCTGGCCAGGGAGAGGCAGGCCGGCGAGATCCCGGTAGGGGCCTTGCGAGCTGGGTTCCGTCGCAGGGACTCAGAGCAGAGGGGTGCCGAGCGCAGGCCCCGTCTCCCAGCGCCACTGCCCGCGCCGTCCCCTGCCCTCCTGCCCCCCCGAGCCCTGGGTCTCCATCAACTTCTTTCTCGTTTGGAACGGGGCCTGCGTTTTCATGGCGCACCGGGGCCCTCCGTTCGCTGCCTGTGAGCGGCGGCGTGTCAGCGGGGGCCCTGCTCCCTGGCCGCCATGGGCAGCAGCGGTGACGGTACCCTGCTCCCCTCGTTAAGGCCGAGGAGCCAGCGAGGAGGAGGCTGGCGGGTGAATGCACGCGGCGGACCCGGCTCGATTCTGCCAACCCTCCCCTCGGGGTAACGCAGCCGACTAACTGCTCTCGGAAAGGCTCTGGGACTCCGACAGGTGGGAGCTGTGGCTGCTGGGTCGGGGCCCGGGGCAGGGGGTGCGGGAGGGCAGGGGCAGGTCTGGGGCAGAGACCCCGGCTTCCTCCCCGGCCCCCTGGCCCAGCGCCACCCTGCCCTGAGCCCTCCCGCCCCCAAGGGGACCCCCAAGCCGGCTTGGGGGGAGCAGATTGGGGGCTGGGGGGGCACCCACCGGCCCGGCAGGCGAAGCCACCGTCCCCCGTGGGCCAGGTGGCGCGGTGGCTGCGGCCGGCGGGCCAGCTTTCATCCTGGCCGCGGAGCCTGAGAAAGCCTGGGGGCGGCTTTATCCGGGCCAAAGCCCCCAGCGGCTCCTGAAAAGTATTGAAGGGGCATTACCCAGAGTGACACATTCCATTTCCCTCAGGCGCAGACAATGAGGAAGACCCAGTTAAGGATATGGCTCTGGCCTTGTGCGCGGCTGAAGGTTTTTTGAGAAAAACGTAACAGACCACAATGGAGCACTTTGTCGCGGTCGAGGGCGCGGGGACGGGCCGAGCGGCGGCCGGGCGGCGGGCTTCATCATTACTTGTGATGAGAGGCGGTTTACTGTTTCTTTCTTCCCTCTGTCAGGGAGAACAATGCGGGGGGAAAGCGGAGGTTTCCCATTATAAATCACCATAAGCCCCATGGAAATCCCTCCCCACCCCGGGCTGTGAGCGGGCAGACACCGAGCACTGGGGCCCCCGGTCCTGCTCGCGGCCGGCTCGGGCCGCCCGGACGGCGAGGGGGTGCTCCCCAGGCCCCCCCCCGTGGGAATCGAGGCTCCAGAAAGGCTGTGATCCCCACCCCGAAAAGCAGGCCCATGTCGTGGAGAATGAGAAAGGAGAGACTTGCCCACCCCTCCAATTAAAGAACGGGGAGCAGAGACACAGGGGTGCCTGGAGCCCGGGGCCGGGGGGGCCCGAGAAAACGCCGTGTCTGGCTCAGCATGTCCACGGTGGCACAAGCGAGAAAGCCCACCGGGCTTTGTGTCGGCTCGCGCTTGACAAAAAGAGAAAAACGGGTCTACAGGGGGGTGGGCACCTGCTCAGGTCTCGGGCTCGGGCCAGGCTAGGACTGGGGGCTCCTGTCTCCAAACCCACTCCCCGGGAGCTAGTGCACCCCAACTCTTGCCCAGGCACCTGGTTCCAGGAAAGCCCAGGGACCCCCGGATAGCCTTCCCCGGTGTGGGGCTTTTCCTGTTGGCCTCCTGCAGCCTCTCTTGGTGAGCTGGCGGGCCGCTTCGGCTCCCATCACTGCTGGGAGCGTCCTGACCCGGCTGGGGCCATGTCTTCAGGAGTGGCAGGGCCACGTCCACAACTAGGGGCTCCTGAGCCCCCCGGACTGATGGCAGGGCCTCCTGAGCAGAGCCAAGGTCCACTGTTTGCCAATGACAAGAGTTTTTGGATTTTAGAAAGGGCGTGGGGTACAAAGATCATCTCTTTGGTAAGCCTTCCAGTGGGCGCTAAGCGGCATCCCACCTTCAAACCCACAAAACGTTGAGTCCTCACCTGCGGGAGGCCAAGCTGCAGGTAAAATTGTGCTGCCAAAAATTCCAGGTCAGGTCATGTTTTGACGCCAAAAAAGTTGTAAGAAAATTCTAGAATGGGGAGCCTTTGGGATTTGAGAACCGCGATGGATCGGTCAGCACGGCCCCCCACCGCTGTGCTTCCATGTCCGGCCCTCTGCCCCCACCCAAACCTCCTGAACACACATAGGACGGCTGCTGTGTGTCCTCAGCTTTAGCCCTGGATGTCTGACGGAAGATAAAGGCCTCGGCTAATGACGGCCCCGTGGTCCTGCCGGAGCCCGGTTTGTCGCTGTATAAGACGGAGGGACACTTGCACCTGCCTCGCAGAATCAGAGGGCGTCAAACTCGGGGTTTGCTTGGGACCCCGCCCGGGACCCGCGGGGAAACCTGCTGGTGGCGCCGTCAGTGCCCCGGTGAGCCCAGCAGGTCGTGGCCCGGTTCACCAGGCGAAGTCCCAAGTGCGCCTGCCGCCCCCCGTCCCGTCTGGGCTGCTCTGACTGGGCCCCGCGTTTCTCACTGCTTCATCTCCTTTTCATGCTGCCTGTGCTCCCGTCACCCCAAAGTTCTCCGTCCCCATCTCTCATCTGTGATTTCTGACTCCAGAGATCATGGGTTTTCGCTCACGTTTCCTCCTCACCTTGGGACCCTTGTTCCCATCCTCACACGTTCTAGAACTTTCTTCCGTCAGGGAGCAGCCCGTCTTCCGTGGGGGTGGCTCTCCTGGACTTCCCCCAGGGCCCTTTTCTCAACACAGGCCAGATCCTGGTTCAGGTGGGGTGTGTGTATTTGTGCGTGGGCTTGCACGCGTACGTGGGTGTGCACAGGCGTGCGGTGCGTATGTGCGTGCGATGTGAGGCGCGCGCACACGTGTGGTGTGTGTACACGTGTGGCGCGCACGTGTGGCGTTTGTGCGTGTGTGGCGTGTGGCACGCGCGCGTGTAGTGTGGGTACGTGTGTGCTCGCACGTGAGCCTGTAGGCACGTGAGCCTGTGTGTGCTATGCATACGCGTGTGCGGCGTGCGTGACGCTTGTGCGTGAGCGCGTGTGTGGGTGCACGTGTGTGTGGTGCGCGCACTTGCATACGCACGAGTGGGTGGGGGAGGGCGTGAGAAGGCAGCCGGCCACCGGTCAGGCGCAGCCGGCACCACCGTAAATCCTACCCCAGAGCCCGGAGCCCTCCAGGTCCTGTGGCGTTTTCCCTGCTTCTACCGTGCAGATGGGCGGTGAGGACACCTCCTTGCAGGGAGGACGAAATCAGCTCTCCACCGGAACCCTCCCCTCGCTCCCCTGCCCTGGCCCACCAGGCACCCTGTGTGGCCGAGCTTGCTTCCACCTCAGCGTCGGGTCCCCGGGCGCCCCCTTCTCACAGTGCAGCCGTGCACCGTGGTTCCGCGGGAATTCGGGAACCAGGCCGCCTGCCTTCAAAACCCAGCTCTCCCCTTCCTGACTGTAGGACTCTGGGCATGACTTCTTGGCTCTGGGTGCCTCAGTTTCCTCATCTGCTGAATGGGGATGATAACAGCAGCTCCCTCTGTCGTGAGGATACGAACATGTTCGTACACGCAAGGTGCAGTATGCGGGCTTGGCCAACGCACCTGCTACCGCTCCCCTCCCAGCCTGGCCCCTGTACCTCACCTCCAGGTCTTAATTTTTCCTACACTTTCTGTTATGCCCTTCTTCCTGCCTCCCCTGTTTGAACGAGTGCCTTCAGAGCAACCCAATATTGGTCTCGTTTGCTGCTGCTTTCCTACTGCAGTGGCTGACCCACAGTCAACACTCAGAGAACACTTGTCAGATGAGTAGATGGATGATGGACGGATGGAGGATGGATGGATGATGGATGGATGATGGATGGATGATAGACAGATGGATGACGGATGGATGATGGACAGATGGAGGATGGATGGATGGAGGATGGATGATAGACAGATGGATGACGGATGGATGATGGACGGATGGAGGATGGATGGATGATGGATGGATGATAGACAGATGGATGACGGATGGATGATGGACAGATGGAGGATGGATGGATGGTAGGAAGGTAAGAGGGAGAAAGGGACGGATGGATGATGGTTAGATAGATGGATGGATGATTGGATGGACCACTTCCTCGGTACCGACCATAATAGATGACACGTGACGAATGCTGGTCAATGCTTGCCGAATATTACCTATTGAGAAATTCATAAAATGCGTCTCACCAAAAGTAGTTCTCTGCCCCTTCTGGTTACTACATGAACCCCGTCTCGCTGAGATCACCAGTACCCCCAGTTTGATCTTTTTTGCCCACTTCCTACTTGGCTGGGCTGCCTCTGACACGGGTGTCGGCCCGCCCTTCGCTAACTCACCCCGTCCTCTGGGGCCGAGTTGGACGCACACCCCTCATCCGCAGCCCTCTCCCTTCCCACCACCAAAAGACCAAGGCGGTGACCATTTCCTCCAGACGGTGCGTGTTTTATTTAAACTTTTGGGGCCATGTACGGCTTCTGCCACAACCACTCAACTCTGCCCCCGCAGAGGGACGTGGAAGCCAATGAATGTGCACCGAAACGTAAATCCTCGGTACTCGTCATGGGTCACAAAATAGTATTCTTCTTTCGATTTTCTCAATCATATGAACAAGTACATTTTTTCCAGACACTAAAAACTACTTAAACACCAATCTGAGCTCACAACGGCACAGAAACAGACAGCAGACCTGCTTGGCAGGGTAGGGTTCGCCAACTCCTGACGTAGAAGAAAGTAAAGGAGACCTCAAAAACAGATGAGCATTTCCCCAACAGGAGGGGGCAAGTATAATTGCACCAACTCTCTCTGTCGTTCTCCTTCGCAATTTTTTTTTTAGGGGATGAAGAGATTGAGTCTAGTTTTCATGGTGGTAGTCTTTAGGATGTTCGCAGATAACAGGGTCTCCTCCTGAACTCAGGGTAGGGTTGCCCTGCCCCTGGGGGCAGTCCTAAGAGCAGCGTCTACACGGCCTTCCCTGCCATAACGTCCCCCAGCAGGAATCCCGGAAGCCTGTGTTGAGACTGAGCGTCCAAAAGCCTGGGTTGTTGACTGACCAACGAGCAGAGACCCTGTGCCTCCCACTGAAGAAACAAACTTTGGCCATTGGAAACCGCCGAAGGTTAGGGGATATTGGTTACTGTAGCATCACTAGTTCTTACTTCTTCAATTTTGGGGGGTGGGGTCCCTTGTCATTTGCAATTGATTTATAGTATTTTTTCCTTCTTCATTTTTCAGAGTTGTTGGTGTGTTAAATATATTAACCCTCCAGGGGCGCTGGGTGGCTCAGTCGTTAAGCCTCTGCCTTCAGCTCAGGTCATGATTGCAGGGTCGTGGGATCGAGTCCCGCATCGGGCTCTCGGCTCTTCCCTCTCCCACTCCCCTGCTTGTGTTCCCTCTCTCGTTGTGTCTCTCTCTGTCAAATAAATACATCTTTTAAAAATGTGTGCATATATGTATCAACCGTCCACACGGCCACTCTCAGCACACCTCTTCCAACGGTTAGCTAAGTGCCGACGAGTCGGACTCCACTTGTCCACGTCCCTGTGGGTACACGAATCTACTGCCTTATCTCGAAAGTCTCACCAGGCAGTTTCAGTGTTTGCAGCTGGGGTTGTTCATGTGTTGGCTCTGAGAGTTCTTTAATAAATGACTTTTTAAAAAAAATCACCGGATTTGGCTGGAATGACGACGGCGGCTTTTCTCGGTGCACGTGCTGTTAGGACCAGCTCCAAGGAACCAGATCCCGAGGAGCCTAGATCGGGAAACAGTTTTGTAGCTGGAGGGCGGGACCCTGGTGCCTTTGGGAGAGTGGAAGGCGCATCAGCTTCGCTGGCCCTGCAAGGGGCCCTGCTGGAGTCGATGCGTATTTCCTTAGCTTCTTTCCCTATGGACCCCTTCGTCCGTACGCTGTAACGTGAGCATTGTGTGAACAACAGCGGTAAAACTAGGGGTCCCTTTATTGACTCAACAGGAGCTTGGAGCAAGGCCCAAATCCCTTTTGGATGATCTCCATGGCCATTGATTAACCCCCCACCAAGGTGGGTGGCCATCCCTTCGGGCCAAAGGCTTGTTGGGGCACCCTCCCTCCCCACCATTCCCTGGGGACCGAGACCTCGGAGCGCCACTCCAGGTCTTCGCTGCTGGACACTTGCCAAACTGTGAGTTTGCCCAGAGGACAGGCAATCCTGCTCTCCCGGAGTCATGGTTCCACACTCGGCTGGACGTGAGAATCACCGGGAGCTTTAAAAGCCCTCCCGCCCAGACCACACCCAGAGCAGACGCGATCTGGGCCGAGGGTGGACATGGCGACCAGAGTCTTGACAGTTTCCAGGTGATTCCGTCGCGCAGCCAAGTTTGAACACCAGCTTCCAAGAAGGTGGCTCCTGCCCCCCTCTGGCCCACCCCAGCACTGTGGCTTGGTCCCATCCGTAAGGGGGGTGGGCGGGGACTTTGCAGAACCCCGTGGGTATGCGGCATTGCAAACTCTGAATTCGGACACGTCCTACTCCTGGCGGGAAGCTGCACTCCAGCACGGCTGAAGGAAGGCCGGCCGCCAGACTGCGCGCCTGTCTGCCCGGGCTGAGTCACATTCCTGCCCCAGGGATGCTTGGACGCCTCACTTCGTTCGCACAGGGATGTTGTTTCACTGTTACGTGGGCATTGCGTGTCCACAGGATCTTGATAAGAAATTCCTCTTCTTCTTCGGCTGTAACGGTAGCCCCACATCTCCCAGCAGCTTACAAGTGACTGGCAGAACGTGTTTCCCTTTTTGCATGGGCCGCCAGGGAACTCAGAGTCAAATTTGTCGCTGTGCCGAGCAGCAGCAGAGAGGACCTTAGAACGTGTGGTTGACCCTGACTCTACCTCGGCTTCGTCTTAGGTCTCTCCCCCTCCTTTTCTTCACCTACGGAAAACCATGCAGGTGAGCCGCTGCAGACGCCTTTTTTGTGACCAAGGAGGGACGTGAAGTCACAAAGAAACAAATGAAAGACCACGGCTCCTTTTACTCTCGCTCGTCAAAGTCTGGGTGCGGAGCTATCGGCTCTTCCGTCTCTGAGCCTTGCGCACAGGCCAGCCCACCCGGCACCCGCGCTCAGGGCAGCCACTTCCCCGTGCGTGTTCAGCCGAAGCGTTTTTCCCCGCGGGCCCTGGCCCGGTCTTCTATGGTCGAAGGCCCCTTGGAACGGGAAGCAGCCCATTATGCGCCAGGGTGAGCCACCAATTCCCAATGGGTCTCATTCCCCTTGTGCCCTGTCGGCCCCCCCCTCCCAGGGTGGTGAGTCTGAGCCAGGAACTGATGGGTGATGCTTGTGGTGCCCACACCTGGCTGACGAGTATCCAAGATCCCCCGGCCTGGCCTCTATGTCATGGAGGACCCCGGTCCCTACTCTGGAGATTCGGGGATCCCAGTGGCCAGAGTGGACCCGTTTCCTCTGCTCCGACTGAGACGGGGCTGGCCCGGCCCTGCACCGACGGCCTCCTGGGCAGCTGGCTCCACGGCCTGTGGCTCTAGAGACCCACACTGATGTTCTCCTCTACAGCAGGATTATTTGTGGTTTCTCTCCTAGGGTCTCTGCCGAGTGTCCCAGCTGAGCAGGCCAGGACGCTGGCTGGAGGGCTGGGGGCTGACAGCTGCCTCTGGAGCCCCTTCTAGAGCCTTCAGCCCTGCCTTGGCCTCTCTACAGGGAAATGATCCAACGACACAGAGACTTTGGGAGAGGGAGGAAGGGTGTGTGTGGGCAAAATGCGCCGAGGTCATCAGATTTGCTTCCAAAGAGCTTCTGTGGGAGAGTATGGGGCCGATGTGCTCCTTGAGGGTGGCTGTGGGAGGTTTTCTGTTGGTGACGATGCCCGCTCCCAGCCCTGCTGCGGGCACTCGGGGCCCCGTGGGAGCCTTCAGCCCGAGTGCAGGAATGGGGCTGAGCTGCTGTTAGCTCATCCTCCCGCATCCGCACGCTGCCTCTGGCCACGGGACTCACGGCTTGCTTCGCTTATCTATAAAACTGGGACAGCACTCCTGCCCACCTTCGTTCGGGTCCGGTGGGAAGGTCTGAGCTAGGGGTTCTGAAAGCCAGAACAGCTGCCCCTTCTGAAGGGCGAGGGACTTTCCCACGGGGACCTGGCATTTGGGGATAAGAGGTGTCCCCAGACTCAAGACACGCAGCTGTTTTGCTTTTAAGTTTGGAAGCAACTGGAACCAGACTCACTATTAAGACCTGGGCACCTTACCCAATGGACAGTGAAGGAGGGTCTGCAAAGTTCTCGGCCATCGGGACTGAGTCATGTGGTGAGTCTAATGGGCTGGGGTGCCCACACATCCAGCGTGAAAGACTCCTGGGCCCCCCAAGCGACCAGGGTGGCCACGGAGGGCTGGAAGCCAGGCCCTGGCCGGATGCCATGGACCTACATTCATCCCATCCACATGAATATGGAGGGCTGATGGTTGACGGGCGCGTGCAGAGGTGGGCTCATGAGCTGTAACAACTCTTGGAAGATTTTCCGGCAGTGAGGAGGGAGGGAGAGAGTCTTTGAAAAGGCAGGGGAGGAATTTCGCTTGTTCTAGGGGAAGAGAGTAAATAACGCCCTGGACACCAGCCCCGGCTCAGCCCCCGGCAGACATTGCTAATTGATCACAGCACTCTGTCTTGTAGAGTCTAGACGTCCCCGCCCAAAACACCCTCAGCCCAGCTTGTGGGGCCAAAACCCATCAACCAGGTTTGCACGTGATACAGTGTGACACAAAACGTCCTGGGCATCCCCATGCTGGACACGGCATGAGGCTCCATTCAGCACTGGGTGCACCAGCCTCCGGGGGCATGGGCCAGACCCCTGTGCTCGGCAGCTGCCCTGCTGTACAGGCTGAATGTGTTCTGACTCTGTCCCTGGGGCTGAGTGTCCCTCTGCTCTCCCAGGGATCTGGGTTTGCTGGTGAGTCAGTGTAGACCAGCCTTTCTCCGATTCCGTGGAGCCTGCGTATCACCCGGGGAGCCCTGCTCATTCTAACCCAGCAAGTTTGGGTCAAGCAAGGATCCTGCCTGGCCAGAGAGCTGCAGTCCTCCTCCCCTTTACCTTAGTAGGAATTTGCTAGACTTTGCTCCTTCCCTGCACTTTCAGATTCCGGTTGGTACAGGGGAGAGAAACGGAGGGTGCTGTGTGTCCCATAAAAACACTCACTCCTTTCCAGTGACCAGCTGGGAATCAGCCTTCTCCTGCATTTACGCCTTTCATCCTGATGACCAGCTCCCCTTCCAGGGTGGGCTGTGTGATTTCCAGGCCGTGTCATAAACATCAGCCTATCCCATTCCCCAGTCAGTGCTCAGCCTCACTATTGACATGATCTGTTCAAGACAAGTTCAAGTCGAAATGAACTCTGCCTTGTGCTATGGGGGCAGCCGGGTTCTGGAAGAACTCACAGGCCTGGAAGTATTGCCATGGTCACGTTTGGGAAATACAGTAGGCCACAGGCTGCCCTCTGGCCTCGACCATTCGCATTCCTCCTGGAGCCACAGGCTGCCCTCTGGCCTCGACCATCGCATTCCTCCCGGAGCCAAATTATACTCCTTTTACCTACACTGTTCCGTCCCCGAAACTCTCATCTCATCAAGTGTTGAGCTCAAGGTCCGGGATCCCATGCCCTCCGTCAGCTCTAGGTGAACAGTGGGCTTCTGTTGTGGGTTCTTGAGCGTGCCTCCTCCATAGAGCTCCCTGGGTGGCAGCCATGAACCAGAAACAGGTTATCTGGCCCTCACACCTGAATGCAGTGCTGGGACAGGCAGAGGACAGCAACCACAGGAATCCCAGTGGAAATCGCAACATGTAAATATGGCAGCCATTGGCCCACAGCGATTCTGACATCTAGCCAGTCACGTGTTTCCAGTTCCCTGTTTGGGGCTCAGTCCCACTGCTTGGGAATGAGTCCCTATGGCTCCAGACTCCGGGCTCTGGGTTTGGCCCTCAGAGCCAGGTTTCCGTTTCCATACAAAGCTCCCCATGCTTACAATCGAGTTCTTTCCCAGACTGTTTCCTGCCCATAGAACTTTGGGGGCCCAAAGTCCTTTTCCTATTTTGAGCTGTCTCTATCTCTTTTAATGGGAGTTGATACAATTCTTTAAAAACCTTATGGATTTTTTAATGAATCAATTTATAATCCACTCCGCAAGCCAAGACAAGATGACTCTCTTCAAGATAACCTCTTCTCTCCTCTGGGCTTCTCATGACGCTGCTGTCGGGAGCCTCTCCAAAGACTATGAACAGTTTTTTATTTCATGATGAGGACGCAAGAGGCATGCACTTAGGAGATTTTGAGGCCCTCTTGTTGGCTACACATGTCTCTGTGCTCCTCCTTAGAGGAATCTGAACAAAGGCTCTGGATTTCAACCTCAATTTGATCTTTGCTCCAAAGCCTTTTCTTAATCTGGGACTATCAGAGAAGTTGGCACTGAGAAATGGTTTGATATTCACATCTAGCAAGTCATGGCTCTTTTATGGAAGTGGTTCTTCTTTGGGTTGGTCTCTGTTCTCTCACTTTTATCAAGGACAGCAAGATTAAGCCCATCAGCACTGCCAACCCTCTGCCTAGAGAGCTGGTTTCTTTCTTTCTTTCTTTTTTTTTTTTAAAGATCTTATTTATTTATTCGCCAGAGAGAGATCACAAGTAGGCAGAGAGGCAGGCAGAGAGAGAGGAGGGAGCAGACTCCCTGCTGAGCAGAGAGCCCGATGTGGGGTTCGATCCCAGGACCCTGGGACCATGACCTGAGCTGAAGGCAGAGGCTTTAACCCACTGAGCCACCCAGGTGCCCTGAGAGTTGGTTTCTGGTATGGTGGCTGGACTCCTCCAGACTCTCTCTCCCACTAGTAACAGTGGTGAACTTTGGACAAAAAAATAAAATGACCTGAGGATTCTGAAAAGTAAACAAATGCAGGAAGCTTGTTGAAGGGAGTTGAAACTTAAAGTGGAGGAGGCATAGGGGTGAGTTCTCCACCTTTTATGGCTTTTCCTCCCAGATGGGCTTCAAGCTCAGGGCAGTGTCGTGTGGCGTGCATGGCTAAGATGCCAAGAAGATCTTCATCATCTTTTTACCTGGGGGAATCAGGGAAAGGAGACTAGGCAGCCACAGATTCCATCAGAGAGGACTGAGCTGGAGAAGAATTCTGCGTGTGACACCACACAGGTCTCAGGCCACCCAGAACCACATATGTAGAGGAGAGACTCAGAACAGCAGAGCAAAAGCTTAAAGAATTGAACTGAGATTTCCACCACCATCCACAGGTGGAAAGGCAGAGTTTATAGAATGAGTCTTACTAGGTTAGTTGTCAGATAAATCTAAAACAACAACATTCTTCAGGGGAATATAATAAAGCCCAGAGTCAACATAACATAATATTCACAATGTCCAGGATATAATTAAAAAATCACTGGACATTCAGAGGCGCCTGGCTGGCTCAATCAGCAGCACATGTGACTCTTGATCTCAAGGGCGTGAATTTGATCCCCACATTGGGTGTAGAGATTACTTGAAAATAAAATCTTAAAAATATTACTTAACATTCAAAGAACGAGAAAAATGTGGCCCATCAACAATCAGTAGGTGGCAAACCCCAAATGACCCAGACTTTGGAATTATCAGACAAGGACTTTAAAAGAACTATTGAAATTATGCTCAGTGAGGTGAAGGAAAATACACCAAGAATGAATGAAAAAATTATAAATCTCAGAAGAGAAAAAAGAAATATAAAAATGAACCAAAAGGAAAACTTATAATGGCAATATGTAAATCAAAAAATATTCAAATATGGGGGAAAAAAGAAATATAAGGAACAAGTAGAAAATAAGTAGTAACATGACAGGCCTAAATCCAACCAGATCAATAATTACACTAAATATTAATGGTATAAATAGTTTAATTAAAAGGAAGGGGCTGTCTGACTGGGGGGGGGGAAGCAAGACACAACCATATGCTCAATCATATGCCTGCAAGATATGTACCTTAAACAGAAACATGGAATGAAAGTAAAGGAATGGGAAAGATATCCCATGTAAATGAAAAGCATAAGAAAGCTAGAGTGACCTTATCAATATCAGAGATGACCGTCTTCAAGGTAAATTGTAAGGACTGAGATAAGAAGGGACATCTTATAATAATGAAAAAGACAATTCATCAGGAAATCACAATTATTTTTTAAAAGATTTTGTTTATTTATTTTACAGAGATCACAAGTAGTCAGAGAGGCAGGCAGAGAGGAAGGGAAAGGAAGTCACAGTAATTTTAAATGTGTACGTACCTAATAGTAGAACCTCAAAGTGCATGAACAGAGATCGACAGAATTAAAGGAGAAATAAACCACAATCATACTAACATGTCCAATTTCCTCTCTTGATAATTGACAGAAGTAGGCAAAAAAAAAAAAATCAGTAAATATAAAGGAGATTTGAAAAACAAGATTAATCATCATGATCTATAATGTCTTGATATTTCTATCCAAGTGCACATGGTACATTCACCAAAACAGACCACACACTCTTTTGTGAGTATCAGTACATTTAAAGCATGAAATCCTGAATGACAGCAAAAACATTTCAAAATGTGTGGGATACAGCTAGAGCTGCCCCTAAAGGGAAATGTAGATTGTTAAAGGCTGATTTTGGGAAAGAGAAAAACCCAAAATCGCTGACCTACGTTCCTCCAAATACAGCTAGAAAAGGAAGAGCACCATAAACTCAAGGTGAGCAAAAGGAAGGAAGCAATAAAGACAAGGGCAGAAACCGAGACGCAAAACAGAGACAATAGGAGGAGATCGACAAAACCAGAAACTGATTCTTGGAAAGATCAACAAAATTAAATCAAGAAGAAAAGAGAGAGGACACACACCGCAAATGTCAACAATGAAAAGAAAGACTGTTGCTGCAGATTCTATGGATGTAAAAAGGGTAATACAAACTTTATGCTAAAAAAAAGGGGGTGGGGGACAACATCTTGCTCCCAGGCCAAGAGTGAAACCACAGGCAAAGCAGGGCATGGCCAGGATGCCCCGAGAGGAGCAGGTGGAGTGACCAGGTGACAGTGATCCCTGGCGCCTGCCTGGCCCTGGGCTGCCAGGTTCTGGAGCATTTGCAGTTCTCGACTGCACTATGTACACATGACCTTTGTGTCCGTTGGAGCTTCAGGGATTCTCACGGACATGCGGTATTTCCCCACTGGGCAGCTGAGGACATTGAGGCTTCAGGAGGTGAAGACAATGTTTCTCAAACTCTCAAGTGGACAGTTTGCTCCAGGGAGTTTGCTAAAATGCAGACACTCAGGATGCCCACAGCAGGGCCTGGGATCCTGCGTTTCCAACAAGCCCCCCGTGACGTGGCTGCTGGGGCCAGAGGACCACACTTGGAGTAGCGAGAGGTCCGGGATCTACTGCGCGGTTGTGAGTGGTGGGTTTTCAACAGAGGTCCGCCTGGCCTCAAAGCCCATTTTCTCTTCGCTGAGCCCTTGGAATGGCCTGAAAGTAATCTGCCCTTCTGTGTTCATGTGTTAGCTGAAGACCTCTGCTCTCCTCTGGGACTGCTGGGACCGAGACCCAGGACACCTGCCCCCTGGTGTCTGAGAGCCCTGGTGCCATCTTAGCCCCATACGAGACCATTCATCCTGAAAATTCCTGACACCTTGTCCCATTTTGTGCTCGGGCTAAGCCAGGTCGTGCGTCGGGCTCTGCTTCTCGGCTGGAGGGCTGAGTCGGGACAGTATCTCCTGAAATTCCCTTCTCACACCAGTCATCATGGCGCTTCGTTCAAATGCGCCCCTCCCCCTGCAGCAGGCATGGGGCCGGGTAACCTGTACTCATCTCAAGCATCTGGGGACTTTCTTATGGTCAGACAAGTTTGGGGAACTCCAACTTTGGGGGTGTGGACCCATGTTTATTTTGGTCTCGGGTATATTCTTTTGTGTCATAGTCAATGTATCATTGTGTCCGACCCTGAGAACAAGCCTGGCTGGTGGGCGGTACTAGGATTCCCATATGACAGGATGGGAAACTGAGGCACAGGAGCTTAGAGCTTCCCCAACCCCGGGGAACTAGGGGGTGGTGGAAGGGGGACGTGCGTCTCTGGCCCTGCAGCCTGGACAGACCTGGTTTCTTTGCAAGCCCCTCACAGAGACAAACGAGCAGCGTTTGTCTGCGCAGCGTTCCCGAGTCCCCCGCCCGTCACCGGGCAGATCCTGTGTGCCCGGCACAGGGCCCTGCCGCCATGGTACAGACCAGCTCGGATTTGGGCTCCGGCCTGTGTGCAGACAGCTCCAACACTTGCGTCCTCGCTTTTCTGTCAACTCCGTGTCTGCAAGGAGGGGAGGCAGCGGGTCTGGGAGACACATGTGTGAGCATGTGTGAGACACAGCTCTTTCGACCCCACGGATGGTCGGGGTGGCTCGTGGGCACGTGTCTGGCAGTGTGGTCTGCCCAGACCAGCTTCCTCTTCTTGTCCCCTCGCACTGCTGGGGCGGAGCCCAGGGACAAGGGTCCCGTCTCTGGTGTGTTCTCTCCTAGTGCACCTGGGGATGCCCTTACGACCGGCGAGGGGTCACCGTGGCCTCAGAGCAGCCCACTCCTACCCCCCCGCCAGCACAGTCATCCCTCTGGCTGTGATTCAGCCATGCTTGTCCACGTCAGGCCCACGCACTGTACTTGAAGGTGAGACCTGGCCCCGCCCATCCTGTTCTGACTCCGCCCACGTGAGCGGCTCACCTGTTCCCGAATTAGCCAATTTCCAGACCTTGTGGGGTTACTGGGAGTGTGATCCTGGGCCAGCAGCCAGGGGTGGGGGGTGGGGGGGCCCACTGGGAAATGGCCGGAAATACAGACTCTGGGTCCTGCTCCCGCCCCCTGCATCAGAGCCTTCACGTAGAAGGGTCCCTGGGTGGTTGGAGTTGGAGCAGCCCTGGGCACACCCAGATATCCCATAACGTGCCAGCAGACTTTTGGGGTCCTTAGCTCTCAAGGCTACGGCTTCGGGAGTGCCGGAGGCTCGCCATCACTAATTCCATCACTGAGGGTCCGTTGGCCAGGGAGCATGGAATGTCCATTGCCCTATTAGCGAAACTCTGCTCAGTGAATCCCCAGTGTGTAGACTGCAAAGAAGGTCGTTAATTCGGAGAATGCATTTCTACAGGCCTTGGGCAGCACAGTCAGCGTGTAAGTTATGTTCCAGAGGAGGGCAAACCGGGCATGCTGCCTGCGGCTCTGTCCTGGCTGTGGAGACCATTGTCCCGGGAGGGACCGAGTGTGCGTGTGTGTGTGTGTGTGTCTGCATGCTCAGGTGGCATCGTGTGCATGCCTGTGCACACTTGTGTGTGTGTGTGTGCAGCTTCTGAAGGCGTTGGGGAAGTCAGGAGGGAAAGCTGAGATGCCCCTTTTCTCCGATTCTGAATCTCCAGGTAAGGGACATCATGTGGCAAGCAGGGGACACGTCTAGATGACCTCCAGAGTCCGATAACGCTTAGAACCTAATTCTGTGAAATCCAGTGAACCGGGCGCTCCCGGGAGCGGACGCAGCCCAGGGTGGGAGGGGCCCCCAGGTCTGCTATCCCCACTGGCATTGTTGGGGTGGCCTCCTTGGGGGGCCAGTCGAGGCTGACTCAAGCTGGCTCCTGGGTCCCGGGCTGCCTGGGGTGGAGAACCAAACTGGCATATGGGACGGAAGAGGCCAAGGCCGACCCACGAGGCCGTTCCTGCCAAGTCTGGGGGTGAGCCATGGCAGGGGACAGAGAGGAAGGCCGAGAGATGAGCCAGCGGAGGGCACTGAGGCATGGAGCTGGAGGCCGGGAGAGCCTGGCCGGAAGGCAGGGCCTGGGGGTACTTGCTCCAAGGAGCCGGGGCACCAGGAGCACTGGGCGTCACCCAGGGTGCTGTGAGCAAACCGGCAGACGTGGCTTTCCGCACACCAGCTGCCCGGAAGGCCCCCTGGCTGTGCTCTCAGCGGGGCTGGGGAGCAGCGGGGGCCTGTCCACTGCGGCCGAGGGCTCACTGGGGTGAGATGTCACCCCTGAGTCCGTGTGGCCCCTGCCTGAGGCAAAACGTCTTTCTGTGTCCTTGGCTGGCCACAGTGGCCAAATGGCCTCTTTCCGTGTGTATCGTGTCTTCTCCCCCATAGTCCCCTCCTTGCACAAATACTGACTGAGCGTCTAACGGGGCTCTGGGGTTTCAATGGGCCCTAGAGATTCCTTCAGTCAAGAAAATGATCACAGACCCCCACCCCCAAACCTTCAGCCTAATAGGGGGAGAGGGACTGGGAATTCCGCGGTCCCAGTTTGGTAAGTCAGGGCGAGTACCTGTGTTTTTGAAGCCAGGCGGAGAGGGCATGAAACCCAGACTTGGGGGTTTGGGGAAGGCTTCCTGGAGGAGGTGGGATTGAGATTATCCTCAAAGAACACACTTTATGAGGAGGAGATTAAGTGATTCCAAATGACCGTAAATCAAAGCATGAAGTGTTAGGTTCCCTTTGGGAAGGTGTCAATCAGTTCAGGCTGCAATAAGGACCCCATTGCCTCTGGGCACCCAGGGGGCTCTGTCGATGAAGTGTCTGCCTTTGGCTGAGGTCATGATCCCGGGTGTCCTGGGATCAAGACCCCGAATCGGGCTCCTTGCTCAGAGGGGAGCCTGCTTCTCCCTCTACCTGCTGCGCCCTCTGCTTGTGCTCTCTCTCTGATAAATAAATAAAATCTTAAAAAAAAAAAAAAAGGAACCCCATTGTCTCAATGACATGCAGGATTTATTTCTCACCCACTTCTCAGGATTCGTGTACCTGCTGCAGGTCTGCTGGGCTCTGCTGGACCCTACACCCCTTTGGATCCTGGAACCAGCCTGAAGGCAGCCCCCACCAAAGAGGCCTGCCCTGGGGAGCAGGTACAGGAGTCAGAAAGCTTGTGCAGGGGCGTCTGGGTGGCTCAGCAGGTTAAAGCCTCTGCCTTCGGCTCAGGTCATGATCCCAGCGTCCTGGGATCAAGCCCCGCATCCGACTCTCTGCTTAGCGGGGAGCCTGCTTCCTCCTCTCTCTCTGCCTGCCTCTCTGCCTACTTGTAATCTCTATCTGTCAAATAAATAAATCTTTAAAAAAAAAAAAAAAAAAGAAAGCTTGTGCAAACCTGAAATGTCCATAAAGCCTTCTCATACGGGGCCAAGCTCGGCATCCCCGGGCAGAGATCTTGATGCGTCTACAGGCAGGCGGCACGGGTAACTCCAGACGGCGGCCCCCACAGAGGCAAGTGAGCAGAGTCGGCCTGGACAGGGCGGGGAAGGACGAGGGCATCATGGCAAAGGCGTTGGCCGTGGGCTGTGAGCTTCCTCGAAGCCTCGGCTCCTGCAGGGTCCCAGGGCACGGACGCTGGGAAGCTTGCCACTTTCTCTCCAAGGAAACACAGCCAAGGCCGCTGAGCAGAAGTGTGCTTCTCCCGACTGTTGGTGCAACACGAGTCTTCACCACAGCAACGTTCCTCGCTGGCTCTGGGACCCCGGCGGGTGGGTCGGGGGCCCGGGCTTTGTGAGTGCTGCTGGCCGGTGCTCAGAGATTGGACTTCGAGATGGGACAGGTGGGATGAGACTTGGGGAGTTTGGCTGCCGCTCAGGGATTTCTCAAAGGGTGTGTCGTGGGCTTACCGGGTGCTGTTGAGAAAATAAGGAAGAAAAGTCATTTTTTACTGAGTAGCTTGCAAGCCCCAGTCCCAGCAGGGTGTCCGGTCGTGACTCTGGCTGCGGCGCAAGTGATCACAGCTGCGCCCGCGTGTCTGCACGCGGGGGTGCTCGGCGGCTCCATTCGAATCCCCCAGGCTGGGATGCACGTCCCCTCGGAAGATGGGCGCCCTCGGCGAGGTCCAGAAAGAAAACCTCGCCCGAAGCCACGGAGCCTGCGAGCGTGGGAGCGGGGATGCGAGCGCCTGGCTTTCCTTCCCTCCCGTCCTCTTGCCTTCCGAGTCGACTGGATCCATGTCGTGTGGCTTTGCAAAAGCAGAGTGGTGGGGGGGCTTCGGCACGCGGCCCTGCGCGGGGAGCCCCGGGGGGCCCCACTGGGGAGGCAGCTTCGGGCCCTGACATGGGGGCTCAGGACCTGCGGCTCAGGCCTCCCAGAGGCGGTGGCATTGTGGGCAGCTGCGCGATGACTCCTCGCAAGAGAGTCACAGCCGGCTCCCGGGAGATGAGCAGCGCGACCTCATTTGAAGGAACGGTCTCTGCAGATGTCACTGAGTTAAGGATTTTGAGATGAGATGAGCACCCTCGATTATCCGGTGGGCCCTGAAGGCTATCACATGTGTCCTTTGAAGAGGGAGGCAGAGGGGGGATATGACACAGACGAAGGACAGGCCACGTGACCACGGAGCCACACGCCGGAGCCCCCAGAAGCGGGCAAAGCAGGAAGGACGCCCCCCTAGCACCTCCAGAGGGAGCAAGGCCCTGTGGACTCCCGGACTTGGGTCCAGCGAAACTGATTCTGGCCGTGGAGGAAGCCGCGCAGGGTGTGGTAGTGTGGTGGGTCGCGGTGGCCAACACACGCCCGAGCTCCGTCCCCTGCCCCGGAGTCACGGGAGCGTGGCCTTTGTACAGGCGCTGAGCACGTGGGCGCCCCACCGGCCCACACCACAGAATGTCCCCGGGATCCAGGGACCCGGGCTCCAAAGTGCTGTCCCTCAAAATTACACATGAGGGAAAAATAACCTATTGGGACAGACCGGTCCTCCGACCCTGGAATGTTCCCCAAGGGTCAGGCCCATCCCTGGTGCTTGCAGCTTAGCCCCCCACCTACACAGCCTGCGGGGCCCCCCGCGCCTCCAGCAGCCGCGCCTCAGCCCCGCCCTGGGAGAGGGGGACGGGAGGTCTGCCGCACAGTGCCCCACTCTTGTTCCCGGATGCTGATATTCCTACAGCCTTGTGTGGCTTTCCCTGGGGAGCCCCCCAGTCAGGGAGCCTGCTGGGCAAAAGGGCTCTCTGCCCCAGAGGCCTCTGTGATTTTGGGGTGGCCTGAGCCCGGTTCATCTGGAAGGATCGTGTCGTGTTGCCCCGGCTTCCCATGAATGGCTGAATCAGACGTAGGACGCAGAGAATCACATCATAGTAACGTGAAGATGTGCTTTATCCATCCTCGCGGCCACCGCGGGCCAGGGGCCTTCTCCCTCCCTGCCTCCCTGGCCTGGGCCTGTGGCTCTGTCCTCGTGGCTGCAACGAGGCTGCTGTGCTTCCATCCATGACTTCAGCATTCCCTGCGGGAAGGAAAACATGGAAGGGGTGAGGAGTGGTGCCTGGATGAGGGACCCCTGGGATTCCCAGAGCCTCGGGTGTTTTGTCATCCACCCCCATGGCCGGGGAAGCTGGGAGGTGGGACAGTTGCAGAGGTCGCCATGCCTGTCCTAAACCAAAGCTGTGTTCTGTCCTCAGAGGGAGGGACACTGGATGGGGGACAGCAATGTAGGTCTCTCCTTTTCCCTCAAAGTTGCTCCCTAGGAACAGTCTCCCTCCCTTTCCCCCCGCCCCTCCTCTGGTCCCCCAAGCCCTGAAGCCTCCATTTCTGCCCCAGGACCCATCTCCTGCTCTCACGTTCCCTCCCCTCCCCTGGACGGGCTCTGCCCAGACCCTGGCACCTGGCTGCCTCCCTGCTCTTCCTGCTATTGGGGCTGCGTGGGGGGGGGGCCCTGAGGCCAGGGACAGGTCAGAGACAGGCCAGGCCGGGAGGCCATCCAGGAGGAGGAGGCAGAGCTCAGCAGTGTGGACTTTCTCCTGTGGCCGCTGCCTCTCAGGGCGGGCTGGCCTCCTCGTCTACACTGCTGGCCCCACTGCAGCCGTCCAAGGGGCTCTAGGATTTACTTTTATTCCGTGTCCCGTCCTCTGAAAAAGAAGAAGAAGACGACGACTACGAAGTGCCCTACAAAACTACAGTCGGAACCACTTGGGTGCTTCCTGGCATCCTCCTTCCTCTCCCTTCCCCTCCTTCCTTCCCTCCTTCTTCCCTTCTTTTTCTCTCCCATCCCTCCCTCCTTCCTTCCCTTCTTCTTTCTTTTCTCCCTCCCTCCCCTCCTTCCTCTTCTCCTTCTCTCCCTCCTTCCTTCCCTCCCTCCTCCAGTCCATGCCCTCCTCAGCCTGTGAACCCGTCTCTCAGCCCGTCTGTCCATCTGCCCCTTCCTTCCGTCCTTGCCCATGTGCCCCTTGCCGGGCTGTGAGCGCTGGGATTGCGGGCTCTCCTGAGGCAGCCCTGGGTCAGCGCTGCCCCTGGAAACGCAGGCACAGCCCCCTCCCGCCGCCGAGCGAGCAGGGCTCCCGCCTGGACAGCTGTCCTCAGAGAGAGGGCCCCAAATGCCCCCTGGCTGGCATCAGGGGCATCGCTGGGAGTGGGCAGCCTCTTCCCCCAGTAACGAGGTGGCCGGACCCCACCGGGCCTGCTTAGCCGTCTTCAGAAGGGCTGACGGGGGCCTTCCAGGGACAGCTTCCCCCCGCCCCCCCTGCCCCCCCAGTAACCCGCGGTGACACCAGTTCCGTTTTCAGGCTGTACCTCATTTCCTGACACACTGTCCAGCCCCAAACAAACTTTGTCTTATCTAGTTTCATCTCTGGCCCGGAGAGGCCTGTCAGCCCTGGGCAGCGGCCGGTGCTCCAGGAAATCACCCATTGTGGCCAAAGCTCGCCTTCCCAGGCCTGTGCGGAGCCGCAGGAAGCGGCAGCAGGGAGGCCTGGAGGTGAGGTGCGCAGAGCAGGCCTCGCCGCCCGGCTCGGGGTCACGCGCTTCAGAAGCCCCAGGCTGTCCCCCCCACCCATGGCCTCTGGCCCCGAGGGCCCCGGCCTCGCAGGGTGGACGGGGGAACCTGGGCCACGGAGGCAGGGCCCCGCGGGCGCCCCGCACCTGTGCTCCCACCACCGCCCCTGAGCAAGCGCAGGAGGGGAAACCGAGGCCGCACCTGCGGAGACGTTGGGAAGGTGGGCTTTGGCCGCCTGTTGGCCGCGCTCCAAACGGTCCTGCGTCCTCACCTGCCCGTCCGCCTGCCGCGGGGCTAAGCGCTGCTCACCCTGAGTCTTGGGGCGGAAAAAAATAAATAAATGAGACAAAAAAAAAAAAATCCTCTCTGATGCCAAACACGAAGGTAACGCGGGAGGAAGTTTATTCTGATGAGGAAATCCCTAAATGCGGCTCAACTATGCTTGGAATTGCTCATTAGCGCTGGGGGCTTTGAAGGAAGGGCTCTCTCCCAGTGCCAGGCCCCACGCCCCCGCCAGGTCTCCCCTGCACTTAGCACTTATCTGCAGGAAACGGCCCGAGCTTCTGAATCCGCAGGGCGCTGCCGAGAGTCAGCTGTGACTCATGCCTGGGCAGCCGGACAGCTCTGGCCGTGGGGACGGCCTCTCCGCGGCAGCAGCCCAGGCTCTGTTGCTGGGCTGGTGGCCACAGGTCTCTAGAATGGTGGGAAGAGAAAGTTCTGGAAGGTCTGCCAGGGTCATGGCAGGGGGTGCTGTCCCTGGAATGCCCACCTGTTGGTCCCAACACGCCCAGATTTTGCCCTGACTCAGGATCCAAAAATGTGTGTCATTCACCCAATGAGAGGGATGGGAGCCGCGCCGCAAGGGAGGGGGGCCAGGTGTCACCCCAGGGTCCCGTGACACTTGGCTATGGCCTGACCCATGAGCATGCGACCAACTGGAGCTTCCAGACGCTCCGTCTGCCTTGGAAGCATACATTTTCCTGCAGGGCCCGTGGCGGAGCCCGGACACAGGAAGAAAGGCCCATTTCTGGAGGCCAGTCTTAGGAGCTAAGGCTCAGATAACCCCGTCCCATCCTGGCCTCTGACTCCGGCAGGAAAAACCGTCGGAAACGCCTGACTGGGAGGCACGCAGGATTCCGCCTGTGCTGGGAGGCGGGGCTGGGAGCAGAGACCACAGGACTGCTGTGGCCGTGACCGTGGGGTCGGCCTGCCTTAGTCCAGGCCTCGGGACATCCCCTCTGCAGCCGCCGGCGAACGTGCCCCGGTGTTCGGGGGGCTCAGTGCCAGGCCGACGTGCATCACAAGACGGACGCACTCCTCCCGAAGACCACACGCCCAGTATGGGCCGGGGACAGTCCATCTCAATGTCCAGAGTAACACAAAGAGCTCAGGGGCTATTGCCCAGGCCTGTCAGAACCCGTGAAAGGAAGCAGCCGGACCTTTGGGCCCTGAGTAGGAGCTGGCTGGTCCTAGTCCTCCCTCCTGGGCACCGGGCTGCAAACAGACAAATTTGCCCCCGCCGTGCATTCCACACCCCACCCCCTGGAGATTCGGAGGGGGGGGGCGGTGGTGAAAACCCAAGCTCTGGGGGAGGATGAGGAAAGATTTCACTTCCCTACTCCTGGGTTCTGTGTTTAGAGTTTCCACTTTCCGCTCGCAGAGACTTTCCTTTTTTTTTTTTTAAGATTTCATTTATTTGACAGACAGAGATCACAAGCAGGCAGAGAGGCAGGCAGAGAGAGGAGGAAGCAGGCTCCCCGCTGAGCAGAGAGCCGGATGCGGGGCTCGATCCCAGGACCCTGGGATCATGACCTGAGCCGAAGGCAGAGGCTTAACCCACTGAGCCCCCCAGGCGCCCCGAGAATTTCCTCTTTACAGCAGAGGGTACCCTGGCAAGACGGGCCACCGCGGGCTCACCCGAGCTCCTGGTTTCTGTGACTTTCCCAAACCTGCCTCCCCAATCCTAATTTCCCTCTTAAAAGATAAAGTTTTTCAAACCCCCAAAGGCATTTTTCTTGATCACTTTCCTACATTTTGAGCCGCAGGTTGGTGGCCCCCCTGCTGGGCATGGGTGTGGGAGTTGCTCGGTGGCCGTGGTGTTTGCAGACCCACCAAGCAAGACGGTGGGAGGGGAGCCCTTCTGCCCCACTGGAGCATCTTCTGTTCCCCAGGCAGGGCTGCGCCGTGATGGCCAGGGTGGGCTGCAGGGACAGTGGGCGTTGGTGGGCACAGGGTTTGTGCTGGCGAGCTTGCGCCGCGCTTTCGAGCCAGAGGCCAGCATGTCTGTGCTGGGAGGTGTTTCTCGTTTCCTCCTCTGAAGGTGGACTCGGAGCTAGGCTGGGGCCGCCTCAGTCCAGGGACATAATTCCCTCATTTGGCAAACACGTATTGAGCACCTACTGTGTGCTAGGCACGGGTGTCCGTGTGGGGGATGGGAGGGGGGTGATGCCAAGGACAAAACAGGCAAAAATTCCCACCCTGATGGCTTTCATATTTGGAAAGTGGAGACATGAAACAAAACTCCATAGTCCTCTCTGGAAGGACCCCAGCCGGTGGATGACACAGTGGAGGCATGGGGCGGGGGCGAGGCAGGGGGGAGCTGGGCTGGACGGGCAGGACTGGCCATGTTAGAAAGGTGGTCATTGGAGGCCTCGGGGAGGGGACAGTTGACCCGAGTCGGGGGGAGGGGAGAAGGCACGTGGACACATCGGACAACAGTGTGGGGAGCGAGCATCAGACCAGTCCTGGGGACAGCAAGGACGTGGATCCCCAGTCAGGGCCAAAGCCCCTTGGCTCTCCCATCGTGGCGGTCGAGCGGGCCTGAGCCGGTGCCCAGAGCTGCCCCCAGACTCCTGCTGGGCCCCGAGCAAGTCTGTTTTCTCCCGTTCACTCCACCCCTCACCAGAAAGCAAACTTCCTTCCTCTCTCCCCGCGTCTCAACCAGCCCCAGCCTGACCCGAGCCTGGCTGCCCAGCGTCCCGTGTGGCCAGCAATCCCACCATGCCATCCCTCCAGAGACTGGTGGAGTGGAAATGCAAAACTCGGGGTGTTCTGGAAGAACCCACAAACACCAGTGTCTGTTCGGGCTGCTACAGCGCAGCCCCGAGGCTGGGGGGGAGGGTCATGAGCACGCAGTCCCTACTCACAACTCTGCAGCCTGTGAGTCCAGATCAAGGTGCCAGCAGGGTGGGGTTCTTGGTGAGGCCTTCCTCAGTGCATGCACACAGAGCGAGCTCCGGTCCCTCCTCTTCTTAGAAGGCCACCGATACTGCCACGGGGCCCCCTCATGACTCCTTCTGCCCCAGCCACCTCCCGGAGGCCCCGCTTCTCATCGCCTCCCACTGGGGGCTAGGGCTCCAACATATGCCTTTGCGTGGGGGGACAAAGACACCTTGAATGACTTCCTGTTTCTACTCCACTAAAATCATTGCCCCTTGCTAGGGAAAGTGGGGTCCGTGATAGTGGTCCTGTTCCCAGACCCGAGAGGAATCCAGAAAACATGTCTCTTTTTCACCTGGTGGGGAAGTAGAGGCCAGAGCCGTTCGGGGAGTGCCGAGGCTCACAGAGTCCATTGGTGGCCGAAGAGGGGACGAAAAACAGGGGTCTTCTAGTCTGAGGTTGGGCAGGGCGCAGGGTAGACAGTAAATAATGTCAACCAAGATTTCCAGCTCTCTGTGCACATAGTAGGGCTGTTCTTCTCATTCCCCTTGAGGTCGGGTGTGGCCACAGCAAGAGGGACTCAGCTCACCCGGGAGCACACGTGTTAAGAGCACGTGAGTCTGGTCACCGAGATGGTAGGAGTGTCCCTGGGAATGGATGATCCACGGCCAGCTAGCTGCAGCCGTGGGCCCACTTCGGCTCACCACCTGTGTACGTAAATACAGCTTTTCCTGGAACAGAGCCCATTCATTTATGTCTGAGCGGCTTTTGTGCCACAGTAATTGTTGAGGAGTAGTGACAGAGACGATGGGGCCCTCGATGCCTAAAATATTTACTCTCTGGCCCGTTACAGAAGACACTGGCTGGAAGTCACTCAGACCTGGGGAGCTGTCTGTCACTGCTGCGTGACCTAGCCCATGAAGACCGAGACACACTTTCTCACTATGCTCCCAGCTCCTGAATGCCATGGCGTGGGCCCTAACACTTGAAAATATCCTCTATTGGGGCACCTGGGTGGCTCAGTGGGTTAAAGCCTCTGCCTTCGGCTCAGGTCATGATCTCAGGGTCCTGGGATCGAGCCCCACATCGGGCTCTCTGCTGAGCAGGGAGCCTGTTTCCCCCCCCGCCAAAAAGAAAAGAAAAGAAAATATCCTCTATTAAGTGCACGGCATGGAAAGCCACTGCATCCTCTTCCCAGTATAGTCTCTGTCCCGTATACGGGGGAGGCAGGCCCCCAGGGGCACGTGACCAGTCTGAAGCTCCCTAGAGCTTCCCCAGGCCCCCACCCCACGTTAACACAGGTCACCGAGTATTCTGAGGTTTTTTTTTTTTAAATTATTTATTTATTTGACAGAGAGAGAGAGAGGGAGAGATCACAAGTAGGCAGAGAGGCAGACAGAGAGAGGGGGGGAAGCAGGCTCCCCGCCGAGCAGAGAGCGCAATGTGGGGCTCTATCCCAGGACCCTGGGACCATGACCTGAGCGGAAGGCAGAGGCTTAACCCACTAAGCCACCCAGGTGCCCCTATTCTGAGTTTTATCTGCCTTCTCCAGGGCAGAACGCAGAGCCAGATTTGGAAACCTATGGAGCCTTCTGCCAGCAACACCTGTAAGCAAACCGATGAAAAGAGAAGCCCATTTGCCCCAGAGCGGAAGTGAGAAGAGGTGACATCTGGCTTCCCCACCCGCTTGCTCCTCTCCTGCTTCCCTTATTTGCTCTCAGGGGGCCTCCACCTCCCAGGATCACATGGCCTCTGGCAATGGCAGGGGACCTGCTGTTCAGGCAACGATAGCCCTGCCGAGCCTGGGCCTTGGTCTTCCCACCTCTGCGAGATGCCGAGATGCCAAGCTAACCGTGGTGGGGATGGCGATGGGGACGTCATTCCCTCCCAACCCAAACGCAGAAGTTGCTGGGATGAAATCGGGTCCTTCCCCGGGCTGGGGGGTGGGGGTGGCGTGGGGTGCAGGTTCTTTGGCTGTGCGAGGGGCCCTGGCTTCTTTGCCGCCACCCCCAACTTCTCCCGGATTTCATACTTCACATTCCCCAGCATGGTTCTGACAGGCCTGAGAGCAGGGAGTCCTCATGGCCTGGGAAGGTGGCAGAAAGTTTGAACAGCTGCAGAACCTGCCCACCCGCTATCTCTAGCTACATACTTCATACTTAAAAAAAAAACAAACCCAAATTCTTAGGCTTATGTAAGACACTTGGAAGTCAAGAAGCCAAGATTCATTATCAACAGCCCAGGAGGGGTTTGCGAAACATTTGCTCTGAAGAAATCTTTCCATTGAGAAAAATTTCCCCCGATGCTCAGGCTCCCAGTGGCTCTAGCATGTTGTGGGGCCCGGGGTGTCCTTAAGGCTCCAGAGCCCACTGCTCTCCACCGCCCCTGGGCTATGAGCCTGCTGCCTGGAAACGGACCCTGACCCTCCCTGCCAACCTCACCACCAACAACCCATGTAAGAGTGAGTCCCCACACACGCCAGGCACAGCGCTAGGGCCCGCATTCTTTATTCTCCTGGATGCTCATGGTGACTGAGGGCTAGAGGTTCTTATGCCCATTTTCTAGAGGAGGACACGGAGGCTCAGGGAGGAGGTGGGGGGGGTGGTCAGGGCACCAGCTAGCGAGTTCCTGCAAAGGGTCATTGCAGAAGCAGACGTCCCCCCTTCCCAGCGGAACAGCCACTCCTAAAATACAACTCCACATGGGCCCCTGGAGTGCGTTTCTTAAGCCACTTGCTGTAACACGAGAGGAAATGAGGGGCTCGGCCTGCTGAGGGTTGAGGCCAGGATTCCGCTTGGCCGTTTCCCCTTTAAGAGAGCAGATGTGTGGGGTTCTGGGCCTTTCCTCGGCCACGCTGTCGTGGGGCCCCGGGAACCTGAAGATGGAGGGCCGGGCCGAGGGACTGTAGCCGGGCCCACCCCCTGGCCCTGCTAAGCCCGCGGGCCTGGCCCGCACAGATGTGTTTCTCCCTGGGGCTCTGGGAGCTGGAGCCCGCGTAGACCCGGGAAGCCGAAATTGTGCGGGTCTGGCCCACAGCTACGGATCCAGACTGCGCGGCCGAGGGGCCCAGCCTCAGAGGGAAGTCGGTGACTTTGTCAGGGAACCGAGAACAGATGATTTCAATCAGCGGGGTTAAAAGATGACTTCGCTCCACATGGACTGAAGCTCGGCTGCCAGGCCCGGCCTGGGAGGCACTTCCAGAAAGCCCGCTCTGCCCCTCGGCCCCGAGCCCGGGCCTTGCCTGCCGGTCCCGCCGCGCCGGGCAGCGGGAGGGCCGGGGCGGAAGAGCCGGACGGAAGCGCGGCCGCGGGAGCGTGCACCGCGGGGCCCAGAGATAACCCGGCGCACCCCGCCCCCAGCTTCCTCCCCGCGGCCGCTTTCATGAATGGCCCCGCTTCCCAGACAGCGATTGGCTGAGCCGCCGGCCGCGCCGACCAATCAGGGGCGGCGGAGCGTCTGGGCTCCGCGTGGGGCCTCGGTCCCCGCAGGCATGAATGGCGCAGCCTCAGAGCCCCGCCCCGCAGCCCGCAGCCTCCCTCCCTGCTTCCCCCGCGGAGCCCCCTCCCCCGCGGGAGAGAGGAGGAGGAGGGGATTCTTTTTTTTTTTTTTTTTCCTTTCTTTCTTTCTTTTTTTTCCTAATGCCTCAGACGGGTCAGGGTTCTGATACAGTTGTGTCATTCTGAGGCTTGGTGGAGGCTCCTGACAATAGCCCTTGGGCTTCCCTGAGTGGTCAGTGTTGACATTCAAGATCTTGTGACAGGGAAAGGGCTTGCGTGGTTAGAAATGCATTTCTTTGCCTATGATCCGGTCTGACTCAGGTTCCAGGGAAAGTACTGCAGCCCTCCAGCGGATGCAGGCAGGCGGCCAGGGGACAAAGGGAAGGGGTTGGAAAGAGGTGGGACCCTTTCCCCACCAGGGCAGGGGACTCCTGACACTTATCTTGCACCCCAGAGGGGCTTGTCAGCCCCGTGGTCACTGGCCTTGTCCTGGCTGCAGATGCCGCGCGCATGTGAGCGCTGGGGCCGTTTGGGGGAACCCGGCCATTCAGCTGTGTTTCCTGTTAAGTAGGAAAACATGTTCTATTTGCTGATGTTATAAAGAAGGCATGTGTTTACAAATGCTCGTTGGGGAGAGCCTGGTTAACGGGCCCACTTCCGGCCTCCCCTCCCCAGAGGACAATTGTGTTGCTGCTGCCGGAGGGGGCCCTGCTCTTAATGGGAAGACCCCTTTGCTTCGGAAAATCAGTCTCAGCAGATTTCAGAAGCGGTACAGAGAGCTCTCTCGTAAGGTGGGCTGAGGCCATGTGAGGAGGGCCTTGAATGCCCCAGTAAGCCCCAGGGAGGCAAATCACAGCAAATCACAAAATTCAGACAGGGCACTGAGCTCCGGGCCTGGCCTGGAGTCATTACCACAGCACCTAGGGTCTACCTGGTAAGAAGTGTGTCTGTTTCCTTGTTTCTAAGAGCAGGACTCAGAACTCCCAGGCGGTCGCCAGAGTCCATGCGTGGACAGGCAGGGCCGGGCCTGAGGAAGTCTTCTGTATGAACAGCGTCGGGTTCTGCCTGCTGTCTGCCCCTCTTTCCATCTCCTATTCAACAGTTATAAACGTTTTGGCCTCAGGTCTTAAGAGTTTTTGAGGACCCCAAAGAGATTTTGTTGATATGGGTTTTATCTATGGATGTTTACTGCATTTGGAATTAAGGTGGAGCGGAAAATGCCAGTATGAGAGTATACAAGCGCCCGTTCCATTAGGTCTGGGTGACAATACCATTCCGTGCACGCTGCCTCTGGAAAACTCCACCATATGCTCGGGAAAGAATGAGAGGAAAAGAGGCAGTTAATGTCTCTGTGTTATCATGAGAACCATTTTGACCTCTCAGACCTCCTGGACACACACACACACACACTTTGAGAACTGCTGTTTTAGTTTGTAGAGAGCAGGTTGAGGCTGTCTGGCTTCCTTGTGGCTGGGTCTGGCCACGGGATAGCCTGGCCAGGGGGCTCTGAGCAGGCCTCATGGTGTCTCAGGGGTGCTGTTCCAAAGCCGGCAGCTCTCCCCTCCCTCTGCCCTTTCCACAGAGGCTGGGAAAGAGACAAGGACAGGAGTCAACGCAGAGCTTGTAGACCAAGGGCAGCCCTTAAGAGGTTGGGGAGCCCCGGGGCGCCAGGTCCATCCTCCCTCCCTGTTGGTCTCCAGGTTGCCTACCTGGGCTCCTCTGCAAAAGAGAAATCAGAGACCCGGTTTCAGCTGCCGTGTTTTGGGCTTTCCTACGCAGCCTTGTTGACACCTGGTCAGTACATTGGTCATTTTTACCTGTCTGGGTCCCAGCCTCAGGCTTTCCGATTTCACGATGTTTGCAAGAAGGCGGATGAACGTTCTGGCCATGGAAAACACGTTCTTGGGAGGGGTTGGAGCTTCCTAGAAACACGAGTTGGTGAGACGCGCAGTGATGAAGGAACCACAGCCAGATGCTAAAGCTGGCTTTGGAGCTCAGCAAGGAGCCTGTGAACGAGGTGCACCTTTGATTTTTACCCAGCCCTGGGCTCATGCCCCCCACTCTTGGCTCTCCTCCAGAGAGTCGCTGAAGATAAAGTTGGGTGCTTATGGAGGGGAGCCCAGAGCCAGTGGGGCTGCTGGCCAAGGGAAGCGACCGGGAACATGGGAGTGGAAGCAGCTCTGCTTTTCCCCTAGGGCAGACCTGTGGGCGCCTCCAGAGCCAGGACGTAGCGTGAGGGAACCAAGGCCCGGCACACGTAGACAGCCCCCAGACCACCAGGTTTTTCCTGGCAGAGGGATGGTCCTTGTGTTCCTGGGAGTACTGAGTTACCCCGCGCTAGCACTCAGGCTATTTGTGGACACTGAGAACGCTGATATGGTCATTTTAAGGGGAATTGCTAGATATTTACTCGTGTGTAAGTTATTAAGCGCTCTCCCAAGAATTGATTTTTATAAACAAAAACCAGCATGGTGCCTTCTAGTGGTCTTCTAGCCAAAAGAGGGCATGGGAAGGGTGGGTGAGATACGAGCTTATGGCCCTCTTCAGCATGTTTGAGAACGCTGTGAGAGCCAAGGAGCCCTTTGGCAGAAGGTATCAGACTCTGCTCATGCCCATCTGTATTCCCTTGAAGAGGGTGGATGCAGTGAGCCGCAGGGAGCCTTGAATCTGCAAACAAGCTAAGGAGGCCGGCATCAGATCCGAATCTTGAACAATGGGGGAGACCTGGGCATCTGATTATGATCAGACAGAGCCATCCAGGTGGTGGGAACGGCAAAACGAAGAGCTGAAGTGGGGAGTCCAGATCTGCCGTTCACGACTGCGGCTTGGAAACAGAGTGTGGGTCTCTTGCTATCTCACCAGCTTTTGCTCATCTCCTGGACCGAAGTTCCTGGAACCTGGGACCAGACCATATACTGAAGGCACACCCAGCCCCCAGCAGACTGCAGGGCAGCCGAGCACTCTCAGGTAACCATCCCTGAATTGCACAAGTCAGACTGGAACCTGGGGAAGAAGGAAGGAACAGGGAAGGGGAGGAGGCGTGTCCCAGAAGGGGTGGTGTTAATTACATCTGCAAAGACCCTTTTCCCAAATAGGGTCATATTTGCAAGTTCTTGGTGGGCATAATTTTGGGGGGGAGGCCTCCATTTGACTCTGGGGTTGGGGACGCTGGAAGGCTCCCAGAGGAGAGGGTGCTGTCCTGTGTCTGGAGGCGAGAGGACAATCCAGAGAGCAGCCCCCCACTGCTCGGAGGGGCTGGGCCTTGACTGGCGGGGGGAGTCAGAAGCTGGGTAATTCTGCTGGAGGGCGGCTTGGGAGGCGAGGGGCCAGAGGCCTGAGGACCCCAGGGGCGAGGTCTGAGCCTGCAGGAGCCGGGGGGTCAGGAGCGAGAGCCCCTGCAGGACGGGGTGTGCTGTTCTTCTGGCGGGGGGAGGAAGCACGGACCAGCGGACCGCCTCACTAGACCCAGGGACGTAGGGCCTGTCCTGGGAGTGGGTGTAAACGTGCGATATGCAAGGGTAGGGGGAAGCTGGAACCTTGGGGTGGTCCCTGGGAAGACTCTTAGGGCAGCCTGAGATGAGAATGCAGCATGAAATTCAGTTTGTCTGCGGCGCTGTGTTCCTAAAGAAAGGAGGCGGTCCCGAGGGGCACGTGTCTTCCCAGACTCAGTGCCCGGTTGGCCTGGGCACCAGCACTTGGGTCTGGAGGCTGATTTCATTCACACGCGTGTCTTTGTCTCCAGGCCCGGCTGCGCTTGACCTGCCAGGACCTCCCTGGGGCTCCCCCACTCCTCGCGGCTTGTCTGCCCCAAGGACACCTCGCCGGGTCCCGAACACCTGCCCCCTCCCCACCTAGTGCAGTGTGGGCCGCGGGCAGGGTGCCCCACTGTCTGGACCCTGCCGGGGCCTCATCTTGGTCCTGGAGCCAGCTTTCGGGCTCGTCGGGGAACCACAGGAGCCTTCAGCTCCTCGTTCTGGAAAGGCCCACCGCTGCACACGGGGCCCCACCTGAGCGGCCCCTCCGCCCACCCTCTGGTGTTGCCCGCGCTGCCTCTGCGCCACACTCATGCAGAGAGGCTGGGGATTTCCGGGTGCAGGCTCGGTTTTGCACTCAGCTTCCCCACAGGGACAGGACGCACAGAGGAGGGGAGCTGAGTACACCTTTGCAATCTGCTGGCCTTACCCTTGCCCTTGCATCTCAGACTCAGTTTTTCATCTGTGAAATGGGGCCATCTGCTGGAAGAAACACCCCTGACTCGTGATCAGACCCCGAGCTTTGGGAGGGGGACACAGAGGTAAATGTGACCTGGGGAGCCCCAGGCTCCTTGTTCAGGGGGCCGGGATCCCCCTGTGGAGCCCCATCCTTCACCTGTCACTCTCCCTGGCTGCCAGAGCCCCCCTACCCCCAGCTCTCTCTGGTCCATTAGGCCACACAGTCTGGGTTGTATGAGGAAAGGGGGCCCACCTGGACCCCAGGGCAAAAGTGGGGAGACAAGTGGGGTTCAGCGGGAAGCAGGTTCCTTCAAGGGGAAGCCCCCATCTCCAAAAGAAGGTGGTGTCCCTGCTCCTGGACCTCAGGCCCACTGCGAGGGCCGCTCCGGCGCCTGTGGTTCGAGGCCCGGCAGTTCCAGGCCTGTCCACCCCTTTATCCAGCCGGTGCACGCTGTCTCTGTCTTTCTGTCTCTGCATCTCTGTCCCTCCCTCTCCGTCTCTCCCTCTCTCTCCTTCTGCCGCTCCTCCTGTCTCAGTAAATATTCCCTCGCCTCTGGGTACCGAGCCACAGCGCCAGGCCCTTTGAATGGGAGCTCTGGGAAGCACGGGCCCCTCGGCAGGGCCCTGGTCCAGGGCTTTATTCATTCCCCTGGTTAATTAACAGTGAATGCCACGGCCCTGGGAACGCAGGGGCTGAGGGGCTGGAGGCAAGGGCAGGAGGGCCCAGGGCAGACAGAACAAGCCCGGCTGGGGTGGGGGTCAGCAGCCTGGGTGGCTTATCACATTCCTGGGATGCCAGACCCCGAGAGCGGGGACAGCCATTTGTCTACACCTGTTAGTCCCTCTGGGCTGTGGGAACCGCCCCAGGGGCTAGGCAGCTTTGGGGCCACAGCGCGGGGACCATCGATGCTGGCCCCCGGTGAGGTGGGGGGCTGGACTGAGGGAGGGGTGGGCACAGCCCCTAGAGTCCGGCAGGCCCGGGTCCTGTCCTGTGTGGCTCGTTCAAGTGACTTCGCCTGTGCGAGCCTCCGTTTCTTCCCGGAAAGTGGAGGTGCGAAGGCAGGACGGCTCCCGGGCTCTGCCTGTGGCTGCCGGGTCTCAGGCTCACTGTCCTCTTGCCCCGGGATGGTGGGGACCACAGCCCGTGTGCTGAGCTGGGCCCAAAGGTGCCAGACCCCTGACTCATTGTTTCAAGAGCTCGTCCAACCCCGTGAGACCCAGGACTGCGGCCCGGCAGAAGGGAAAAGGCTGGTAACAGCAAAACCAGCGTCTGAAGCCTGAGGACACAAGGGGCCACAGACTGCGCTACCGAGGTCGGGGTGGTGGGTTCGTGTTGGGGCTGCTGAGGCGTGAGGATTGTGGTCCGGAGCTATGGGAGGGCGGGTCTGGCAGAACATTCCAGAAGAATTTTCTGGACTTGATGGGATTTGTGCATTTGCTTCCATGATCTGTCTCCCACTGGAGGCTTGGTCTTATGAGGACAGACACACACGGGTGGGGTGGCTGAGGTTTTGAAAGCTCCTTGGTCCCTTGGCAACTCCGGCACCAGAGCTCTGGGTCTAGCTGGTCAGGAACCCCAGAAACCCTCTGCTTAGGAGCAAGACAGCCTGGAAACCCAAACAAGCCCTCCTAGAAGGACCTAGAGGGACCTAGACGCAGGGCACACGGGCCACCTTCTCTGCAGAGTCACTGCTCATTTTGGCCTTGGAGCCCAAACTCCCGCTCCGCTTGGCCAGAGCTGACAGGGAGGAGTCGAGAACACCCGTGAGCTGGGCCAGAGAACCTTCTCCCTGGGACGTGGCTTTCACTGGTTACCTCCTTCCCCAATTTCCTTGTAAAAGACCTTTGTCTGGCAGATTCCAGTGGCTTATGCAAAAGGGGCTTGCCAGGGCTTGGGGGCTGTTTAAAGAGTCCTGAATGTGGCTGTGGCTGAGGCCAAAGGGAGGTGCTCCCTGGGGGACAAAGGCCTTACCTCTTCCTTCCAATTCAGAAGATCAGATTAAGCCAAACCCTGCTGCTGCCCGTGTTTAGCTCATTTGGAGGCCGAAGAAAGGGATGGACACAAAAGGGGAAGGACAAGAGGGGAGACTGTAAAAAGTCCTCAAGAATGCAATTGGCTCCCAGACACACCCCCTGCCCCGCGGCCCACCCAGACCGGAATTCTGCAGGAGGAGGCAGGAGCCGGCCCCTGACCCACGCCTGCAGCTCACATTCCTAACATCTGCCCCAGGGTAAGGATAGGGCAATGACAGGGAGCGTACCCATGCGAGGTGCCCTTGTTGCTGGAATCTGGGGTTGGGCTCAGAGAGGGTGAGCCACGTGTCCAGGGTCACACAGCACAATCCCAGTGTCCAGGGCTACCCGATGCCTGTATTTCCTGTAGATCCCAGGCAGGGGAGTGACTCTCAGGATGGAGATCCCTGCCTGGGAAGGTCTGGTCTCCCCATACAATGTACAGCTCCGGGCCTCTGGGGTGTGGCGCCCACGACCAGCGGCCAACGACCAGCGACTCCAGGTCCTGAATTCTGGAGTGGGGTCTGATTGCTCTCCCCTCCCCTCTCTCTCTGGGGAGTGTCATGAAGGGTGTATTCGGGCTCCAGGGGTACCCCATTTGTGATGAGGAAGCCCGAGGCCAGAGGCCCCCCCTCCCTGGAGCCCCCACCTTCACTCCCTTCCTGCTCCCAGGCCCCCTGCTGGGCGCCTTTTCCTGCAGGTCTTGGGTTCTACCTCTTGCTGGGAGGATCCTTCCAATTCCTGCACCGGTGACCGCCTACCCTGTACCTGGGGCCCTCCTCCCCCAGGGCCTTGGGTCTGGGGCCTGGACACAGAAGCAGGTGAAAGGTCCAGGCCTGGGGCTTCCAGGGGCCCCTGATGGGGCAGCGCTGGGTTGGGGGGCGTTAGCTGTGGGGTGGGGCTGGAGGAGAAGGAGGCAGCGTTTCACAGGCGTCTGGACCCACGAGCAGCTCTCTTCGCTGATCTGAGCATTTAATTTTCACTCAGAAGATCAGAGGCCAAGAGGTTTCGTTATGGGAAATACAGAAAATCCAGAAAGGAGAAAGAGAGGCCTGCCGAAGTGTGCCGATCCCTAGAGCCCCAGGGAGGCCCGGGAGGCCAAGCCCAGTACAAACCGCAGCCCCTCCTGGGCTGGGCCCCGGCTCCTCCCTAAGCCTCTGTCTCTAGCATTTCAGATGGGGGGGCTCCCCCTCCTGGTCTGGTGCCTCCCCCACTGAGAACTTCCTGCCCCTTGGCTCCATCCTGTTTCGCATCGCAAGCTCCCCCTTTCTGTGGACCAGACCCCCTTGGCCCCGAACCATCCCGTCCCCTCCCATCTAAGAATCCATTCGTCACCTCCCCACCCCTCCACCTGCCCAACACCGCTCCCGACCCCGCTGGAAAGGCCTCTGTGTTGGCAAATCTCACTTTCCTGGACCAAGGGAGTCTACCCAGGAGGCCACTCCCCCCTTCCAGCATTTTCTTCTCCTGGCTTTTCCCCACTTCCCTCTTTTCCTTATGCCTCGTACCTCTCCTGTCCAGATCCCACAGCGGCAAGGGTTTGGGGGGATCTGTCCCAAGCCAGGTACTTGGTGGGGCTGGGCGTACAATGGCGTCTGAAATGCACGTTCCTGATCTCCTAGAGCTTGTGGTCCCACCAGATTGCTGGGGTTCTTGGGGTTGGGGCCAAGCCTTCGTCTCTTTCTTCGCTACCATGCTCCCTGTGATCTCATCAGTTCCCATGGATTTAAATATCCTTAAGCTAATGTCTTCCAAATTTGTCTCTGTAGCTATGACCTCTTCTGTGAGCTTCGACCCACATATCCGGCCAGCCACTTGACATCTCCTTTGGGGTCTCCCAGACATGTCAAACAGATTGTGGACAAGCTGGACTTCTGGATTTTTCTCCCCAACTCTTTCCCAGCCACCTCCCACTCCGTCTTCCCCATCTCAGCAAATCTTTCGCCGGCTCCATCCAGAAGCTTCTATGTGCTCTGGCTTCTCCCCTTCCATGCCCGCTTTCAGGAATTCATCCACAGACCCTGAGCATTCCAGCTCTGCACATCCTCACGGTCTTGCCATTGTCTCTCCTGGGGCCCTGCCTGCCACCCAATGGAGGTCTACCTCCATGGAGCCCGGGGCACTACGGGCCTCACACAACCCTCCCCCAGCAGCTCACAGGGAACACTCTACGCTAACTTCTTGTCCCAGACTCCCTACTGCTGCTTTCTTGGGACACACAAAGCAGAGATCACACACAACACTACCTTCCAGCCCAGGGCATGGGGGAATGCAGCTTTCAGTTCATTTGCAGAGAAGGGGAGCAGAATAGAAATTGAAGCGAGGAGAGAGAAGGTGCTGGTGAGAGGGAGAGAGCTGGGTAAGTGGGTCATTCCTGCTGTGACTTCAACTTTTGGGATATCCATCCTTCCAACAGAGTATTTATTGAGCAGCTACTGCGTGCTGGATCCCATACCAGGTATCGGGAACAATACTGATGGGATTAAACGATGTGCTGTCCAGTGGGAAAGATAGTAAACAAAACTCCACATGGTGGGTAGCACTGCACCCGTTTATTCTACCAATGAGAAGCAGAGATTCAACAAGGGTAGTTGACTTGCAAATGGTCACAGAATAAAGGGGAAGAGCCAGCGTTCAAAGCCATTTATCATCCATCTGTTGATTGATCCATCTATCCATCCGCTTATGGATCCATTCCCTCATCCATTCACCCAACTACCTACCCACCCATCCATAAATCCATGCATCCAGGCATCCATCTATCCATCCACCCACCCATCCATCCATCCATCCATCCATCCATCCATCCATCCATCCATCTATCCAATCGTCTGTCCAGCCATCCATCCATCCATCCATCATCCATCCATCCATCCATCATCCATCCCTCCATCCATCCATCTGTCCATGCACCCATTCACTCACCCAACCACCCAACTGGCTACCCATCCATTCATTCATCCATCCATCCATTCACTGAGCACCTGCTATGTGCTGGGTCCTATGCTAGGTTCTGGGACTAAAACAGAAGACAAAAGAGAAACAATTTCTGCCCTTAAGAGGGTCACATTCTGGTGGAGAGGAAGGAAAAAACATCCAGTTAAGTCAGACAAGTAAACCACACAATTACAAAAATGATCAGGGGTCACTTGGAAGAGTAGTAGCTTGCACGGAAAGGGCATGCACAAGTGTGTTTATGTGTGTACACGCATGTGTCTCTCTGTGCTCTTGTGCCTCTGTGGGCACATGTGTGCGTGCACGTGCATGCGTGTGAGTGTGCTTGTGACTCTGTGTGTGCGTGTTTGTGTTTGTGTGTCTGTGTCTCTGTGCATGTATGCTCGTGTGTATGAGTGACTGTGTGTGTGCACGTTCCCTTCAGAGGGCTTAGCACGGGCAGAACGTCTGAGGCAGGAGAACAGGTGCGGTGTGCTCTAGGAGCAAAATCAAGATGGGGACCCTGGGGGGAGAGGCGGTGGGAGAATGAGGAAGAAGAGGCAGGGAGAGGCCAGCCTGGGTCAGCTGTGAGCCTGAAGAAGAGCTTGCCTTTTATTTAAAGTACAAAGGAGCCCTTATAGGGATTTGCATGAGATTAAAAAGCAAGCAACCAAGAATCCTCTGGCTTTGGTGGGGAGAAAGGACTGGAAAGGGGATAGGAGTGGAAGCAGAGCCCGTGGCACCTGCCCAGGTGAGACAAGAGAGAACAGCCCAAGGCCTGCACTGAGCTCTTGGCAAGGAAAATCAGGTCTGAGATAAGAACGATCCTGGGGCTTCATGGCTGATCAGACATCACAGAAAAAAAGAATATGAACCTGAAGACATAACAATAGAAATTCTCCAAAATGGAACACAGAAGAGAAGGCTGGTGGGGAAGGAACACCAGGGACTCTGGGACAGCATCGGGTGGCCTAACATGCGTGCCATCAGGGTCCCCGATGAACCACAGTGGATATCACTACTTGTGTGTTAGAAGGTCTAACACTGAAAAGACGGACCATCTCAGTGCTGCGGAGGATGTCCAGCCAGCTCCCTCCCATAGTGTCCGTGGGCTTGTACGATGGTGGAACCACTTCAGAAAACCCTCTAGCAAGTTCTTCTAAAGCTAAGTGTACATCTGCCATGTGACCCAGCCCCCCTTCCTGGGAGTCTACCAAAGGGACGTTGTAATAAACCGCCTCCTAAAATCTTGGACATAAACATTCATGGAAGCTTTGTGCATAGTAGCTCCAAACCGGAAATGTCCCAGTGCCTTCCGGCTGGTAAATTTGAAAGCAAAAGCCTTGGGGGGTCACAGGTGTCCAGCTGTTGGAAAAAGAATCACGCCTGGCACCCAAGTTCTGGTCTGTGCCATCCTCCATTGATTTCCTGAACGTCCTTGGGCAAGTGGTGCCCCCTACATGAGCCTCAGTTTCTCTTCTGTGAGATGGGTCTGTGAGTCTGCTTGATTCACCAGGCCCTGGGCAGGGTCAGTATGCCATTGTTGGGGGGAGCGTCTCCTGCCAAATTGTGAAAGGCTTGGCAGGAGGATCCCGGGTCTCAGCACCCCTGGGGAGTCCTGACCCCATGAGGTTGGAGCATGCCTTGGAGGTTGGCCGGCTCTGGTCTGGAGGCCCGCTGAGCACAAGTCCGCCGGACGAGTGGAAAAGCCACAGCGGGCCGTGGGGTCTGAGAAGCGCTCTTTGAGTTAGGTGCAGGGGCAGGGGCAGGGGTCATGTTTAACTGTGGGAGAGCCCAGGGCAGTGCCTCCTGGCCACATAGCTGTCTAAACGGCGTGGGCGGGCGGTCCCTTGGATGGTCCTGGGGCAGAATAACAAGGCCTTGGTCACTCACCTGGCCAGTCACACAGGGGGCAGTTTGAGAGGCAGAGCTGACCCTCAGGGGTACGCCCAGGGATGGGATGATCTGGGGGGAGCCCAAGGCTGCGACAGAGCCTGGGCAGGAGAGCAAACACGGTGCACACAGAGAGGAGTGGACAAGGCCAGCCGGGCCCAGCCCCCTCCTCTGGGCTCTTCCCCGTGACGGCCAGTCCTGAGTGGCCTCAGCTGCGACACCCACCCCAGGCTCAGCAGGGGACGTGCCTGGTTACCTCTGTGAGTCCCCACTCCCCGTGCTGCCTGTCCCTGCATTCATGTAGGGGCAAGGCCACATCCCATGCATTTCAGGAGCCCTGACGCCCAGCACGGCAGGTGCCCCCCCCCCCCACCCACTGTGGGCCAGATCGATGGCAAACGGGTGAATGAAGGAAGGAGTGAATTCCGCACTCTCCACCCCTCTAGATCGTGAGCTTCTCCAGAGCGAACCCTGCACCTGGTTCAGAAAAACTATCCATCATGTCGACTTGCCAAGAAGAGCTTCAAACACACACTCAGGCACGTGACCTGGAGCTGCGGCCAGGCACCAGATGGGGCCACCTGCCCGAGAGCAGCCAAGAGAGAAGATGCACGGGGGCGACGGCTGGAGCTGGGGACCGACCACCTCACCTGTGCCCCTCAGGTGTGCGGGTCCCCAGGCTGCAGCCGGGCCACCTGGTGACACAAGCCAGTTCCTGTTTTCACTTGAGCGTAGGAGTTTCTGCCCCCTGGAGCCCAAACGCTGAAGAGGAATGTTTCCCAGGGAACGTTTTTCTGTGTCAACAAGTTTGTGTCCGTGTCAACATTAAAACAAGTACAGTAGCTCGTCTACAGCGGTTTTGTTAAGGTGACATTCGCCGGCAGTAAGGTCGGGTCTCGTAACACGTCCGGGCAGCGTCGGGGCCACAGAAATCCCATGGGCCCCTTCGGAGCCAGACCTTGGCGGACCACAGCCCCGGGGTGGGGCTGATTGGTTTCCCGTTCCCGCACCTTTGTGCTCTCGGGAGGGTCCCTCGGTGGGATTGTGTGGCTTCTAGGACACACGTGAGGCTCACCCCTGCTGTTGTCTGTGTCGGGAGCTTGCGTGTTCCTTTTCGCAGCTGAGGAACGTTCCACTGAATGGACGTACCGCAGTCTTCACCCAGCACCCGGCGGAAGGACACGTGGCATGTTTGTGGTTTGGAAGGGTCACGAATAGAGCTGCTTTGCACACGTGTGTACAAGCTTCCATCAATGCGTCTCCTCAACTCCAAGGAGGTGTGAGCACATTTATGTCTGGTGTTCAGGACCCAAAGGGCTCTTCAGGCCTTGCCACATTGCTCTGGAGTCCGGAAATGCTCCGGGCGTGCGAAGGAGCTGTGGGGAGAGTCCCTGTGTCCCACTCTCCGGAGAGATGGCTCCAGGAGGGACCACCCCATTCTTCCCTTCCGGCACACATCCTACCACCGGATTATGAGGGTCCAGGGTCCCGCAGAGCAAGGGTGACCTGGATAACCCCTGGTGGTTGCATGAATAATGATGGTGGCAATGATCCAGTGGTCCCAAGGCATCGGTGAGCCCCGGTGTGGCACTGTGACCCATGTGGGTCACTTTCCATCCCTGAAGGAGCCTGGTCCATTTTGCGACTCTGTTTGAGGTGTGACGCCGGGGCTGGGCCAGGGCTCCTGGCACGCGATGGCCTCTGCCTCCAGCTCGGGTAGTGCTGGCCCCTCCCTACCACGTCCGTCTCACCTGGTCGCCCAACTCACCTCCAAGAAAGGTGTGGAGCCGGGTGGACTCAGCTGGATGTGGAAAGCACTTAGCTGGGATGCCATCCAGCGGCGAGAGACCGGAGCATTGCATGGCCTGCACCCGGGTCCAGCGCGGAGACGCACATGGCTGACAGCCGGCACAGAGAGACGCCTGCGGGGCCGCTGACAGTGTCTTGCCGACAGTGGCTGGCCAGACACAGCCCTGCTCAGTCCCGTCCCTCCCGGGTGTACACAAGCAGCCTGTGGGTGGCTGGGATTTATTTGTGGCTTTGCTGTGTGAACGGTTCCCCCATAGCCTTTCCAGATGTCAGTGAGAGGGAGGGACAAATGTGTCCACTGTCCTCACCGCCAGCAGATCGAGCCACTGCCCCTGGCCCATGCGCCTCGCCTTGCCGGCCTCATCCTTAAACACATGGACACACTTTGAATTCACCATCACAAATGTAATTTTGTAGCTAGGTTTCCCTCGATGCTTTTTCATGTTTCTGCAGCGTTCGGAGCTGTCCACCCGCGGCGGGTCAAGGCTCTGTGCTCTCGCTTGCTTTCCATGTTGGGACTGTTGCTGTTTTCATTCTTTCCTACCTTCATTCATGCACCCGACACAGGCTGACTGAGCGCTCCCTGTGTACCAGGACTGGCGACCCAGCAGGGAACGGAGCAGGTCCCCTCCCCCAGGGAGCTGACTGGCGTTCTGTGTAGTTCAGGGAGACGAAGAATAACCAGATAAATGGTAAATAGCCAAAAAATTACACTGAGAATGTTAGGTGAAATGGGTGCTCTGGAGGGAAGTGGGGCAGGAAAAGGAGGTGGGGTACTGGGGTTCCCGTGAGGCTCCTTCTAGATCATTCCCGCCACCGTCCTCACGTCCTGATGGCTGCTGACCCTCGCCGAGCCCGGAGCCGGCGCTTCACGCGTGTGAGCGGGTCTTGCGGGGCCCCAGCCTCACCTCCATCTTGCCAGCATCTGATCTTCTCGTCTGGAGATACATTTTGCTCAATGAAAAGAGATACGATAATCACTCCCTCTGGCCTTTGCTTATTTGCACGGGAATTTGGTAAATTTCACAGCAAGAAAGGAAAACTTAGTCCCCGAGTTTCACACCCTTGAAGTGGTAGGGGTCCCTCCCGACTGCCTTTCTGCGACCATGGCTTCGGCACCGTGAGGTCTCTGGGACTTCTTTTTAAGTCAGCCCTGGCAGGTGTCCCTGTCGGGCCACGTGGGACCAGGAGGGAGGGGGGGACAGGCAGGGGGAGGTGGCCAACCAGCTCTCCATGGCTGGTACCTCTGGGTTCCTTCCTCACAGCATCTTGTGGATAAGAGATGTTCTTGCTGTGTCTGTGGGGGTTTGGGGGAAGGAGGGACCTTTTCCTCTACCCAGATTTGGACGCTGGTGCAGAAGCCCACCTTGTCACGCGGCTCTGGTCATACTTGCTATATGGACCGAGTATTCGCACACCCCCCAAGTTCGTGTGTTGGAACCTGACACCCTGTGTCGTGGTATCAGGAGGTGATTCGGTCCCAGATGATGGGGTGGGAGCCCTTGTAAAAGGGACTCGAGAGGGCCTAGCTCACTCTCTTTCTGCCACGCAGGACACCACGAAACATAGCAGCCCGCCACCCACAGCTCTTGCCAGCTCCTGAGGCTGCCGACACCCTGATCTCCGACCCCCAGCCCCCAGGGCTGCGAGAAACTCATTTCTGGTGTCCATAAGCTGCCCCGCTGCCCCACAGCCCGAACTCAGAACTATTCCTGGCCCCTTCCCCTTTTATAAATGTGCCCCCTGGATCCTTTCCCTGCCTGACTCGATGGGGTTGAGGAATGGCTCCCCCCAAAAGGTGTCTGTGTCTTAACCTTCAGAACGTGTGAATGGGGGCACCTGGCTGGTTCAGTCCGTGAACGTCTGACTCTCGGTTTTGGCTCAGGTTGTGATTTCAGGGTTGTTGGATCAAGTCCTGCATCGGACTCCGTGCTCAGCGTGGCGTCTGCTTGTGACTCCCTCTCTCTCCCCTCCCTCCAAACCTCTCCACCTCACTCTCTCTCATAAATAAATAAATCTAAAAAAAAAAAAAAAGAACCTGCGAATTTGATCTCATTTGGACAAAGGGTCTTTGGGGATCTCGAGATGAGTTCATCCTGCGTTGTCTAAAAGCTGTGTCTTTATAAGAAAAGAAGGAGCTGGGAGGCACACAGGGGAGGGGTCCTGGGACCACGGATGAGGGCAGCTGGTGGGGTCCCTGGGCCCCAGGGTCTGGGGGAGGCAGGGAGGGTCCTCTCCCAAGAGCGCAGCTCTGCACGCGCCCTGATTGGCTTCCAGCCTCCACGACGGGGAGACGGCACGTTTCTGCTGTGTTGTGCTGTCGGTGTGTGGCCGTCACAGCCGCCCCAGGACATTGATACACACGGGAGAGGAGGGGCTACGGGCCAACAGCGGAGCAGTCCTGCCTGCGACTCCCACGCCCGTTGACGTCCGCGTGCAGCCGCGCCCACTGAGCGCCGGCCCACTGCGCGAGCCCCGCACCCCGTTCCTGACGTCCCCCCTCGTGTGTCCCCGAGGCAGAGGCACATGGGTGATCGCAGTGAAGCTAGCTGAGCTGCCATGCGTGAGTTCTGCTCGTGGCAAGTGACGTCACTCGGCCGTGGGCAAGACTGCCATAAAGTAACCACGCAGAGTATGTCGGCTTAGGAAGGTCACACTCGGAGACCACCAGGTCGCGGTCGGAGAGGTCGGAGAGGTCGTGCGTGGGTGTGACAGTGTGACGCAGCCGCAGGGACGACAACAGCCTCGGGCGGCCACACCGGGGGTGGGCTATGGAGTGAGCTTCCCGAGCCCTTGTATGCAGCGTAAGGGCGCTCTAGGGCCGGGTGGGGACCTGTGACCACAGCCTGTAAGGGCACAGTTGGCGGGACCGGCCCTGTGACGTGCTTTCACTCCGGACGTGCTCACCTTCACTCACTAGAACAGGGTTTTGAGGTTCGCATCCTGGTTACCTGCAGGGTGTGGTGCTGGAGCCTCCCGTGGAATTCCACAACCTGCTTTTTCAGAAGGGAATGGAGACCATGTTGTTGATGCCTCCTGTAAGGGACGGAGGAGAGGGGACTTGCCTGAGGTCATTGAACTGGGAGTCCCCGGGCCTGGGCAGTGGCCACCTGCCCACTGGGCCCACGTTCCCACGGGCCTTGCAGCTCTGGGTGCTGAAAGGCTGAGGCCGCACCCCTGAGCAGAGCCGGTCTGCCCTGCACGGGGTAGGGGGCCCGGGTCTCTCTGCTGAGTCACTCACATAGTGCAGGCCTGACCACAGACTTTTCTGAGATTCCAGGTCTGCTCAGCAGAGGTTGGCTTTGGCCCTGCAACAGGTCTGGCCTCAGCCAGCCTCCAGATCCCAGCCTTGCAGAACTGGGAGTGTCCCTGGGGAATCCTGGGTGTGTGTGTGGGGGCGGGTGGTGGGCAGACTGGGAGGCAGGGGGCCGAGTGCCTTCCTGGTCACTTCCTCCTCACTGCCTTGTGGGGTCCGCCTTCCCAGGGATGCCATGCTAACAGGTCCCATCCTGCAGCAAAGGGCAGGAAGGACTTCAGACCCAGGGCTCAAGCCTGGAGAGACTCAGAACTCCCCTTCGGCGTGCTTTTGAGTTTTCTCAAAGAAGGATGATTAAAAACAATTTTTATGGGGCACCTGGGTGGCTCAGTGCGTTAAGCCGCTGCCTTCGGCTCAGGTCATGATCTCAGGGTCCTGGGATCGAGCCCCACATTGGGTTCTCTGCTCAGCAGGGAGCCTGCATCCCCCTCTCTCTCTGCCTGCCTCTCTACTTGTGATCTCTCTCTCTCTCTCTCTCTCTCTCTGTCAAATAAATAAATAAAACCTTTAAAAAAGACAATTTTTATGTAATAGTTGATTTGCAAGGCTTAAACAAATATAAGATTTAAAAAAAAAAGATAAGTCTCCTACCCCAGCCCCCACCATTTCCTCTCGTAGGGCACCCCATGTTCTCAGTCCCCTGTCTCCCCGGGCAGATGTCAGACGCGTATACGAGGGAATCACCGGCACACGTGTGTGGAGGGACGCCAGCACGCATACACCCGCACGTAACCATGCGGGCTATGGGCCCGTGTCTTCCTTCATCCAAAAGAAGCACATCCTTGTCATCTGAAAGCTGACGTAGCTTCTGGAGAGTGCGGCCAATTTTGGTGACCAAGGAGGGGAGCTGCTGGAGAGCACCTTTCAGTGAAAAGTGAAGTAAGCCCTTGAGAAATTTCTCAGAGACCCCTCACGACCTCCCAAAGGTGGGCGGGACCCCTTTCCTGGGAGAGGGTCCCCGTCCCTGGGGCCGGAGGCTATCGTGGGTGGGCGGTGTGGAGCCGCACAGCCCGCAGACACACACAGCCATGGCATCCCCAGGCGCTGGACCCCTCCGTGCCTCAGTGTCCTCGTCTGTGGAGTGGGAATAAAGCCAGCATCGCACCCGGGGACTGGTGAGAGTGTGGGTCCAGCATGAGGACCGGCAGGGCCCACGTGGAGTGGGTACTCAGGAAATCTGTGCTGTAGAGTCCCCGAGACCCCGACCCCGACGCCCAGAGGCTCAGCCCCGCCCAGAACGGTAGCCCAGGATGGACCACTGCCCATTCTGTGCGACGAACAAACTTTCTACGGACGTGCGGAGACGAACTTGCACGCGTCACAGTGTGTTGCAGCCCGGGGACACCTGAGGGACAGTTTAGGGACAGAAGGAAGCCCACGGGTTCGGAGGGACACAAGTGAAACTCCTAAACTCATAAGGAACCTCAAACTGTCGGGTTTCAAGGGATGTAGTTCTGCTCCGAATTCGGGGCTTCCTCCTCAGGCAAGAACAGGACCGGGATCTTCAGGTAGACGCCTTCATACGCTCGCGGAATCACGGGCCGGGTGTCGACTGGCCGAATACAGGCATGTGTGACAGACCCACGCTCTGGCTGATTTGGTTTTTTGTTTTTTGTTTTTTAACCAGAAGCCTGAAAAATGACCTGGTCCTCTCTGGGGCTCTCAGTGGCCTCCCCCTGCAGACAAGGGGCTCTGTGAGCATGAGCACCGGTGTGTCGGCTGACCCTGCGGGGCCCGGGAGCCCGCACCCACCCAAGGAACGCCTGCGTGATGCCAGTGATGGAGCCTGGCTTGGGCTTCGGGAAAGGAAGGGCTCTAACACGGAGAGCTAGCCTGGGGCTATGCCTTCACGCCAGATCAGCCGGAGCCCTACTGTGTGCCGGGCTGGGAGGGTTGATCCTTCAAAGTCTATCTGTTGAAGCCCTACTATGTGCGGGGCTGTCGGTGAAGGCACGACAAGCTCTTGGGGCCTCATTGCCTCGATGGCAACATGGGCAGTTCAGAGGTGAGTTTCCAATCCACAGATCTCGATGGGGCAATCCTCTGAGAGACCCTCTGGGGGGCGGGGGGCTGATTCTACCTTGGACACCAGGGACAGGAGGCCCTCCAAGAGTTCCCCACCACTGCCCCCCCCACACTTCAGCCCCCACCCCTGGTTTGGGGCAGGTGACGTGGAAGGTGGACATTGCTGTGCCCTTGAGGGAGCTGACTGACGTCACCAAACCTCGGTCACCTCATCTGTGAAGTGGGGACAGTTAGTGACACTTGTCTTGTGGGGGCTGCTGTGCCTCCTGAGTGAGGCCACACGGGTAAAGCCCCGGCTCAGCACCTGCCACAGGGCAGCCCTCCCAGGGGACCAGCCTTTCCGTCCTCCTCGCTCCCTGCAGCCGACAGGCCCCGGGGGACCTGGACCTGCCGTGCAAGCCAGGTGGGGAGGTGGGGGTGTGTGACTGGGACCCCAGCCTGATGCCAGGCCCCCCTCAGACCCGTGTTGGCAACAGGAAGATCATGCCAGCCTCATGTATAAAGTTAAACCTTCTAGCGGCCGCAGTTTAAAAAGTCAAAGGAGCAGGGGAAATGCGTGTTAGTAGCGTGTTGTGGGTAACCCGACACAGCCAACCTCGTATTACAACGTCAGATCATCGTCATGAGCGTGAACAAAATGTTTCACATTCTTTTCATGGCTCTATGTCTGTTTTGCAGCTGAGCTCTCCTCAGGGCGGAGCAGACACATGGCACGTGCCCCGGGGGCCACACATGGCCAGCGGTGGCTGTGTTGGGTGACACCAGCCCGGAGCGTCGCCAGGTCTGCATCCAGGAGGTGGGACCACACCAGCATGACACCCGGGCCAGCAAGTTTCCGTATCCCAGCTCCTCTCCTGGGCAGCAGCGAGAGTGACCCAGGTACCCGGGCGCAGGCGTGGGTGTCCCTGGGCGGCATCTTGTGAAAGACTGGCGTTGTGTGCGTGTGTGGAGGGGGCGGGGAGGGGTGCCCGGCTGCCAGCAACATCCCCCGAAACTCCTTCTTGTAAGTTCTAATCCTGCAGTTTGCTGCTCTCAGGGCCAAGTCTCCGGTCACTGGCTCACATGGGGGAAAAGATTCCCTACCGGGAAGCTTCTCGTCTGCGGCTCGGAGGGACCCGGGACCAGCCGGAGGGTGTGGCCCGTCCCAGGGGGCGGGTGCAGACGAAGCAGGGCAGTTCAAGTTAGTGAAGCCCCAAGACTCATTACCACCCAGTGGGCACGGATCCTCTCTCAATCCCCTGCCAGGGGCTTCACGCGCTCATTTGTCCTCGAGCCCGTAAACCGATCAGGGCTGCGCATGCCCAGGGAAGGCGCAGTAGCCAGAGAGGTGAGGGGGGCTGCCCAGGCCAGGACCCCGGGGCGCCCGCCAAGGTGAATTCAAACTCTGTTCTTTCAACTTGTCAGCATTACAGGAACTCAAGACCGTAACAATGGAAATCATTCTAATAAAAACCCCGAGATCCCAAGGAGGAAAATGTAGCTCGGATCCTGTTCAGCTTCTGCCCTTGGATCTGAGAGAGTCTGGGGAAATGCTAATTTTGAACTTTTCCTACACCCTTCCTGCTTTTGGATGCTGAGGGCTGTGTTGAATTCCTTTGCACAATAAATCGAGGGGAAAAATCATGTCACTTCAGCAAAACATAAGCTCAATTTTTCCTGATTAGCGGAAAAGCGTGTTCTATTTAAAAGACACATATTATTTCTTATTTTATTATTATTATTTTTTTTAGCATTCCTGAGCAAAAAAAGATTTTCAAGGACTAGGGGCTCAGCAGCTAGCCTGGAAAGACACTGAGACTGGGGACAGACTTGGAAAAAAGTTCTTGAGATGGGATGGGCGTGCCTCAAATCCCCCGTCCCTTGGGTCCGTCGGGCAGAAGGGGCCCCAGCTGCCTGGAGCTCATGGGCTCACGGTGGAGAAATCAGATGCATCCTTAGGGGAGGGTGACCGGGCCCCCAGGGGCTCTGCCTGTCCTGCCTGTTGCTGCCACTGTCCTTTGGGGAGGGTCTTTACAGTGTCACATTCAGAGAGCTCCCAGGGGTGTCCTGCTGTTAGAGATGGATGTCCCTGGAAGGGTCTCCGGGTGTGTTCTGACAGGCACCCGATTTCCTGTCATTCCCCTCTTCCTCTCGGGCTTCTTACCTGTCTGCCCTCCGCATTCCCAGACTGACAGCCAGGGCCAGGGAGGGGGGCTTGGGCCCTGTGTGCCCCACCAGGTGGGTGGGCTCTGCGGGAGGGAAAGCCCAGAGGGCAGTGGGGAGCCCCCCTATGGCCCCTGTCTCGGACGCCTTTCAGCCAGCCGCCAAAGGAGGTACGGGTGGGTATCTCAGGGTCTGACCCGGAGAAACCTTTGCCGGCCCATCCAGGGGTCTCGGAAGGGCCCTCTGGGCTGAAAGCTGGATGGGCCTCGGCTCGGCCATGCTCACAGGAACCTGGGAGAGCGAGGTCCCTGGGGGCGGGGGTCTCCATCCTCCCGGTTCTGTCCCATCCCCAGCCCGCTGCAGCAAGGGCTGGACCCAGTGACCTCCCTGGGATTCCACGCTATGCTCTTAATGTAGGAATGCCAAGAAAGCGAGGACTCAGAGTGCCCGTTGCCAAGCCAGCCTGGGCCACACCGTCCCGTTGGTGCCCCTGTGTGGTCAGTGGGGTCTGGACTTTGCTCTGCACAGCGCAGGAACCGCTGGGGACTGCAAGAGACGGGGACATCCCCCAGGCCGCCTGGTGTGACAGGAGAGCCCTGCTGTGCCCAGACCTTAGGTCTCTGCCTCAACACAGGCCCCAGGTGTGTGGTCACGTGGCCAGCGGCTGGGGTTCCCGTGGCCCGGCTGGGGGTAAGCTCCAAACACAGCTCCCTCACTGGCTCAGCCCCTCGGTCTGGTGGGGACAAGGGGTAGCGGACTGCTCGGGAGCAAATGCTGTGACGTTGCGGTTGGAACTGTCCGTGAAGAAGCACAGACGGGGGGCTCCATCCCAGTGACCGTAGTGGAGTCTCAGAGGCCACTGGGGGGCTGCAGAGGAGGTTCGAACTGCACAGAGGGGGCACCCGGAAGCTACGCCAGCGTCTGTAACGGGGTATATCCTGCCGCTCAGCCCCTCCACACCTCCGCCTCCCGCCAAGAGCTAAAGTCTGGTCCCCGCCTCTGAGATGGCCAGACACACCCACACCTCCTGCGGATTAAGAAACTGAGGTTCAGAGAGGTTGCTTCACTTGTCCAAAGCTGCACAGCGGACCAGGGGAGCTGATCGTAATGTTGGCCAGAAGTCCTGAATTCAGCGTCCTTCCTTCTGGTCCAGAAGCTTTGGCTTAGAGCCCTTGGAGGGGCCAACGGGAACCGGTCCAGATTCTGCTTCTCTCCACACTGGTCGGCAATAGCCATGACTTTTCTGGGGCCCCAGCACCTAGAGACCCCCTGGAGGCCACTGCAGGGAAGGGATCTCCTGGGGTCACACGCCGGGCGTGCACCCCCTCACTCCTGGGAGCCCTCCAGGACCTCGGGAGCCAGCCCGGGCACCCGCAGATGCGGTGCAGAAGGGAAGGCGGAACCCGGGCCTGGAAGAAAGTCGTCCCTGGCCAGCGGCTCCAGACCCTTCGCGGTGGGATTTCATGGTCAGGCTCTTGGGTGGGGCATGGGGTGCATGGACCCCCCAGTCTTCCTGCTTCCTGTGAAAACAGGAAGTTCGGGGGCACTGGTAGGGATGAGGCTGTGGGGGGAAGCTACCCCAAGTTCGAAGTTGGGGACACCCCTTCAAGGCCCGGGGGAGCCAAGCTACCTGGAAACCGCAGGCTGTGGGCTAGACTGGAGGCCCCAGGCCCTCGGCCGTCATGCAGGGTTGCACTCAGAGTGAACTGGAGCTCCTCATTCTGGATTTTTTCAGGAAAACGGGGGCGTCCCTGGGAGTGGCCGCAAGGTGCAGGAGTGGGCAAGGGCTGGGGGCCTTTAGGGCAGGGGCTCCGCACTCCTCGGCTTCCTCTCGCAGCCTCCCCTTTGCTCCCCCGGCTTCCTCCCTTGGCCTCTAGCCCCTGCTTCCCTTCCTCCGGGGCAAAAGGAACCACTGCCTGACTGTTTCTATTTCTGCACCTTCCGCTTCCTGGCCCCGTGGCCTGCTGGCCGCTGCAGAATGTTCTGGAATCCGCAAGGCCAGCTGGTCCTGGGGTGGGATGTGGGGGCCTCGGATTTCCTCTTCCTCAGCAGCTCCGCAGGCCTCCCGGGGGCCCGGGCACCCAGGGGTGTCAGAGGAGGCCTGCCCGAGAGCATGGGCCGCAGGCACGAAGGGAAGGTCCTGGTCCCCAGGAATGGCCGTGCGCTCACCAAGGGGCCTGAGACCGGCTTCCTTCATTTGTCGACCGTGAGCTCAGCAAATATGGGCAACGCACTCACCCCACGCCAGGCACTCCCAGGCCCCGCGATGCAGTGTAGACAGACTCAGGCTATACCTTCTGGTTCCCTTTGCAACAGCCGGCACACAGGCAGGCCCCGTCATCACCGGATGGCTTTTCAAACGAGAGGATGTCTTACACGATGTGCCCAAACCCACCCACTAGAGAACCGTCCGGAATCTGAACGCAGGAGGGAGACTCAAGGGTTGGTGTTGCTGACCTCCCTGCTGAAGATTGTGTGTGTGCAAGAGAGACAGACAGACGCAGAGATAGATACCAGAAAGACAGAGGGACAGAGGGGGAAGCAGGGGGAGTGCCCCGCGTGCAGGGAGCTGTCGCCTAGAGCCAAGCCCGAGTGAGACAGTGAAGCCGCCAGCGCCCAGTGCCCCGGCCTCACACAGACAGGAGGCCTGCTCTGCCTCCGTGTTTCGTGAGCACGTACTATGTGCCAGGTTTCTCGAGACCCCCGGGGTTGACCCCCTTCCTCGGTCAGGAGGACGTGAGGGGAACCAGGTGCGTAGTCTGCAGAAGTCTGAATTACTGAGGGTTTTTTAAAAGCACGGCTTTCCTGCATCCAGGTGTGAACTGATGACCTCATCTCCGAGGCCTCAGAGCCCAGGTAAGCCCATGCAGGTGCTGGGCCAGGAGGGCACTGTAAGGTTGAGGGTGCGCCGGGTGCCAGCTGGGCACGGACCCAGGTCTGACTTTGGACAAGTCACACCCCCTCGCTGGGCCTCCAGGGTGTCACTTCAAGGAGCCTCGGGTCCCCACCGGGCCCACTGATGAGATGGGCCTGGCTGGGCTGACGTCACTGCCGGGGTGGGCTAGGGGCTCCCTGTGTCCATCTCCCACCTGCTCCCCTTAAAAGTGGCTCCAAATCATTCTGTTGCATCTAAATTTCACTGGATCGTTGCTCCATTTGCCCACAGATGAACTTCCTAATGTAGCTTTATTACGTCATAGGAAAGTGACCAGAGCACTTTGCAAAACGCCGCAGGTAAAGAAAAAAGACCTTAAAGTGCCAGCCTCCCGGGAATGTCCCTGAAGAATCATGCCTTCCCGCCCGTCGTCCCAGTCATCCGTGCCTAGACACGCCTGCGGATGGTCACGGGCGTTTACACACACAGGGGGTCGTCCCGGGCGTGCTTTCCCATAACCTGTCTCCCTGCAAATCCGCACGGCAAGGGCGTCTCTGACACAACGGGGGCCGCATCGTCTCCATCACCCCCACCACCCATGTGGAGTTGTGTCGTAGTTCTGCTGACGGTGCAATTTTCCCGCCGCGAACACCCCCATGCAGGCCACCGGGGCGACGCGCGCACCCCTCTGCGTTTATGCGAGGAGTTCCACACCGCAAAGTCGCGGAGGGAGCACTTCTGGCTCAGATTTTGCGTGTTGACCCCGACGGGACGCGCTGCCGTATTTTTGAGCGAGACCAAGAGCTCCTGGAGGGTGCACGCAGCGTTACTCACAAGGCCACACGTGCCCTTGTCTTCATCTCAGAGAACACTGTGACTGATTAGGAGAGTAGCACGTCGCAGCGGAGGAAACGTTGAGGCGCGTAAATGCAGAGTCAAGAGCCTTGAGATGATCCGTGAGCCCGGAGAGATTTACCCTGTGCATCAGTCCGTCCCTGGTCCGTGGACCTGAAGGTCGTAACGCTTGTTTGCCCGGATCCGTGTTGTTAACCGAGCCCTAGGTGGGTTAAACAGCCTTTGCAAAGACCCCGAGCGCACACCTTTCGTTGTTAACTTGTGATCCCCGTAGAAAACTCCAGAAAACCCAGCAAGGAGAAGACACACGGGGCGTCCGGACTCAGTGTCACAGCTGTCTGCGCGCTGGCGCACTCCGGCACACGCACGCTCGCTCATTTGCACACTTGGTATTGGGTTAGGCCCCCGGTTCCATCTCCTGCTTTTCCCCTTAACGGATCAGGATTATTTCCCCGCGGTGTTAAGCAGTCTCTGGAAACAGGATTTTGAATGACCGAATAATATTCTATTGGGCAGATTGCTCAACAAAGTACTCCTTGCTACCTCCGGCTTTCAGGCATCACAGGTAATGCCGCGATGTCTGTCCTCGGGCATAAGGCTTTGCACCTGTGTGTGAGGGTTTTCTCGGGGTGGGTTCCTAGAGGAGGGACTGCCAGCCCAGCTACAGATTGCCAAGCGGTTCCTCAGAAAGGGGCTAGCAATCGCACGCCCAGCAGCGTTGTAGGAGAACTCCCAGTGACCCTGAAGAATGACGCTCTTGTCTGTGGTGGCTGCAAACGGCATCGGGCTGATTCAATCACTGTTTCTTTGGTTCCTAGGGAGAATGAACACATTTTTACAGATTATTGGCCATTTGCATATCACCTATGAAGTTCCTATTTGTCTTTCATCCAATGATTAAGTTCATTATTCATCTTAATGATTTGTAGGCGCTCTTTACATATGAAGAAGATGCCAGTCCTATGTTTCAGGCGCCGCTATATTTTCTCAGCGTCTCTGGACTCCACTTAGTAGTTTTTCTTAATATAAAGGAGTTTGTGTGCTATCAAGTGTCTTGAACTTAGATGCCTAGGGTTCCCACCTACACCTGCTAGTCTTTGGCTAAGGTGGGAGGGCTGGGGGTGGGGACCAGCCACACACACCTGTGGCCTCATTCGTATCCACAGACAGGTGGTCCTGGGGACCTACTGGGACCGGTCTTCCAGCTCTCATGGGGTTCTCTATTTCACAATTGTTCGTGTGTCCATGTGCTCATTCACTTATCCAATGGCTCACTGTGCCAGGAGCTGGGGATTCAGTGCTCAGGGAATTCAGAAGCCAGAGAACATCAGCCAACGACAGGTGTCTAGTATTAGCTCAGCCAGCAGGGAAGGGGCAAAGCCAGGCAGGGATGGAGCCAGGTAGGGGATGGGTGTGGCACCATCTTGGAGGCGGGGGAGAAGGAAGGCCTGTCCCAGCAGACCTTTGAGGAGGGTCTGGCTGAAGTAGTCAAGCCCAGCAATGAGGTGGGTCAGGGTTCCAGGCACAGGCTCTGGGGAATTTCTTCTGGAATCAGCACTAAGACCAGGACAGGATCCCAGCCCGCTTTGTTGAGTCGTTCCCTGTTCCCTACAGACTTGACATGCTGCTTTCACAACACACTCAACTAATATATGTAGCAGGCAAAGTTCCCCGGGGTCGTTGGGAGACCCCGCTTAAGATGCCCTGATGGGGAGGGAGGTGGTGGGAAGGAGAGACAGGGATGGGCCCTCGAGGACATGAGGGAGGCACCCTCAGCTTCTCGAAGCCCCCAGCTGACAGGTAACATTATGCTAAGTGAAAGAAGCCAGTCTTAGGGGGACAAATAGTGTCCGATCTCATTTATACAAGGTCCCAGGATCGGTAAATCATAGACAGAAAGCATACCAAGGGTCCCCAGCAGCTGGGAACGTGGGGAGAAAGAGACAATTATTTTATGGGAACAGACTTTCAGTTGAGGGAGAGAGGAAGGTATCGGTTTGGTCGTGGAGACAATTACACAACATTGCGAATGTCTTTGTGCCGCTGAATTGTGTGCTTACGAATGGCTAAAATAATAGCTGTTAGTGATGTCTGTTTTAGCACAATAAAATGGCAGGGGTGGGTGGATGTGGGAATGTAGGGCGGAGAGAAGGAGGCTGCCGGTCCAGCCACATTCCTCACACCTTCTACCTCAAGCATGTGCCTCCAGCACCCGGAGGTTATGAGCCAGCAGGTTTGAGGCGACGTCTGAGCACCGGACACAGAATGTACTAGATAGGCCGAGAGCACGTCTACCAGGCCTAGAGGAGGCGCAGGGCACGGGGGCAGTGCCTAGCTGGGCGCCCTCCCCCGACGGAGGGGCAGGGGTCATGAAGGCTTGCCAGCGTGTGGTATTTAAGCTAAATGCTGAAGGTCATGTTGACATAGCCGTGGGGAAGGGGGGTCAGTGGAACGGAGAGAGGGCACCTGGCTGAGGCACAGCACGTGCAAAGGGCCAGAGGTGAAGGAGGTTCGGCTAATGGAGGGGCTGCAGGGAGCATAGTGGGGCTCAGGGGTCCCACCGAGCAGAGCCCTGGGATACGGTGGGAGGTGGCCACGTGTCACAGGGATCTAAAATGTTCTCTGGCTTTAGGTTCTCTCACAGAACCCTAGTAAGGCAAGTTCCCCTCGCGCTCCTCAGATCTATCCTTCCTGCCATCTCTCCACTGCCTCAGGGAGCCCACTGGGTAAGGTCTACCAGCAACAGCGTCTGACTCAGCCCTGCATGCGTTCCCCCATCCATCCACTCACCCGCCCAGCCGCATCCACCTACCAGTCTCCCATCCCCACTCACCCATCCACAAGGCCCCCACCCACACACGCATCAACCCACATGCCCCATCCACCTGTCTAGTTACCACCAGGGATGGTTAATTTTTTGCATCAACTTGAATGGGGTGTGGGGGCCCTAAACATCTGGTTAAATGTGATTCTGGGGGTGTCTGTGAAGGCGTTTCTGGATGAGATTACTGTCCGACTCCGTAAACTGAATAAAGCAGATTGCCCTCCTCAGGATAGATGGGCCTCATCCAATCAGTTGAAGGACCGACCAGCACAAAAGACAGACCTTCCCTGAGTAAGAAATTCCTCTTGCCTGACTGCCCTTGAGCTGGGACATGTTTTTTTCCTGCCTTTGGCCTCGCATTGAAGCATTGGCCCTTCTTGGGTCTCGAGCCTCCCCTGTCAGCCTTTGGACCGGCACACTACCATTGGCTCTCCTGGTTCTCGAGCTCTGGACCCCAAACCTGGAACTAACGCACGGGTTCTGCTGGTTCTCCCTCTTGCCACCCACATATCTTGGGACTTATAAGTCTCCGTCACCCCAGGAGTCAAATCCTCATGATGAATCTGTAGGTACGTACGTACGTATGTATGTATGTATGTATCCTATCCGTGCCGTTTCTCCGGAAACCCTGACCAACACAGCCCCGTTTGTCCACATCCCAGCATCTCTTGCATCTCCTCTGTGTGCCGGGTCCTGTGTTCTATGTGGGGGATTTTGTAAAACCAGACTGGCCCCTCCAACAAATCCACGGAATCGGATGGAAACGCACACAGGTGCTCGTGCCGGACCGGGTGCAGGCGTGCAGACCCGCCAGGCCCCCACACCGTGCACAGACACACAGATGCACAGACGCACAGACAGGCCCGTGTGGGACACATGCACATACATACGTTCCTGGGGTGCACAGAGACCCCTGTGACGGGCCCGGCCCCCTGCCCTAGGGCTGGGATGCGCCACACAAACATCACACGTGCCCAGGAGGCCCGTGACTAACACTCACAGGTGCCCGGGCAGACTCACGGGTGCGGAGGGACACCCCGCGCACACTCGGTCGCACGCTCACGCACGCCCACGTGCCCACACTCATGCCCCAGAGCAGTCCGTGGCCGTGAATACTTTCCACATCTCGCTGCTAACCAAAGTCACCAGTTGGAACTTGTTTAATTGCTGCTGAAGAAAAGGACCCGTCAGCAGCTTCAGACGCATGCCAGCTCGCGGGGTGGGTGCCCTCCAGGGCCGCGGCTGCCTGGTAACCAAACCCCAGGCCCGGCCTCAGGAATGCAGGCCAGTGGGAGGGAGAAGGGAGAACACTCTTACCCCCTAATTTAAACATCTAAGCGTGGTACCCAAGCGCAGCTTGGCACGGCCGGGCTGGGCCTGCCGTGGGCACGTGAAGGGCAGGCGGTGATGGCTGACTGGCATGGCCCTCGCGGTGCCAAGGGTCCTCCCAGGTCCCAACAGCCCAGAGCCTGCCTGCCCCTTGCCCCCTCACCGTGCTGGCACAGCGTCTCCGATGGCCTCCTCACAGCCACCCGCACACCCCCTTGGTGTTGCTTCCGTCCACCGCCGCCTCCTCATGCTTTCCTGACCGCCTCACACGGCATGCGCCTCGGGGGGCTTTGAGGCCCTCCCTGGCCATCCCGCCTCACAGCCAGGAACTCTGGGCTTCCCCCAGCTCCGTGGGCCCCTCTGCCTCTCCAGCCGCCGTCGTTGCTGTGTGCTTGGGGGTCCCCTTTGCTCATCAGCTGTTTCAAGCCCGGCCTGGTAACGGGGACGCTGACAGGGTCGAGCCAGCTGGACGAGGCTGACATTCTGAGGAGGGATCCTGAGGGGAGGTCCTGGGGGAGGATCCTGAGGAGACATCCCGAGGCAGCCACTCAAAACGGCCAGGGGTCATGGGCAGCCGCCGCCACCCCAGTGGACGGGTCAGTCCGGGTCGGAAGGATGTCCATGAGCCATGAAGGGTGACCCTACGGTCAGCCTGTGCTTCATCCCCGGCAAGGGCTTCCATTGCTCTCCACCTGGAAACTCAGCGTCATCAGGGCCTCCCTCTCCCCGAGGGGCTGCACCCTCTCTCCCCAAGAACGCTGGCCCTTCTGGTAGTTTCTGGAAGGAACCACATTCTGCCCTACTACATGGCCTTTGCCCAGACTGTCTCTGCCATTTGCCACCCCTCCAGCTCCACCTTTAAGCTCCAGGGCCGCACCCTTGGGAAAGGGCTTCCCTCGCCTCCCCACCAGACAAACTTACCGACTCCGGCCTTTCTAACACTAAGTGCCCCTCTCCCTTGACGTCTTCTACTGACTTGCCTTTTGACCCTACTGTTGGGTTAGCGTATTTCTCCTCCCCCAGACTCAACTCCTTCCGGGAAGGGACCCCGTCTGTGTCAGTCACCACCACACTCCTGCAACCTGGCATACAAAAGGCGCTCAATAAATTGGTGTGGAAATGAGGGAAGGGGAGGCCGTGAAGCCGGGCTCAGGGAGAGGCCGAGTCACAGCTGGCTGCGGGTCTTATACACGGGGTGGGCGCTCGTCACCTTAGTCAAAACACTCGGGTGGCAGGTCGGCCGTCTCGAGAAGACTCATCACTGCCTCCTCCCGCTGTCCTCAGGCGGAGTCCCCGTCCCTCTCCAGCCCCGCTCACCTGCCTGGGCGGGGTCCCCTCTCCCCCGCGCTCCAGCCGGCCACCGCCTGCCACCCTGTCCTCCTCGGGCAGTGGGGACCCGCATGGAGCCCTTGGCAGAGGAGGCGCCGGTCCAGGCTCAGCATCTGCTGTAACCGAGCCCCCGGAGGGCCCAGGGAGCCGAGGTCGGCCGCAAGGAGGAGGAGGAAGGGGCATCCCGCTGGTCCGGACCCCTGAGGTTGCTCTGAGGTCTGCGCGGGGACGGGGCTCCAGCACATTTCTGGAAAGATGCTCTCGTGGGTCATTCTTTTGTTCTTGAGCACCTTTGGCTTTTAAGAATGAGTTTGTTGGGATCCTCGTTTTGGGCTTTCCAGGGGCAAAAGAGATGCCTGCTGAGCCTCAGGGCCAGGTTGGAGCTCTGCTGGGTGGGGTCAGGGTAGGAGGAAGGACCCAGGGCCCCGGAGCAGCGTCGCAGAGGACATTAGGAGCCAGCAGGGCTCGCTGCCCCACTGTAGGGCTATCAGAAGGGGGTTCAGGAGGGGCACGGGGGTTTCTGACTCCCTCCATCCCGCGGTCCATCCGCAGGACCCAGCCTGCTCTGGATGGTTCTGTCGCTAAGGGCACCAGTCACAGTTCTGCCTCGACCCCCTGGAGCCCTGTTCTCTGCCGCGGTGGGGGTGGGGAGCATGGCTCTGGGAGGCAGGGGTCAGCAGAGGAGGAGCGAGGGCCTCCAGCTCCCCCATACACTCCCACGCGACTTTGCCTGTCTGCCTTCTCCAGATGCGGCCGGCTGACCTTGGCTCTCGCCTGCTTGTGTGGGGGGGGGCAGGTGACCCCCCGCCTTTCTTTCTGCCCATCAAAAAGGCAAACATCCCTGCCTGCTTGGAGCTTCCAGTCCAGGGGAGGGACCAGCGGCATCAGAGGATGCAGCAAGGGTGTGATTTGGGGACTGAGCCGTGAGCCAGGCCCGTGCTGGACTTCCCAAGGCTGCCTGGGACCGCGCCTTGCGGGACTCGCACGGAGAACACCCCGTTTCGCAGTCAAGGGGCCTGGACCTGAACCTGCCCTTGTCCCCTCCGTCTCCTGGCCTGCAAGGGAGCCCGCACCCCACCCTGCTTTGCCACTGCCCCCTGCAGAGGGGCTCTGGGAGGGAGGTGGCAGGATCCTGCTCCGACCCTGTCCCAGGGGCTGCTCAGTGTGGGCTCGAGATCTCTGTCTGGTGTAAGGAGCCACCAGGATCAAGTCAGAGCCCCGGGGGACTGTGCTCTTTCCCACAGCTTTCCTCCGCCAGGCCCTCGAGGCCCTTTGGGGGATGGGAGAAGAAGCAGCCTCCTTTCCCAGGCCCAGAGAAGGGCAGAGGCTGTGGATGGCCTGCCAGAGTCTCTCTTTCCCCACGGCTGAGGCGGCAGGCCCGGGGAGAGGCCTGGGTAGGAGCACAAGGCAGCTGGGGCGGGCAGTTTGGGGGATCCCGGCCAGGCTGCCCTGCACCCACTTGTTCCCTAGCCCCCCCCCATAGCCCCCTGAAAGACCACACTCCGTCTATGGAGCTCTCCAGCCCCCTGTCTGTTTTCAGAGCCTCCAGTGAGCTGTGTCCCAGGCTACCCCAGGGCCTTTGCACGGTGTTTTCTCTCTCTGGGATCCTCATCCACTTCCTGCTTCTGCACCTCACCATTCCTCCCCCTTGAGGGCACTCCGGGATTCAGACCAGATTATGCCCCATGACAAGCCCACCCACTCCCCTCTGGAGCCCTAGAATTTTAGGTTTTCCCACCATTTAAGCCACCTTGCCCCTTAGCAGCTGACACGGTCCTCACAGGAATACCACTGTCCCACACGAGAATACCACTGTCCCACACGGGAATACCACTGTGACTCTGGGACCCGGTCCTAGATACTCAGTGATGATGGGGGGCAGAGAGCCCCCACACTGTGAGTCTGACGCCTCCTTCCACACAGCCCAGGGTTCCCTCAGTTTTGCCTGTCCCCTTCTTCCGGGAGGCTGCCTGACAGCTCCTTGGTGCTTGGGGCCCAGGCCACAAAGCCTGACTCTTTCGGGATTTCCATCATTATCCTAGGACCAGTTGCTCTCCAGGCCATGGACACCACATCCCTGTCACCTCTAGGAACATCTGAGTCTGGGAATGGATGAACTTTGGAGGGACAAGGTTGGCCTGGACCACAGGCCTCTGTGGAGGCAGGCATCACAGAACCCGACCCTTCCTGGATCCCTCTGGGTGGTGGTGGGCCTTGAGGGACCAAGGCTTGGGGCTTGGGGGAGCAGAGACGGAATGTGGAGGAGGCTAAAACCAGATGAGCTCTGGCCCACTGCGGGGCGATGCCTACACGGGGCCGGCGGAGCGGCTGGCAGAGGCGGCCGAAGGGTTACAGGACACATTCTGGGTGTGCCTAGGCCCAGGTCTGGGCTCCAGTGTGACTCCATGTTACAGATGTGGAAAAGAGGCACAGAGAGGGTGGGTAACCGACCCGGAGTCACACAGCAGGGGGTGGGGACCTTAGTTTCTCCTGGAGCCACAGGCAGGGGTCGTCATTGGGAGGTCTGCCCCACGCCTTCCTCCCCTCCCCCGGAACTTCCCACCAGACTGATTTTTTTTTTTTTTTTTTTTTTTAAATTCCGGGACAGTTTCCATGCAGAGGAATGTCGAGCTGTTAGGCGTCCGCTGCCTGGCCTCTCTCCGGTCCGCTCAGGGCAGAGAACGTTTCCTTCAGCCCCAGTCTCCTGTGCTCCCGAATCAGCCCGTTGACCGCCGTAGATAAGACTGGTCTGAACTTTGTGGAACTGGAACCGTGAGGAATATTCGCTTCCTTCCCCAGCGCGACGCTTCCCGGGGTCCTCAGAGCTGGTGCGCGGGCCCGAGCGCTGTCCTCTTTGGCCATCGAGTAGCACTCGGTTCCATGGATATGCCTCATCTGACCGCGGACAGGCCGCGGAGAACCAGGTCACTCTGAACCTTCTGGTTCCAGGCTCTGTGCAGACACAGGCACGGTGGGCTGTGGGATTGACATGGTGGAACTTTGTAGGAACCTGTCATTTGAATGCCCTTAAAGGGTCACGGTAGAGAATTGCAAGCAACTCTGGAAGCAGAGAGAGAAAAGCGGAACGAACTCCAGACACCACCCTCCATGCCGGACTGCGAGTCCCCGGTATCTTCACCCGCGAACACTTTGGGATGTGGGGCAGAGACAGCGTTTGCGGGCAAGCTGCCACCAGGGGGGTTGGGAACACCTCGGTGTAGACGAGTCGCCTCTCTCCCCCACTTACCTCGTTGGGACATGAGCCATGGCCTCTGCCCCTGCTGAGGGGTCCGTGGGGACAGCCGTCCTCTCTGGGAGAGCCTGAGAGGGGCTCAGTACCCCGGGGCGGGGGGGAGGGACAGACTTGGGCCTCTGTGGCCCAGAGGCTTGGGCCTGCTTCAGCATCCCCGCCCAGACCTGAAGCTCCCGCCCATCTTCTCTTCCTGATGTCCACCTGCTGAGCGAGGACAGTCCGAGGACAGACACAAGCTGTGTGTAATAGGTGGGTCAGGGGTGGTGTTACATAAATGTAAACCCAGGATGGACCGGATGCTCTCTGTGTCCCCAAGACTCATGTCCTCACAGCCACCCCAGCCAGGGGCACCTGCCCAGCCACCCCGCTGCAGCCAGGGGTGCATCCAAACCCTGGCCTCCACCCCGCCCCAAGGGCTTCTGGGCATGCCTGGCTGCCTGTGGGTTTTCGTACCCCTTTAAACTCAATTTAATAAGGAGCCAGGACTGTGCCTTCAAAGGCCGCTCCTCAGAAGACATCCTTTTCACTCCATCTCCCTTCTGGGGACGGTGGCGTGAGTTTTGCTGTTTAATAAACAGGGCTGCCACGGCCGAGCCCGTGAAGCCTCCATCGAGAAGCTTTGTGTGGCCCTCTGACCCCGGCCGCCAAGCCGGGACCCCGGCCCCCCAACAATGCCCGCCCAGCCTGGGTGGCACCGTGCGATCCCTCTTGAAAAGGCCTTTCGCTGGGGCTGCCTTTTAAGAGGGAGACAATTGGCAGGAGGCCTGGCGCTTATTCATGCAGAACGGTACCGAAAGTGCTCGTAGCCAGAGTCAGGAGTGGGCAGCGCCCAGAGCAAGGGGCCCGCCAGGGCTGCGGGAAGCCGGTCGCTAGGCGACGGGGCCCCCAGGCATCTCCCTGCGGCCTCTCACAGCTCTCCGATGGCCCTGTTCTGGCCCCTCTTGGGACCCCGGGGGTGGAGAAGCAGGGTGCTCGTGAGCCTGTCCCCATGTCTTCGCCAGCTCAGCCTGGATGGGCTGGGAGACAGGATTCAGCTGTGTGTCCTGGCCGGGCCTCCTCCGGTGATGGGCAGCTCGGGATATTCCCAGCATCCTTTGCTGCTCTGAGAGTCGCTGAGGGTCCGTACAGCTCACCCTCTGCTTCCTAAGGGCCCTCCCTACCCACTACCCGGGACCCTCCCCCCTCCCCCGTGCCCTATCTTCTCCACTGGCGTCTCCAGAGGAATCTGCTGACTGTCTCCCCGTTTGTCTCCAGCAGACACCCCGCCTTGCTCTCCTTCCTCCTCAGAGGTGGGTTTGGCCCCCAGCACAGAAGGAAGTGGAGGGGGCAGGAGGGAAGGGGTGCGGCCCTGGGGTCCGGTCGTGCCTGGGTGGCTCTCCAGGCAGGAGCCAGGCCTTTGAACGGGGTTCGGAGCTGCTTGATTGATGTGAATAAATTCTGCCCCCACAGAGCTGGCTTTCGGGCTCTCCATCTTCCCCAGAGGTCCCGAGAACCTGATGCCCCACCCCCCTCTGGGGATTTTGGTCTATAATGAGAACCTGGAGACTCTTGGGACCCTTGGTTGGCCATAGGCCATGGGTGGACCCTGGATAGGGGCCACCCCCTTCGCTGTCCGGTCTCAGTTCTGGGTCACCCATATGACCCACTGCAAATACCACGCTCCACTTCCTGTCCCTTGTCATCCCCCCACCCCCTGCCAATTCCCAGCCCTCCGCCCCTCCCTGTCTCCCCTCACCCTCCTCCCCGCATCCTCTCATTGTCTGACCCTGCTGCCCTTCACCTTCATACCAGCCCACACCCCAGCCTCCACCCTTGGCTCCCAACCTGACCCCTGACTCTATTCCTTCCAGCCACAGACATGTCGCTGTCCAGTTCCTACAAGTTATGGGAGGCATGTGGCTGAAGGTGTCCAGTGAGTCCCCTCTTTCCTCCACCCCTAGACTCAGCGGGAAAGAAGGGCTTGTGGCCCATGCTGAAGAGGGACAGAAAGGAGAAAAGGGTCCCTGGGGACTGGGGCCATAGGACAGTTTAGACAGGAGTGTCACCAACCAGTTTTCTCTTGGATGAAGCCGGTGCTGGTGAGAGAGACTCTCGGGCCTTGAAGCCAGGAGACAAGAAGCCAGGCCCAGCCTCACCAAGGGTCCTGCCTTGGCTCCTTGTGTCTCCAGTGAGCACCTGCCCCATGGCCCGTCTCCCCCTTAGGAAAGTGGGCTGCCATAGTCACGACTCCTCCAGCTCACCAGCTGGGGGACAGGTGCCACGTCCCCCGCCATCTGCCCCAGTGGATGGGATCGAAGGAGGGAGGAGAGGTTTGGACAGAGAAACAAGGAGAGGAGAGGGTCAGCCCCACCCCTGCGGTGGGCTTGGACCAGCTCCCAGGAGCTGCCCACTGAGTTCCCAGGAATTTTCAGAACTGGCTGTTAACCATGGCCGTTATTAAAAATCAGATTATACAGATTTACAGTTGCATAAATCAGATCTCAAGTAAATGTCGAAGGCCTCAAAACTCATCACTCCCTGATTATTTGACTATTATCTATGCTCCGAGGCCCAGTGGTCTACTTGCCCCTTTGGGGAAAGACAGAATGACAAGCTACCGCACGTCTCTCCCCCACTGCGCGCTCACTGACGTCCCTTTCGTAGCTTGCCATTGGCCCTCAGGGTGGGAATTTACACCACGGACATTGGCAAACATTGACCGATGGCTTTGTTGGATGTCCAGACTTAAGAAAGTGCTAGAGAACATGGGAATTTGGGTTAAACCTAAAAGCATGGCATTCCGAAACTATTCCACTGTGCCCAGCCGAGAAAATTGAGAAAATATTCTCCCAAGATTCCGAATGACCCCCTTCAGCAAAGTCGTAGCTCCCGTTCTTAACAAAGGAGGAACGTTCCAACAGCCCGCCTTTGTTACCTAACCTGGGTGTTACTTGTTCAGGTCAATGACAGTGTCCTCCCACAGACGTACGCCTGTTGACCGATTACGGTTCTGAGTCGGCTCCAGGTGCCGATGTCAGCAAAAGCCCCAGGAGTGTTCTGTGAGCTGCTCTGGCCGTGTGCGGTTACCGGAGAGAGAGTACTGTGCGTTGTAGATGATCTGGAGATTCGGGCTCTGGGGCATCCTGGCATCAGCTGCGCATGAGCTGGGATGGACGGCCAGGGAGGCATCTGTCAGCGGGGTGACCCAGACTTCCAGGAAAGCGGCCAGGCCTGAGCGCCCCGCTCACCGAGTTTTTGCCAGTTAATCCCAAGCACCCAGCTTGTTTCCGGACGAAGAAACGAAACATCCTGAGGAGCTCCGCCGCCCGTTCAAGGCACCTGTCTGCCCTATCGCGGACCGCCTCCCTGACTTTTCATCTCCCACTCGGCGTTACACACACGGGAGCCGTCCGCACTACCGTGCGGACCTGTGGGTCGTCTGTTCTCGTGGCCACGTGGTATTCAATCGGGCAGATATACCACAGGTTACATGTTCCTTTCCTGTGGCCATCTGGGTCCTTCGCAGGCAGGATTACTGGGAGCGGTGCAGCCACCAACGGCCGTGTGTGTGTGTGAGCACAGGGGAGCGGTTACGCAGGGTGGACGTGTGGGGTTTGAACCACTGGCCCGGGGGTAATCATGGACTTCGCTTTAGCAGATTTCACAGGACAGTGTCTCAAAGCGGCCCCTGTGTACCACCCCCCCCCCGCCCCATCGGCCCCATGTGAGTGTTCTAGATCCTTCATTTCATCTCCCACACTGAGTAGTATCTGTCTTTACATTCGTTCTCGTTTTAGCCATTCTGACGAGCATATGCCGTGTCTGGCTGTGGTTTTGAATTGAACTTCCCCGACGACCGATGAGTTTGATGCTTTTTCACACGCATGGTGGCGGTTTGGATACCCACATTACAACGCGTGCATCGAGCCCGCTGCCCATGTTTACTTGTCATTGATTTGAAGGAGCTCTTTGTATATTGCGGGTATGAATAGTTGTCAGACTCTTGTATAGCAATGAGCTTCTCCTGCCCTGCGGGTTACGTTTTTACTTCCTAATTGGTGTCATGTGATGAGTAGAACTTCTTAATAATCTTCATAAAGCTTAATTTAAAAGTATTTCCTTTTATGGTGGCCACTTTCTTGCATCCTATTGAAGAAATCATTGCCTAGCCCAGTGTCATGAAGATGTTTCCTTATGTGTCTTCTTAAACCGTCGCAGTGGAGTCTGTCATCTCTCAGGAGTTGATTTCTATATATGCTAGGGCCCACACGTGGGTCCTCATGACCAAGCAGAAGAAAGAGGGGTCTGTTATATGGCAGATCTGGCCCAGAGCACGGAGCTGGTCTCTGACTTGGTGAAGCCAGGGGCGGGTGGAGGCCCCGAGGAGGGATGTGAGGCTGGAAGGAATCGGGAGAGGGGTTCTGTCCTGTCCTGCCAAAGGGGATGGTGGCCTGCCCCAGGCCGAGGGTGTGGAACAGTGGCATGGAGGCAGTCAGCAGGATTTGAAGAGTGGGAACAAAAGGGCAGAGCCGGGGGCGGGGAGTAGAGCACTCAGGGGTAGGTTGCCCAGACACCTTTGCGTCCAGGCTGCAAGGAGGCACGTGGGGCCGGGGTTAGGGGAGAGAGAGGCAGCTGGGTGCTCCTGGGTGCTCCCTCAGCACGGAGGGTTTCACGGAGGTGGGGGGCTTTGGATCGGGGATCCCCAGTGGGCTCCGGCACACGGCGTGCTCACTGCGCCTTCAGCGAATGAAGGGATGAATGAGCGAACGAACAAATGAAGAGTGGGACTCCATTCCCAAGCCTGGAGCCATGTTTGTATGTTTTGTTCTTCCCTTTGTTCCCTTGACAGTCCTGGAGAGTGGTGGGATGGTCCGTGGCCACGTGGCCCAGACCCCACCGTGGCCTCCCCACTCCCCAAGGGAGCCTGGTGCCCCGCCATCCACACTGCCCCACGCGACCACAGCAAGAGGACGACTTTCCTCCTGGGGTTATTCTTGTTAATGGGGGCACCGAGCCAGGGTCTGGGCACTCCGAAGACGACTGCCCCCTTGGTGGTGGCCGTCCTGGACAAGACTGGACGAGGCTGAGTCCCAGCCCACCATGCACCATGGGCAGCACGGTCCTCCCTCCACCTGCGGCGCTCCTCTTTCCAGCGTGGAACGGAGCCCGAGCCAGAGAGGGGGAGGGCTTGTCCACAGTGCCTGCCCTCCCCCCGCCCCCCCCCACCCCCACGTCCTGGCAGGGCCGGCTTCCCCAGGAGCGGGGCACAAGGCCCTGCTTGGGGGGGTTGCATGGGGGTCCCTGCTCATCCTGAGATCCTTGCTCGTTGTCGAACAGGGGGCCCTGGAGCTCTCCCCGTTCCCAGCCAGTCCCGACCCCAAGGCACCTTCTCCTGGGTGGGCAGCAGAGCCTTCTCCTTTCACTGGAAGGCAGTCGCCACTCCCAAACACAACCCCTTCTGACTGCATATCAGGACGTGCACGAATAAAGGACAGGAAAAAAAGGGACACTCCAACCTTTCCTGGGGAACACGGAGGCCCGTTTTAGCTTCGACATCGGGTGTCCACGTCCCTTTGCCAACACAGAAGAATAAAGCCACGCGGGTTGGGGTGACAGCTTCCAGAGGGCCTCCCGAGCACCTTGCCGATGAACTTCACTTGGGGACACTCAGGGCAGGGGGCCGAGTGGCCACCCTCAGACCTGAAGGCAGGAGAGCACAGGGAGGGGGTGCTTGGAGTCCCGGGGGCAGACCCGGAGGTCTGGCCACCCTGCTCCAGCCTGCGGGGCACAGGGGGAGGCTGGGGGGGAATCACTGGGCTGTCCTGTGCCTCAGGGTCGCATCTGCAAGCTGGAACCCCCGGGGCACCCAGGCCACCGTCCGTAAATGAGAGCTCGATATCTGAGTGCTGGCCCCAGAGTTCTCTCCGGAGTGGCCCCGCCCCTGCATGAACCCCAGAGGTGGATGCTCAGAAAGGGACAACCCCCTTCTTTCTGCTCAGATTTGGTCCTTCCTGCCCTCCCTCCCTCTGTTCTCCCACGACTTTCCCCACACTCTAAGGGTGGCCCCATTCTGATACCTGATAGTGGGTGCATGGGGCCTCCCCAAGCTTGGCTATTAAGGCCTCTGTTCTGCAGACAGTGGCCTGAGCCCCCCGCTCCCCTCAGCCGTGGGCAGTCACGAGTCTGGGTGCTGTTTGTCCCGGCACCACGACCCCTGTGGCCTAGACCACCCGCCCCCCACCTGTCCACTTTTCTTCACGGATCACGCACGCTGAGTCCCCTCACCCCACGCCCAGCTCAGGGCTCTCGGGGGATGAGACTTACGGGCTTGGCATGAATAAGGCGCCCCGCGCTCAGCCCTCCCCCCACTGTCTCTGAGACCACCCACGGGACCTGGGGGACTGGTGTCCTCTTCTCGTGGCTAGCAAGTCTGGTGGTGGTTTTGGATGAGGACAACTGGAAGCCGTCCCGAGCCAGGAATCCAAGTTGTCCTCTGCCCCTGGACGGCAACGGGCTCGTGTTTGTGGTTGCTGGGCCCCTGTGGACGAGCCCCAGATTCCAAGATGGCAGCCCAGGGTCTTCGGGCCTGGCACCAGTCGCCCCTCGCTGGGTGGCTTGCCTTGGGGTCTGACGCTCGATGCCATCAGGCCAGGGCATGCCAGTGGGCAGAAGCTCTGGGCATCGTGGCCTGAGAGCCATGGGGGTGAACCAGGCATGCCAAGGCTTTCGCGGTCCCCTTGCCAGGCGGTGGCGGGGAGCAGTCTTGCTGGAGGCAGCGTTCCGGTTCCCCTGGCTCTGAGAAGGAGCTTCAAGGGCCAAGGAGGTCGTGAGGCTGAGAGAAGGTGCCCCAGGAATGTGTCCATGTGGCCGTCCGGCCTCCCCGGCCCCACCCCAGTCACCCCCGAGCTGGCCTGCCTGTGGCCTCGTCTGCAGGCCCGAGTGTGGTCTGGCTCCCCGGCTGACTGAGCACGGCCCCCACACAGCCCCTCTGGTTCCAGGCAGAGCCACCCAGGGCCCCTCTGTGGGCTCTGGAAAGATCAACAAACAGCCCGAAGCAGTGGAAACATCTCCTGCTCTCCAAGTTCAGAAGACGGGCCTGGACAGAGAAGGACCCCAGACGGGGTCGCCTCCGTGAACAAGGTATAGCCTGTGTGTGGGGAGCTGAGCAGACACCCTCCGGCCGCCGGGAAGCTGGGACAGACAGACGGCATCTGTGCCTAATGGGGCAGAGCAGGAAGCAGGAGCCTCCGCGGAGCCTGCCCAGCAGAGGCTCTTGGCCCCCCGCACCGGCAGGGAGGGGGGAGCCGGGAGGCAGGAGAGGCCGCGGCCCTTGCCTCACCGGGGGACCCTGGCAGGGCCCTGCCTATGGGGTCTGGGCTCTCACTGAGCAAGCAGGGGCCCCTCGCCAGCTCCAGGCGGTTGTGACCAGGGCCCCCCTTGCATGAGCCTCTCCGGCTTGGGAAGGGGCATCGGGTTTGACCGAGAACTGGCCTCTCGATCTGGATCCTCAGAACCTGGAAATAGCTGGTATTTGCTGGGACAAGTGTGTCAGGCAGGCTTCCTGGGGCTTTTCCTGCCGCATCATCTCGTTGTCTGTCAAGCACCGATGTGCTGGGCCTGATTACGGTTCCCATTCCCGAGGTGGGGAAACTGAGACCCACAGAGGCTCTGTGGCAGTGCCAGGGAGAAAGCAAGTCTCTGATCTGCCCCCCAGTGTGCAGTGCCGTCGCGGGGCCCTGGGGAGGCCCCTCTGGGGACGCAGTCCTCCGGGAGCTTGACGATCTCTCAGCATGTGCTTCAAGAAGAACGAACGAGAACTTTAAAGAAAGCTAGAAGAGCACCTGGTATTAGCACCTACTCTGTGCTGGGAAAGAGTCTCCTCCTCCTTCTCCTCCTTCACCACCTCCGGCATCGCCTCCAGCGTCGTCTCCAGAATCGCCTCCAGAATCGCCTCCAGCATCGTCTCCATCATTGTCTCCAGCATCGCCTCCAGCATCGTCTCCATCATCGTCTCCATCATTGTCTCCAGCATCGCCTCCAGCATCGTCTCCACCATCGTCTCCACCATCGTCTCCATCATCGTCTCCATCATCGTCTCCAGCATCGTCTCCACCATCGTCTCCACCATCGCCTCCAGCATCGTCTCCACCATCGTCTCCACCATCGTCTCCATCATCGTCTCCATCATCGTCTCCAGCATCGCCTCCAGCATCGTCTCCACCATCGCCTCCAGCATCGTCTCCACCGTCTCCATCATCATCTCCATCATCGTCTCCACCATCACCTCCAGCATCGTCTCCACCATCGTCTCCATCATCGTCTCCATCATCGTCTCCATCATCGCCTCCAGCATCACCTCCAGCATCGTCTCCAGCATCGTCTCCATCATCGCCTCCAGCATCGTCTCCATCATCGTCTCCATCATCGCCTCCATCATCGTCTCCATCATCGTCTCCATCATCGTCTCCAGCATCGTCTCCATCATCGTCTCCAGCATCGTCTCCATCATCACCACCATCATCGCCTCCAGCATCGCCTCCAGCATCACCTCCATCATCGTCTCCATCATCGCCTCCAGCATCGTCTCCAGCATCAGCTCCAGCCTTTCCTCCACATCACTTCCAGCAGCACCAGCATCAGGCTGGTCCCATTTACTCAAACGCCCTGGGGACCTGGTGTGCAGGAGGTGATGCGTGGGCCTTCTGAGCGGAGTCCCTCTCATCCTCCCAGCACTACCACGGAGAAGGGTTTTTGTTTAACTTTGCTGATGAGGAAAAGGAGGCTGGAAGCTCTTCCCCACGTCTGTCTGACCTTCAAGCGCTGAGGGCAAGGAAGGAAAGGGGACAGGGTCTGTGGACGTCATGTTGCTCACACCTCCCCTTGGGAGGCCTTCACCGGGGCCTCGACTTGCGGTGACCAGAGGTGTACTGGTGCTGAGCACAGAGCCCTGGGAAGTTGTCTCCCTTGTCAGCTGGGTGTTTGTGCCTGACCAAGCCGTGTGCTCCTCGAGGGGCTTTGTCCTCCTCGCCCCTGAATTCAAGGCTCAGCCTGGGGCCTCTGCACGCCGCCATGGGTCTTGCTGGGATGCGTGGACAGGAAGCTCCCTGTGACCATCACTGCCACTGGCAAACTGGCTCCCGAGTGGGCCCTGTGCCCCTCTACCCAGCCTGTGCCCACTGACCTCCAGGAACCAGGCGGTGGCAGGGGACACCCACGATGACCACATCCTTGCATCCGACAGAGATGACTCTTCTGTACCTTTCTGGCCATGGCTTTCCTTCATGTGTGCCTCCGTCCACCTCTGCCCATGTGACACCAGCCAGCCTGTGGGACGTGGAAAGAGTCCACGCCTGAAACTCCTCCTGCCATTGTCTGGACATCCCTTGAGCTTGGTCCTCTCCCACGGGGCCCAGGAGCTTGCATTTTGTGTGGCAAAGCCCCGAGAGAAGCAGACCCCCTTGGGGATCTGACTAGGAGGGTGTGCAGGAAGGTGGGGGCAGCAGTGACCCAGGACATTGGGGCACAAGTCAGGCACCCTTGGAGGAGGTCCCGGTCCACCATAGATAAGCATGTCACACCTGCTCTCCAGAGCTACATCCCTTTCTCTGAAAAGGAGGTAGAGTTCACAGTGGTCCCCTGCTACTGTAGGTGTGAGGATTCAGGCGGCCACGCCTGCTGGGGCTGAAGAAATGTAAGTTACTCCGGAACCATTGCCCCTAACCTCCCCCACCCCATCCTGCCTGGAGTCTCCCAGGGCCCCTGTTCATCAGGGAAGCCCCCATTCTCTGTCCTGCAACTTCATGTCCGCTCTAGGCTAATCCCTGTCTGTTTTTCTGCCTTCCCCCCTGCACCCTGCTGTTTCTAGTAGGGTGATACCTTGTCCTGGTCAGCCTTGGACTTTCCCGGGCTTTGCTGTGAAAGTCCCACATCTGGGAACCCCCTCAGTCCCCACAAATAGGGCTGGCCGGTCACCCTCATCCCCTGGTGTGTGTGACGCCATCCTCAGGGCTGCCGAAGGCCGCAGAGGACACTGCCCCCCCAGCCCCCAAGGCCGCAGAGGACACTGCCCCCCCAGCCCCCAAGGCCGCAGAGGACACTGCCCCCCCAGCCCCCAAATGCACGCCCGCCCCTGCTTGGGCATCTGACTTCTGTTGTGAGTGCGACTCCCCCACCCGGCGCCATTTCAGCGAGTCCCGCTCAATCCTGGAGGCGGTGGGGGTTGACAAGGTCCCCTGGGTCCCCAGTAAACAGAAGAGTAAGCGGCTCAGAGCAAAGGTCCGGGGTCCCTTAATTAAGTGGAGAAGGGAATTGGATTACACGCAGATTTTTTCTTCAAGATTTTATTTCTTTGTTTGACAGAGAAAGAGAGTGCAAGCCGGGGGGGGGGGGGGTGGGCAGGAGAGGGAGAAGCAGGCTCCCCGCTGAGCAGGGCTTGATCCCAGGACTCTGCGATCATGACCCGAGCCAGAGTCAGACACGTAACCGACTGAGCCACCCAGGTGCCCCACGGGCAGAATTTTACCCAAACAGAGAATTCTCTTTCCAGCTCAGGCCCCAGTGGGAAGTCGTGTACCATCTCCAACACTCCCCCGTACAAGGCACCCTCTGTGTATGGGGCAGGGGAGAGGGGGCATGTGCCGGGGGCGGGGGGGTGCCTCAGCCGCAGGGCAGCCAGGATTCCAGCCATCTCTGGCTGTCCCCAAAGTTTACCGTTTTTCCGACCCTCCTCTCCTCCCACCTGCGCCCCAACCCCAGCCTCCCCTCCTGCCTCGTCCTTGTGGCCTCGCCCTTCCCTCCCTGGCCTGAGCCCACAGCAGACGTGGGCCTCACCCCTGCTGCCCCTCGGTCCCCATCCCGCACCTCCCGCAGGCTGTCCCACAGGCTGTGTGGGTGCAGCAGGTCTGACTGCTCCCAGACAATGGCCAGCAGGAGCCTCTGGAGGCTCGGTGTCCCCATCTCGAGGAGTCCCCCTGGGGGACATTTCAGAGGTGGAGCCGATAAGATAGTGACAGTGACACCTCCAAGCGTCCAGGTGACAGGTAGGGGGACAGGGTGCGGTGGGTCACACAGGCGGAGTGTGCATGTGAAAACCACACCCTTCCTTTCTCCCTTCCTTCCTTCCTTTGCGGCTTTTTACTGGGACATCCTTTCACATTTGCTGAAAATTTGCCCGGATGGAGGGGATCCCCTCCCTGAACTCTAGACCCCTTGTTTCCAGCTCCCCAAGGGCTCGTGCTGGCCACACTCACACTGTCGCTTTGTCTCCACGCACGTACACGTGTGTACATACGTGGTCTCTGCGTGTGTCTACACGCAAGCCTGTGTACACGCACACTTTCCCCCTGATCATTTGAGAGTACGTTGGAGGCACAGGGTCCCTTGGCCGCCAGACACTTCAGCGCATTCTGAGAACAAGCACGTCCCCTTACACAACCAGGACAGGCTCTCGACACCAGGCACCGATACGATGTTAGGAACGAGTCCACCACCCGTGTTCGAACTCTGCTTGGTTTGGCTCTTTTTCCGCCCGTGCGGGACCCGCTCACACCCAGTTGTCATGTCTCTCTAGTTCCTCTGAGTCTGGACCAGTTCCTCAGCCGTATTTTGTCTCTGCATGACCTTGACATTTTGAAGAGTGGGGAGGAGCTATTTTGCAAGAACACCCTTGACCGACCGACCCCGGCAGGTCCGTGCACGCCCACTCCACGGCCCCCGATCCCCTCTTCCTCGCTACACCTCGCAGTCGCGGCCCAGCAGCTGGCCCCAGGGTGAAGGTGGGACGACCTCCTCCCCTCCCAGGCCTTTGGGGACAAGGCGACCACCCCTGAGACTCGTGGCTACTCACATGCACGGGACCCCAGGGGACAGGGTGCTTCTCTCCCTGATCCGGGAGCCCCTGAAGGCTGTCCCCAAATGCGATCACAGGTACCTGCAGGCAGGGCCCCAACTGGGCCCACAAAGCCCTCTGGCCCCGTTTCCCACGCCCTGCCAGGAGGAGACGCCCAGGGCTCCCCAGACCCCACAGCACCCTCCTGGGGCTCGCGGAGACCCTCCCACTGCAGTACCCTGAGATCCTCAAGGCCACCCCGGGTGGGGCCAGTGGAGACGGATCCAAGCTGCTCAGAGAGAGCCCAGTGCCGGCGAGGACGTGGGGAAGAGGCTGTCGCCATGGGTCACTGTGGCTGCAGGATTCGGACCAGTCCCTCCGGCTCACGGCTCGCCGCCCGCCGCTCGCCGATGGCGGACCCGCCGCCCTGTGCGTCCTCAGAGCTGCGTTCAGGTTCATCCACGTGCTCCTCCGGCCAGCCGGTCGGCACATACTCCGGGGAAGCCCCTGCTGTGAGCCGGGCTGGGCCCAGGGTCTGGGTACAAAGGCAGCTGGGGGCCCCTGGGTGTTTGCAGTGGGGGCGTCTGGCCGGCAGGGCAGGGTCCCTCCGCAAAGGGCTACTTCACTCTGCGGCCACTTCCTCCCCCTGCATGGGCTCCCAGCGGCCTCGCAGGCAGGGGTGCAGTGGGGTGGGGGTTGGGGGGTTGGCGCTCGGCACAGCCAGGCCTGGCGGGAGAGCGGGGGGAAGGATCCTCCTCCAGGCCAGCGGCCTGCCCTCCAGTGTGTCCTCTCTCCTCCGCGGTGGGTCTCTCGGTCCAGACACTGTGGCCAGGGCTGCCTCCCCGCATCCACAGGCCTGGCCTTGCTCCCCCAGAGCTTCGACATCCCCGTGTCCCCAGAGTGTGCGTGAGGCTCTGGACCTTGCTCAGGTGAGGAGCGAGCGGGTGTGGGGGAGAAGGGCTTCCTGGAGGACGGGGTCTTGTCTGCAGAGTCAGGCGGGTGGGGTTCCATCCTGCCTCTGCGTTCGCCTCTCTCTGTCCTTGGCACATCCCTGCCCTCTTCTAGCTTCAGGTTCCTAGCCGGAAGCTGTGTCCCCAAGGCTCAGGGCCCCCTCACTTGCTGGTGGGCGCCAAGCCCATTGGGTGAGCTGTGGGGGGCAGCCGCCCCGAGGATGCAGGGTGGGGCGCGGTAGAGGGCCCCAGTGGCCTCTGGGTTAGGCCCGTTCTTGGTGCCCCAGGCTCGATGCCCAGTGTCGTAGCTCCAGCCGGGTCTGGCCTCTCTGTCCTCCCTGGCCCGGCGGGGTGGACAGGAGGGCAGGTGGACGTGCCTGGGGACTGTCTCAGGGAAGGGAAGGGACAGGCGGCCCGGTGTGTGCCAGGTGCAAGGCTGGAAGATGACGATGACGACGATGATGACGGGGAGGAGGAGGAAGCTCGCCCTGAGCGTGGCTCTTGCCACAGGTCTCCTGACAGCCCAGTTACCCCCCTCAGGGCGCGGCCGCCGACGCCCCGATGGCCGCTAGCGGTTCACCTGCCACAGCTCCTGACCGTGCCAGCACCCAGCCCTGCTCCGACAGTGGGAGGACGAGAGCGTCCCTGTCACTGACGGAGACTGCGCCTGGCCTTTCGGGAAAACGAGTCTGCAGGTCAACCCCCACCAGCACAGGCCCCACGAAGCGTGGCCTCCCTGGCTGTGGCCTGAGGAGCTCAGGGAATGTCAGCCCAGGCCCTGTCCACTCCGCGGGAGGCAACGGGTCCACTGTGGGTCCCTGACTACCCAGGCCACCCTGCATATCCCAACAGGCCACCGCTTCACTTGTCCCCCAACCTGGAGGGTCCCCATTGCTGCCCCAAGGGTCTCTGGGAAAAGGCACTGGCCATGGGAGTCCCCGAGGGTGCAGAGAGAGCCCTGCCCTTTCCGCGTGGCCTCTGCAGGACATTACCTCATCCCTCATGGGGCAGCTCGGCCCCGGGCCAGCGGATCACACTGGGAATGTGCGTCTCGCTCCTCCGGGTCAGGCCGGCAGAGAACCAGAAACTAGCAGGTCCCACGGCCTCGCTCCCCACCCGTGCTGTCCTGGGTGGTCTGGGGGACAGACAGACCCTGCAGGGGACAGAGGGCCCACCCAGCCCGGGCACTGGGGTGCTGGCCCACCCCGCAGAGGCGGAGGATGGCGAGGGGAGAGCGGGACTGGCCGGCCCCGTGGGCTGCGCTGCGGAAACTGCAGGAAACAGACGCACCCAGAGGAAGCTGCCGGTCGGTCCAAGAGCACTGGGCCCGGCCACGTGCTAAGGCGCCCGCCCCCTGCCCCCCCCCCCACGGCAGTGCCAAGGGGCGGGGCCAGGAGGAGCCTCAGGGCCTGAGGTGCCCTTTCCAGGGCCGAGGGAGCTGCTGGGAGCAGCGTGCAGTGAGCCCAGCCCGGGTCCCCCGACCTTGGAAGGGGCCAGGGCCTGAGTCACAGCCGAGCGAACAGGGACGGCTGAAGTCCTGTCCTTCCCGGGCCACCAGCCTGCCATCACCCCCGAGGCTGCTTGCCGGCTGTCCATGGCCCAGCCCAGCGTCCCCAGGACGGGCGTGGGCCCCAGGACGGGCGTGGGCCCCAGGAGGTCAGGGTCAGGCCTCAGCTCAGCCACCATGTCCCAGGTGCCCCAGTCTGTGCTGTGCCTTCACGGTGTTTCTCTCCCTCGCGAGGGCGCGCCCTGCTTCCCTTTGTGCAGCGACACCCCCACGGCATGCGTCTGCTGGAGCTGCCCAGGCCAGGCCCCCCCGACGGGGCTCACACGGCAGACACGCCCAGTCCCCAGTCCCGGAGACGGATGTCCCGGACGCAGGGGCGGGGTCCCCCTGAGGCCTCTCTCTCGTGTGTGGACGGCCGTGCTCCCCCTGGGGCCTCACGGGGTCGTCCCTCCATGCAGGTCTGTGTCCTGATCCCCTCTTCCTGTAAGGACCCAGGTCACACGGGATCAGGACCACCCCGGTGACCCCGTGTTCCCTTGATCACCTCTTCAAAGTCCCCACCCCCAGATATGGTCCCATCCTGGGGTGCTGGGGGTCAGGGCTCCGACGCAGGAATCTGGGGTCACAGCTCACCCCGTGAGACTCCCTGAGGAAGCAAGAGACTGTGCCACGGACGCCTCACTCGTCTGTTTATTCCAGAGCTGCCGGCCGCGGGCCCTCTGTGGGCAGGGGGGCGGTGGGCGCTGTGATGGACAAGATGACCCCTTCCCTCACGGGGCTTCCCGAGGAGGAAGCCGGGGAGGACGATGCAGAAGAGGCAGGGAGACAAACATAACGGTGACGGGTCCGGCATCATCCTCGAGCCCTTTCTTCTCTTACCTCCCACCTCTGGGTGTGAGTCCAGCGAGCCCTGCTTCTAGAAGCCGACGGCCTCTCGACACGGCCACCGCCCGGTCCCCCAGTGCCTGGAGCCTGGCCCTGTCTCAGTGCTCACCCCCGCTCCCCGGCCCCTCTCTGCACAGCGCCCTGGGTTCCTAACGCGTCTACACCAGACCCTGCGGCCTCTTGCTCCACACACGCCCGTGGCTGCTCATTTCCCCAGAGTGAACACACCCGTCCCCCGGCGGAGTGACCGCCACCACCACCGTCCATCCTGTCTCCCGCTACTCGCCAGCCCCCTGCCGCCCTGCTCCGTCGCCAAACTCCAAGTACGCTCCTGCCCCAGGGCCTTTGCCCGGCGGTGCTCCTTGCTCAGACATCCATGGGGCCCTTACCCTCACCTTTTTTAAGTCTTCAGGAAGGTCACCCTGGACCACTTCATTTAAATTGTCCTCCTGATCCCTTCGGTCCCAGATCTTGTTTCTCTTGCTCGTTGTCCTTCTGTCTTGACGAGGATGTGGGCTCCATCAGGACAGAGAGGCTCGTGTGCTTTCTTCCCTGCTGAGGCCGCACCAGCGCACGGCCTGCTACTCAACCAACACTGAGCCATCACGCATCTGAGTTGTTTCGTCTTTTTCCTCAACGGCTGGTAAGCGTCTTCCCTAAGGAGCCGGATAGTAAGTATTCTAGGCTGCGTGTGTCCTGCTCTCTGTTGCAATTACCCAGTCTGCGGCTGAAAAGCAAAGCTGTCAGCGGCAACACGGATAGGAATGGGCATGGCTGCGCGCCAATAAAACTTTATTTACAAAAGCAGGCAGCGGGCCGGAATTGGCTGTGGGCTACCATTTGCAGACCCCTGGCTTATCTAGTGAACCAGGGCCTGACACCATCCCTCCAGAGCCCTCTCCCGTCCTGGGCAGGTGCAGGGCACTCATGCACCCTCCATGTCGGTGCCATCCAGAAACTTCCAAAGCCAGTCAGGCATTTGAAGCCTCTTGAGTCCCCAGGGAGGGGGCTGGTTAGGAATGGTTCCCCCACTTTGCAAATGGCAAAGGGGAGGTTCAGCAAGGTCAGGGGCTCACAGGGCCCACAGCTGAAAGGTGAGAAGCCCTGCCCCCCTCCCCTCCCTTCTTTACCTGCCCTTGCCCCCAGCCTGTGCTCGCTGATGCTCCCCAAACACCTGCCCCTTCCTGCCCTGGAATTCCCCCCCCCCCCGAGTCCAAGTCCCCAGACGTGCTCCCAGGAACGTGGAGGAGGGAAGAACGCCTTCGTGGAAGAAATGGGTGGGTCACCTTGGGAAGCAATTCCGCCTTTCCTGGGGGAGCTGAGACTGCTCATCCCGTGAGTGGGCGGTTCTGCCCCCAAGCCCTCGCCCACACTCCCACGGAGCGGATCCCTGCGGCAGCGTCCACGGCAAGCGTGCAAACACCCCGCGCGTCCATCCGGAGCACGGTGCTGGGGCACACGGTTAGGACGGTGGGGCCATGCACGTGAACGGACCAGGGGCGCGTACGCCAGCATGGCTGACCCGCACTGACGCAGGAGACCGGGCTCCTCGTGCAGGGGCGTGGTGGGGGGATCCTGGGACGGAATCACGAAAGCGGAGCCAAGCCTGAGAGCCGGGTAGTGAGCCGGTATGAGCTTCTTACTGCGGACCGGCAGGCGGCCGCAATGAGGGATTAGCCCCAGGGGCAGCCGGGAGCAGGGGGCAGGGTGCTCGGGACCAGCCCTGCTCCCTGTGCGCCCCCACCCTGGCGCCCCCTCCCCTCCACCCTCACGCTGGGCTTCGCCTGCACCGGGCCCTCTACCTGCACTCCCGGCCCGGCCTTGGTCCTTGCGGCTGAGCAAGGTGAACGTGGGACATGGGGCGGGGCCGCAGCCCAGGGGGCGGAGCCGGAAGGGGAGGGGCACCGACGGGGGTGTGGCCACTGGGCTCCGCCCCAAGAAGTTGGGAGAGGGACGCAGCCGTGCCAGGTGCGGGGAAGCAGGCGGCCTTTCAGAGCCCTGCCCTCCCTCTTCCCAAACCCGAGAAATGCAGAAAAGCGGAAGAAATTAAAAACAAATGAGAAGAATAACCAGACCCCAGGCACCCTCATCACCCTGAGTTTCCCCCCAATTCCTGGAAGAGGAACAAGCAGGTGGAGGTGGGGGCTCCGACCAAGGACTTGGCCCGAGTGGGGCGCGTGCTTCCAGGTTCCAGGGTGAGGTCACCTCCCCGCCCCCGGGGCAGCAGGCAGATCGGGCTCCCGCACCCTCTTCCTGAGCTGGAACCCCAGCGCCACGGGGACCTCGGTTCCAGCGTCTGTCCCACGTGGGATGGGGCCTCCTCCGTTCTGGGTCCTTCGTGGTACCGGAACCTAGAGCTCTCGGCCTCTCCGTTCCTGCCTCGAGGGAATCTCCCTTCCTTTCTCGCGCCCCGCGGCTCCGCCCCTACGGGGTTACCATCCCGGGATTCTGAACTCCGCGCGCCGAGGGCTGGGTGCTCGCTTCTGCTTCCATGTGGCCGAAAGCAGACCACGTTCAGACGACGGTCGGTCACCGTTCACCGTCCCCTGGTGAGGTCGGCGCTATATTCGCCCTCCTACTTATAGACAGGGAAACTGGGGAAGGGGGCGTGGGTAACTCGTCTCCAAGTCCAGGGCTAGCAGAGGTACAAGAGGTCAGAACTCGAGTCCAGCTAACTCCAGCGCCCAGGACTTCTCCACGGGGCTCGCTGCTCCCAATGGCCCCGGGTGCTGCCAGCGAAGGTTGTCAAATAAAATAAAGGACACAGTGAGGCGTGACCGTGTCACCGTGGGAGAGAAGAGGGAAAGCCCGTCTCAGGGCTTCTAGGAAGAAATGAGAAGCATACACTTTCTCCAATTCTCCATTCTCTGCAATTATTTGGGGGCATACTAAAAGTTATTCGTTGTGTATCTGAATTCAGATTTAACAGGATATCCTGTATTTTTAGTCGCTAAATCAGGCCACCATGCTCTCAGCTGATGTTGGGAGCTACAGGGCTGCCCTCCTGATAAGCTCTCCCAGACATCTGGAGACTTGGCGGCTAAGCTCTCTCTGTCCGTCTGGTTGAGGGGCTGGATCTCGTCCCCCCAGGGAGGTCCTCAGGCTGTCACCGCTGCTGAACTTGAACTTAAGCGTCTGTAGCTGTGAAGGCTCCTGCTCATTGCTGCGGTCCGGAGAGGGCAGGATCTCAAGGTCACCTTCATCCAAGGGTCCCCCAGAAGGCTAGAGGCACACACCTGCCAACCCTGTGAGGAGAAGGAGGCAGGGTAGCATAGGGAGTGGGGTGAGCCAGGGTAAGGTAGGGAGTGGGGTGAGCCTCCGGTCTGGGCACATGCCTGCTTTGCCCAGGTTACCCACACCACCAAAGCCAGGGCAATGTGGGGGGAGCGCTCACTGGGACGACCTTCCCGAGGGCAATTTCTCAATTCACGTCCAAATGTCAAAGCGTATCCCCTTTGACTCAGCATTTCTACTTCTGGGAACTTAGGCGAAGGAAATGTTCCAACCGGGTACAAAGATGATGGCTCAGGGGTGTTCATCCCGGCGTGGGCTATAATACCTGGAAACGGGCAGCAGCCTGAGCGTCTCTCGGTCCCGGTGGAATCATCAAGCATCTGTGTGATGGAAATGCAAGCTGTCTTTAAAAACAATCTTGTGGATCTCTGTCTGTGGAGATGGGAAGGAACCTGCCATCTGCGTTTGAATTAAAAAGGTAAGTCATACAAGAGCAAACATCCTGCTTTCCTATGTATGTGAGACTGCCTCTGTGTGTGTGTGTGTGTGTGTGTGTGTGTGTGTGTGTGTCCTAACCCTGGAAGAATGGAAAGGAAGCATGTTCAGCGAGATGACAAATGCAATATGGCAGGACTGCTGGCTTTCCCCCAACATGTATTCTCCCTTCACCTTTAGCAGCAGAACCCACAACTTTCAGCTGAGCCCATGGCTTACCTTAATACAGACCGTATATCCCAGCTTCTCTCGCAGCCAAATGCGGCCACGTTACCAACAGGCGATAGAAAGAAATGACATATTGCAAGTGGCATGCGCCTTCTTCATCCCCGCTTCCGTCCTGCAGGCTGGAACACAGTGGTGATGGCTGGAGCTCCAGCTGCCACCCTGGACCAGAAGGTCACAGGAGGATTGTGTCTCCAGGGTGATGGCTCAGGGAACGGTAACGAGCCTCCATCTTTGAAGGCTTTGTAAGCGCCCATCCGCTCATCTGCTATGCAGCCAAACTTAACCCCGACCCCTCCAAGTAGTTCCTTTAGCTGGCAAGATCTCTGGGGATTTAATTATCTTTTTAAATTGTTTTTTGGTTCTCTTAAGTTTGTACTTTGAACATTTATGCATCATTTGTGTGGGTTTAAAAAAAAAAACTTCATTTTGAAGCAAATAAGGAAGAGATAAAGCGGACACATGTACTTACAGTGCACCAAGCTGTGTCCTAAAACCTTCCCGTGAACATTGCATTTTGTCCTTGCAGCAGCCCTACGGGGTGCGTCATTGTCTTCGGCTCCCGGAAGGGAAGCTGACATGGAAGAGAGCTTGAGTCGCTTGTCCCGGTGCCTCTGCTCATCAGCAACAGCACGCGGGCAGCCTGGCCACCGAGTCCACAACCATGAGCACGACTCCGCCTGCCACCGAGGCCCTCCAGCCTCAGAGGCTACACCATGCCCACCCTACTTCTCCTCTCCCACCATCTAAGGGTCCTCCCTGGAGCTGCCCTGGAGGGCACCTGGGGTGACCTTGCCCTAGATGCTGAGGCTCAGTGACTGGGGCTTTGCAGGAGTGGGGGTTTGCAGGGCTCTTTCTTCTCCTTGCTCATTCCACAAGCAGTCGTGAGTGCCCACCAAGGGCCTAGCTCTGTGTCTGGTGACCCTAGCCCAGGAAATCAGAGACACCTGCCCTGGGAAGTGACCCATGATCTGGGATCTGAGGCCAGAATAGGAGTCACCTGAGTGAAGTGGGAGGTGGGAGTGGATATGCTAACTAGAGGCAATGGTGTGGGCAAAGGCCCTGTGGCAGGAAGAATTCGCTGGGCACACCCACAAGCATCCTGTCATTCCAGGCCCACCACAGCCTGCCTTCCCCCAGCCCATTGGCTCTGCAGATGACTGAAGGTGAGAGAAACAGCCAAGGGGCTCCTGGCACTATTGTCCTTCACCACGGCCACCATAGATGGCAAAGGCCTTGCCTCAAACTCTCTGTCCTGCTAGAGCCCAGAGCTCCGCAGCGGGGACCCCAATTCCTGCCTTTGAGACCTCGGACTGAGGCTTTCTTTGGGGGCCTTGGGCATGACCTGGACCCCCTTTGGCCTGAGTGCCACTCAATCTAGATTCCTGTTTTGAAATGTCACTCACATGTCACCCTATCTTGTTCCAGTTCAACTCTACCATCAAATACATCCTCCTCCTGACAGAGCTGTGCTGTCCCGATTGCTCTGGCCCATGCTCTCCCTCTGCATCCCTCGCAGGCTCCCTGGTGCCCTCAGTCTGAGCTGCGGGCTTCTGCTGCCGCAGAGGGTAGGAACGGAGCACTCGTCCCACATGTGGCCTCTCCTGTCAGGCCTCCCTGAATCTCAGATGTCCACCAGCCCCCAAGGCAGGGGGCAAGACTCTCGGTCTGCACACTCAGCAGCGGTTTCAAAAGAGTTTGTTTTACTTTCAAAACAGACTGTATCGAGCGTCCGGATGACCGGTGGGTCTGGGGCCAGAGCGGAGAGAAGAGCTATGACCACTGGGTATGCCGAGTCGACCTCACGGGTGGACAGTGCCCGCAGGAGCTCGGCCGGGTCCCAGCAGCAGGCAGTGCCTCTAGCCGGTCCACCCCAGCGGAGGGCAGCGGAGGCTGAGTGCCTGGGCTTCCAGTGGGTTCCACTCATCCTGGGCCATTGCTGTGGAAGCAGGGGTGACTTACTCTGTGCCCTGTCCACACCTCACCCTCGGGGCTCTCTTGGGCAGACCTCCTCCCTCCGTCCTTCCAACCAAGCACAGAGTTCCCGGGGCAGCTCCTGTGTCTTGAGGGCATACATGGCCCCAACCATGCGTCTCCCAACAACCCTTGATACAATGATTTTACGAATGAGGGAGCTGATTGGCGACGGGCCTGGAGCCCAATATCCCTCCCTTCCTCCCTATTCTGCGGCAGTCAAGTAACAGAAGGCTGACCTGGGCGCACGGGCTACATTTCCCAGACTCCCTTGCAACAAGTCATGGCCACAGATGAGTTCTGACCAAGACGATGTGAAGAAGTGTGTCCTCCCCTTCTCCTTCCCCATCTGGGGCCTGAAGGAGAAGCTACTTGCCCAGGACAGCTGAACAGAGGAGGTAAGGGAACCCACATGGCCCTGGGATACTTATCTGGCCTTTTCAGGAGAAATAATTTGTTTCGAGCCACTGTATGATCTGGTGTGCTTGTTACGCAGCTGTATACTGACAAATACAGGGCCGCTGAGGCCACATGTTGGGACGCTTGCATCTTTCAACACCATGCAGTCCACTTTTGGTTTTGGGACTTTGGCAGAGGGATCCTGAGGTGTCTTGCCAAGAAAGTGAGCCTGCTGTACCCAGCCCAGGACCTGGCCCCAGGCAGGAGACTGGCATGGCCTGGGAGCCCCAGACTGTGGAGCTGAGGGAAGAGACCAATGTCTATTGGGTGCTGAGAGATGCACGGGGCTGGGCTAGGCACTTCTCTGTGTGGTCTTGATTCATTTTCTTTTTATTTTATTATGTACGATCATTTACATATTCATGGATTTGGTTACACACAAGGGGTAGGATGTTGGGCACTTTCTAATTGTCCATGTTCTCTGATCTTGGACAAGTTTACTATGGTATAACACACACCCTACAATGGACCCATTTGAAGTGTGCGATTCAGTGGTGTCTAGTAAATTCACAGCTGCGCCTCCGTCCTCACAGCCAGTGTTAGAACATTTTCATGACCACCGAGGAAACGATACCATCCTTAGCCCCACCCCCGAGATCCCCCAGTCTCCCACCCACTCCCACGCCCTGGCAACGACAGGTCTCCTTCCCAGTCTGTGGACTTGCCTATCTGGGCATCCCGAAAGTGGAATCATACGGTACGAGGTCCTCTCACCCAGCGTAACGTGTTCGAGGCTTGTGATTGCTGTGGCATAGATCAGGGTCAGTAAGTCGTTGTTTTTTAGAGCTTAATATTATTCTCTCGCGTGGACACGCCACATTCTCTCTGTCCATTTGCCGGCTGGTGGACATTCAGGTTGTTTTCATTCTTGGGCTGTTACGAGCACTTACACACACGCATTTGTGTGGACGTATGTGTTCACTGAGCACTTACACGCGTTTGTGTGGACATGTGTTCACTGAGCACTTACACGCGTTTGTGTGGACGTATGTATTCACTGAGCACTTACGCACACACGTGTTTGTGTGGACGTATGTGTTCACTGAGCACTTACACACACGCGTTTGTGTGGACGTATGTGTTCACTGAGCACTTACACACACGCGTTTGTGTGGACGTATGTGTTCACTGAGCACTTACACACACGCGTTTGTGTGGACGTATGTGTTCACTGAGCACTTACACACACGCGTTTGTGTGGACGTATGTGTTCACTGAGCACTTACACACACGCGTTTGTGTGGACGTATGTGTTCACTGAGCACTTACACACACGCGTTTGTGTGGACGTATGTGTTCACTGAGCACTTACACACACGCATTTGTGTGGACGTATGTGTTCACTTCTCAGGTCTGTCTCCAGGTGGGGAACTGCTGGGTCCCATGGCAGCTCTATGTCTAGCCAATTAGATTTACTTTTGCACCTAGACTGTGAAGGTGGCGCCCAGGCCTGGTGGCCTTGGCCCTGACCCTGGGCGGCTCCGAGCCTGCTTTGCTCATCAGTGACATGGGGGTTGCAGATGGGTTCTGCGGTTCCGACCTGGCACACGGGGGGTTCTCGCTGAAGGACAGTCCTTCTCTTCTGGATAAGAAAGGGCAAGGGAGACGGGACAGAAAGAGGCATCAAGAGTCGTACACACCCAACCCCTCCACACTAACCTGAAGTTTGCCTCTTTATTCCCATGGGTCTGGTCTGGGGATGTGCAGAGCTGCCTACCGGCTCCTGCCTCCCCATCTCAACCCCAAGCCTCTACCCTATGGCCATGGGTTACTTGTTGGGGGGGCCACAGAGCCCTCAACTCTCACCCATGCTCATGACAGAGGCTGGGCCTGGCTGGTAACAGCCTCGGGTTTTCTCCAAGGGAAGCAGCTGAGCCCCGCCCGTCAAGGACTCTGTCCTTCCCCCACCCCCAGCTCACCCGCCCCTCTCCGTGATTCCAAGTGACCTTAGCCCCGCTGCGACATTGGAAGGGACCTCGGCCTGTGTGGGTGGCAATTGGTATGTGAACCCAAGGCCTTCGGCACCTCTCAAAGGCCCGCGTGGCCCCTGGACACCTCTGGTGGCCCTGCCGCAACCCGGCCACCTGGAGCATGCCCGGGGCCGGCAGTACCATGCTTCTCACCTGGGTCGTCCAACGTCATCCCCACGTGAGCCCTGTGAGGCAGGTGCTTCATCATTCCCACTTTGAAGATGGGGAAACCAAGGCACACAAAGGGGAGGAAATCTTCTCTAGGTCCCATGTGGGAGAATTCAAACCCCAGACTGGCCTTGACCACTCACAGCACCTCCCAGGACCAGACGCCCAAGCACCCTGGGGCCACATAGCTGAGTACCTGAAGACCAGCTGATCACCCCACCACCCCAGACAGCCCTGGATGCCCTGGGGAGGGAGTGCCCCACGGAGCTCAGACAGCACCCAGGCATCTGGGCAGTGCCTGGGGCTTCACCCTTCAGCCCTGGCATTCTGGAACTGCCCTGTGCTGGGAGAATGTCAGGGTAAGCAAAAGGTCTGTGCCCAGAGGACAAGGCCCAAGGAGCTCCAGGGCAGGGGGCCCCCCACGACTGCAATGAGAATGGTGCCCTTAGAGTTGTGAAGTACAGAACCTGCACACTCACAGTACTGACTGGAGAGGACCCAGGGCTGACATGAGGGCCACTGGGCTAGGAGACATAACCAGCCCCTGGAGAGAAGTGCTGCTACCTCAGTCTTCTCGATGGTTTCAGGGCTTTATGCCCCCACTGGGCTGACCAGGAGCTGGAACTAGGGAGGGGCACAGGCCAGGCGGGAGGTGGCCCCCACCATGCTCTTCTCTGATACTCAAGGTGAGGTGGGCTGTGAAGTAACACTGTAGTAATTCTAATTGGCCTTAGAAAGATTAGGTGTATATACTACAGTTCCTAGAGTAACCACATGCACAGGAAGAAATATAGCCAGAAAGTCAATAGGTCTATTGGTATATATTATATACATAGATATAATATATACTACAGTATATATAATATATATTATAAATATTTATATAATATATATAAATGTCAAATAATCCAAAGGCATGCAGAGAAAGAACAAAGAAACAAAAAATAGAATGGGCCAGGGTTATTCATTAATATTCTAAAAACACCAATTAAAAGTTAGAGATTGACAGGGATCAAAACAGCCAGACTCAATAATGTGCTGCCTACAAGAGATTCATTTTAAATATAAAGACACAGAGAGGTTGAAAGTCAATAAGTTGAAGAAGATACACCATGAAAATAACAGCATCAGGTAGCTGGGTGGATATAGTAATATTAATTAAAATGTATACTAATAATAAACTTCAAGACAGAAAGTATTATCGGAGATAAAAGAGACATTTGTTATAATAGGAGGGTTGATTAACCAGGAGGATGTAACAGTGATTGATATTTATGTGCCTAATAATAAGGCCTCGAAAGGCATGAAGCAACATTGACAAGATCGAGGGAAGAAACAGTTTCACAATCATAAAAGGGAGATTTTAACACCCCTCCCTCAGCAATCAATAGAACAAATATACCAAAAAAATCAGTAAAAACATGGAAGGTACAAGCAACGCTATTAGTCACTTTGATCTAATGATATTTATAGAACACTACACCCAGTAACTGAAAAGTACATATTCTTTTCAAGTGCACTTTTGTGAAGATAAACCATACACTGGGCCATAAATCAAGTCCCAGCAAATTTTAAAGCTAGAAATCACACAGAGTGTGTTCTGTGGCAACAACTGAATCTCGTTAGAAATTAATAATGAGACATCTAGGAAAATCCTAAGTATCAATGATTCATGAATCTACAAATGACTATGAATTAAAAATGGAATCACAAGAGGTATTAGAAAATAATTTGAATTGAATGACAATGGAAATATATCATATCAAAATCTGTGGGATGTAGCAAAAAGAGTGCTTATAAGGAAACTTAGAGCTTTAAACACTTATCTTAGAAAGCAAGAGCAACTTAAAATCAATGACCCGAAGATCCAGTTTGGGTAGCTAGGAAAGGAAGAACAAAGTAAATCCAAATAAGAAGGAAGGAAATAATAACAAGAGGAGCAGGGAACAATAAAACAGAAAACAGACAGCCAAAAGGTGGGGTGGGGGAGCCAAAAATGGATTCTTTGAGAAAATCAACAAAATTCATGAACTCCTACTGAAGTAAATAAGAGAGAGGAATAGAGAGAGAGAGAGAGAGAGAGAGAGAGAACACAAATATCATTACTAATAATGGAAATTGAAAAAATATTATTACTGCAGATCCCATAGACTCTTCAAGGTATCACTTCTTATACCAACAAATCCAGCAACTCAAATGAAATGAGCAAATTTGTAGAAAAATCAAACTTAACAAATTGATACCAGAGGAAACATCACCCAAATCATTTTATAAGACCAGCACAACCCTAATACAGAACCTGACAAAGACATTTTTTATTTTTTAAAAATACTTTATTTATTAATTTGACAGAGAGAGAGATCACAAGTAGGCAGAGAGGCAGGTAGAGGGAGAGGGGGAAGCAGACTCCCTGCCGAGCAAAGAGCCCAATGCAGGGCTTGATCCCAGGACCCTGAGATCATGACCGAGCTAAAGGTAGAGGCTTAATGCACTGAGCCATCCAGGCACCCCTGAAGACATTTTTTAAAAATAAAATTGTAGACCAACATTCCTCAGGAATACAGGCACAAAAATCCTTTAAAAAGGGTGGTGGGGTTATGGACATTGGGGAGGGTATGTGCTATGGTGAGTGCTGTGAAGTGTATAAACCTGGTGATTCACAGACCTGTACCTCTGGGGCTAAAAATACATTATATGTTTATAAAAAAATATATTAGTAAGTCAACTCCACAATATACAAAAATAATAGTGCATCAGGAATAAGTAGGGTTTAACCTAAGAATACAAAGTTGGTTAAATATTTGAAATACAATTTATCATATTAACCACGTAAAGAAGGTAAGTCCCATAAATTTTAAAATAGCTATAGAAAAAGCATATGATCAAATTTGATGCCCATTCATGATGAAACAACTTCAACAAACTAGGGTAGTAGGGAAAGTCCCCAAATGGATAAAAAATATCTACAAAAGCACAGTAGCCAACAATATAATTAACGGTGAGCCTGGAATTTCTTTTCCTTAAGATCAAGGAAAGCTAAAGGTGTCCACTTTCAGAGTGTCTGCTCAACATTATACTGGCAATCCTAGCCACTGCAATAAGGGAGGAAAAACTTATGCCAGGAATAAAAATTATGATTAAAGAAATAAAACTATTCCTAGTTGCCACTGATGTGATTACACAGATGATCCCAGGGAACCTCTGAAACAGCCACTAAAACTAACAACAGCAAACAGTTGATAAACAAAATTTTTAAAAGATCTACTTAGAACAGCAAGCCACCCTCAAAATAAATAAATAAATAAAAGAAAAACCCTAACAAAAGGCAACCAAGACCCTATACTGAAAATTACAAAACATTGTTGAGAGAAATTTAAGAAGACCTAACAGAATAAAGAGCCCAGAAACACACCCATGCATCTATACTTAGTTAACTCATGATGCAGGAGTCAAGAATATACAACGGGGAAAGGACAGTGTCTTTAACAAATGGTGTTGAGAAAACTGGACAGACAGGTGGAAAAGAGTGAAACAGACCCACTATCTCACACCATACACAAAAATTAACTCAAATTGATTAAAGACTTAAACATAAGACCCAAAACCATAAAATTCTGAGAAGAAAACAAGTGGTAAGCTCATTGACTTGGGTCTTGGTGATGATCTTTTGAATCTGACACTGAAAGCAAGAAAAACAAAAGCAAAATAAAGAAGTGGGACTACGTCAAACTAAAAAGCTACACAGCAAAGAAAACCATCAACAAAATGAAAAGGCAATGCACTGAATGGGAGGAAATATTGGTAAATCACATACCTTCTAAGAGGTTAATATCTAAAAGATATAAAGAACACATACAATTCAATAGCAAAAAAACTGAAGCAATTCGGTTTTTACAGTGAGCAGAAGATCTGAATAGATATTTTTCCAGAGAAGACATACAGATGGCCAATGGGTGCATGAAAAGATGTTCAACATCACTAAGAACCAGGAAAATGAAAATCAAAACTATGATGAGATATCTCCTCACAACCATCACAATGGCTAGTATCAAAAAGACGAGAAATGACAAGCGTTGGCGAGGATGTGAAAAAAAGGAAACCCCTGTGTGCTGGTAGTAGGAATGTAAATTGGTGCACCACTGTGGAAAGCAGTGTGGAGTTTCCTCAAAAAATTAAAAAGAGAACTACCATATGATCAAGCAATTCCACTTCTGGGTATTTATCTGAAGGAAATGAAGACACTAACTCAAAAAGATATCTGCATCCGCATGTTCATTGCAGTGTTATTTACAATAGGCAAGATATGGAAAAAACCTAAGCGCCCATCAGTGGGTGAATGGATATATATGTGTGCGTGCACACACACACTTACGCATGCACAAACACCATGGAATGTCATTCAGCCATAAAAAAAAAAAGAATGAGATATTGCCATTTGTTTGTTCTCAAACTTATGTACACATTCAATACATCTGGTAAAAATGTACAGGTTAATCGTAGAATTCATATAGAAATGTAAAGACCTAGAATGAACAAAAGAACTTTCTGAAAGAATGACAAAGTTGGGAGAACTCTGATTTCAAAATATGCTTAATAAGCAACTGTGATTGAGAAGGTTGGGCACCGGTGTAAGGACGGACACATGAGTCAATGGAACAGAATGGAGTTCAGACATTTATCCACATATATGTGCTTGATTGGTTTTTGATGAAGGTGCCATGGCAATTCAGGGAAGGGGGAAAGCAAGTCCTCAGAATGGTTTGGATCAACTGGGTTTCCAACTATGAGACTTCCAGGTGAAAGCAGAAGAGACAAGAATATCTTTGTGACTTTGGGGTAGGTCAAGATTTTCTAATAAACAAGGAAAGCCCAAACCATGTAAGGGAAAAAATTGATAAATTGGTGCTTAAATTAAGATTTTTCTACTTTTTGAAAGACACCAGTAAGAAAATGAAAAGGCAAATGGCAGACCAAGAGATATGTTTATAGCATACATGTCAAACAAAGGATTCGTATCCACAATGTAGGCACATTTCCAGGACCCCTAAGAAGGTAAGCCAATAAAAGTGGGCAAAAGATTTGAATAGATATTGCATTAAAGAGGATAAACAAATGGCCACAGGATGAAATCATCAACATCACTAGCTATTCTAGAAATGTGGATGAAAATGACTGTAAGCTATGATTACATGCCCATTAGGATGACCGATGTAAAAAAAAAAAAAAGTAAGCACACCAAGTCTAGGCGTGGATATAAATCTACTGGGGCACCTGGGTGGCTCAGTGGGTTAGAGCCTCTGCCTTTGGCTCAGGTCATGATCTCAGGGTCCTGGGATCGAGCCCCACATCAGGCTCTCTGCTCAGCGGGGAGCCTGCTTCCTCCTCTCTCTCTGCCTGCCTCTCTGCCTAATTGTGATCTCTGTCTGTCAAGTAAATAAAACCTTTAAAAATAAATAAAAATAAAAAAATCTACTGGACCTCTCGTTTATGCTGGTGGGAGTCTGAGATGGTTCAACCACTTTGGGGAAAGGTTTGGTGTTTCCTTCAAAAGTTAGACATATATGTACTGTGTGACCCACGCATTCCACTCCTGGAGATTTACTCAAGAGAAATGGAAACCTGTGTCTATAAGGAATCTTCACAGCAGCTTTATTGGTAATAGCCTAAACCTGGAAACCACCCAGATGTCCATCAGTGGGTGAACACACCCAGAATGTGGTACGCCCACACAATGGAATACCATTCAGCAACAAACAAGAGTGGATTGTGGGCACCCACGACAACGTGGGTGAACTTCACAATAATCACACTAAGGGAGAGAAGCCAGACCAAAAGAAAGAGCGTGTACTCTGTGATTCTATTTGCGTGAAGTTGTAGTAAACGCCAACGAATCTATAGTAAAAGAGAGCAGACCAGGGGGACGTGGTGGGGGTGGGGAGAGGTGGATTACTGGGGCACAGGGAATATGGTGGATACGTTCATGACCTTGCTTGAGTCCCTGGCTTCACACGCGTTTACCTATGTGAACGTCATGAAATTTAACCCTTAGATGGGGACGGTTTATTGTATGTCCATTATATACCTCAATAAAATAAAGTAAAAAATTTGTCGAACTCTATACACTTACATTTAACCCAAGTTATATTTCGATTAAAAGTAAATAAAAATTTAAAATGTGTCCTTGAGTATGTGACCCCTGTCCCCCTCTCCGCTGTCTCAGCTCTTCTCCCAGCGCATCCTTCAGTGACTCGTGTTGCTTCTGGAAGAAATCCACACCTCCCTGACCCCACAGGGCAGCTACCATCTCCTCAATACTCTGTCCTTTCTTACCCCAGGACCTCCTCATTTGAATACGTGGAAGTCCACTGTATTTGAGTGTTAGGACTCCTTCAACAGACTCCCACAGACGAGTGGCTTAAGCCACCGACGTGTGTGGTCTCGGTTCTGAAGGCTGGAAATCCAAAACTCAAGGTGTGCGCAGAGCGGGACCCTCCTGAGGCCCCCCTCCTTGGCTGCTCTTCCAAGGTCTTTCCTCTGTGTGTCTGTGTTCCAACTGCCTCTTCCTTAGAGATACCCATCCTATGGGACCAGGGCCCCTCATGGCCTCACTCTAATTGGACCACCTCTGTAAAGACCCTCTGGCCGAATGAGGTCACATGCTGAGGTATGGGCCATGTCAGGGCTCCAACACACAAATCTGAGGGGAGACACAATTCAGCCCATGACACTCCCTCTGTGCAGAAGCCGCCGCCCACTTCCCCCAGTCACTAGCGCCCACCCCTTCCTCATTCTCTTTCATCAGCAGGCACTTCCGGGACACCCCCGCCCCGGCCACATGAGCCCACGTGGGAGGGTGCCCCGGAGACAGCCATCGTGCAACATCCATCTCATGGGTCACTTCCGGTCTCGCCTCCGCCTCCTTTGCTGGTTTCCATGCGAAGTCAGGTGCCGGTGAAGGGCCTGGACTCAGCAGGTGCACGGTTAGTCTTTGCTGAGTGCGCGGTGAATGGATGAAGGAATGAGTGAACGGGCCAGCGAATGCGTGAGTCGACCTGGCCACGCCGCTCCTCCACCTTCCCCCGACCTGGCGGCCACAGGGATCCGGGGGGGCGGGGGCCACACTGCTTTGGAGCCTGCCTGGGTCACTGGAGCAAGCTTCTCCCTTGGCTGAAGGAGGTCTCAGAAAGCCTGAAGTTGCTGTTTGCACCTTCTGGAGCTGGAAGGAGATCAAACGGGCTCACGTTCAGCTGCAAGGCTGGCGAGAGGCCACCGCCAGATAGATGGGCCTGGGCTCCTGTGTTCCTGGAGAGGAGCCCTCATGCTTCCCGGGCCCTCTCTGCAGACACGCTGACCCTCCTTCCCCAGCTAGGTCCAGGACAGTGAGGGGTGAGGAGGGTGCTCCAGGAGGGTGGTGCTGGGTGGTGCTGGGCAGGCAGGAAGCCCCAGGGCCTGGTTCCTGAGCACTGGGAAGGGAGAAGTAGGCTCTGTAAATGGGATAGTGGATGTTGCTTCCCTGGGCTGGGATGCACGGTGCTTGTGGGCACTTGCCAGGGGGCGCCGGGGGCCACCACCCTGGTTGGCCAAGGCCCCAGACAGCAGGCAGTGGGGCCAACAGGGCCAATTTGAGCCCTGCCCAGCCCATGCAGCCTGCCCGGCAGCCGGGCCTCTTTCCTCCCTGACAGCCCCTTCTCTACCATGCCCCATCTCAGTGTGGGCTGCCGGTGGGACTTGGGGTACTCACTGTTCGCAAAGTCCTTGTGCCAGACTCGTCCCCATAGGTCTCTGGGAGGCACTGGGCAGCTTCGTGTCAAGCTTCTCCATGCTTTTCAAAAGAGTCACCCCAAAGGGAACACACACCGTGACCAGGATCGCGACCTCATATCCCGCCCCCCCCACCCAACAGTACTGCCGTGTCTATAAAATGAGACCATAAAGTCCCATCTAGAGGGGTCATGGGGAGAAATGCGCCTTCTGAGATCGTGTTGAAGGGCCTGGCACGGGGCTGCCCCATCGTAGACAGGCCAGGGGGCGGGGGGGGGGGGGGCGATATATTTCGTCTAAGGTCAAGGCGTGGGCAGGGCGGTGCTCTCCGTGGAGGCCCCGGGGGAGGGTCTTTCCTACTTCTTCCAGTCCTGGGGCTCCAGGTGTCCCTTAGCTGGTGGCCACGTCCGTCCTGTGTCTGGGAGCACACAGGCCCTCCTCTCCTCCTCTGCCTCTCTCTCACACGGATACCTGTCAGCTGTCATTCACTGGGTTAGGGCCCCCTTGTAGAATCCAGGATGTTCTCATCTCAGGATTCCTCACTCAATCACAACTGCAAAGACCCTTTTTCCAAAGAAGGTCACGTTCACAAGTCTGCGGAATTGACGTGACTGACACCGCTCAAGCCCCTACCCCCGACATGGGAGGAGGTCTGGGGCAGGGACAGTAAGAACTCCCAGAAGGAGAGAACAGCAGTGGGAGCCCTTGTGGGTTCAGGCCTGACTGAGGGCCCCCGGCCCCTGAAAGGGGACTTGGACCGTTTGTAGGAACCAACTCCAAAACCAGGAAACCTCCCCAAGATACATGGTCTGCGGGCTACCACGGCCCCCACACAGAAGACCCCGGGCTGCCCTGAAGAATGTCCCAGAGCGTCAAGGCAGCGAGGGCCTTGGAGTGGGAGCAACTGTGTGAGCCTGGCAAGACTCCAAGGTTCCGAGGCCCAGGGGACAATAGCACGGCCAGAGTGAGGCTGGTCAGCAGAGTGACCTGGGTCCTGTCCTCTCCAGGTAACAGGTGGATGCCTCGGGCCGCCGAGACCTGAGGGCTGGTCAACGGGGTCTGTGCACAGACACGCCGCCTCGTCCTCCAGAGGAAATTAAATTGATAAATACAAGGGGCCCGAGGAAAAATGCAGACTGTGTACCATTTACGTGAGTGATTAAAATTCTTTGGCTGGCGACATTTCATCCCACCTCCAGGAGAGAAATATTCCCCCTTATTAAATTCAAATGCAATGTGTCAAATGGGGGCTGGTTGTTAGGTGGTTTCCCTGTTCGTGCCTGGCGGCTTAGCCCGGAGCCCGGCGGCGGCTTCTTCAAAGGGGCCCCCGCTAATCACCCCCTTCCCCAGCAGGGGCTCAGCCTCCCGGAGGCTCAGCCCCTCGGCCCCAAGCAGAAGCTCTTGCCCGTGGGCAGACACAAAGGCACGCAGGCTGCAGGCTGCTCATCGTCCCGCCCGTGGGTCCCTGCAGCAGGGACCCTGTCCCTGTCCCACGAAACCAGGGGGCCCGGCCACGCTTCCTTGTGAGCCCTCTCTGCTCTCTCTCCAGTTCCCTCTGCCCCAGGCTTAGCCCTGGACCCCCATGTATCAAGAGAAGTGTCCAGAATATCAGAGCACGCCCTACTCTTGCTTCATTCCCTCCCTGTGGCTACACGCATGCGCAAGCACACCCACGCACATGCACACACACGCTGCCTGGGCACAACGACCAGACCTGCCTCTGACCTCCAGCTGGTGCCCTGCCCATGCTCCTCCAAGATCCTGGACTCTGGCTTGCCCCAGCCTTGCACCTGCTGTTCCCTCTGCCTGGAACGAAGCCCTCCCCGCTCCTGCTACTGTCCATCCATCCTCCGGGTCTCTAAGGGGCAACATGGGCAGGCTTAACAAAGTCCCGCAGACGGGGGGCTCACACAGCAGACGTGCACCGACTCTCCATCCTGGAGGCTGAAGCCCGAGATGCAGGCAGGGATCGGCAGGGCAGGTCCTCCCGAGACCTCTCACCCTGTGTGAGGACAGCCGTCTTCTCCCTGTGTCCCCACGGGGTCGTCCCTCTGTGCGTGTCTGTGTCCCGACCTCCTCTTCTTGTAAGGACCCAGTCCCGCTGGCTCAGGGTCCACTCTCAACCCCCATTACCTCCGTGAAGAGCTTCTCTCCAAATAAGTAATACTCTGAGATGTTGGGGTTCCAGTGTGTGAATTTGGGGGGACCCACTTCGGCCCACGACAGGGTCTAACCCCACCAGCCTCGGCGAGGACAGGTGTCTGTCCTATAAGCACCACTTACCTAGTACTGCTCACAGAGCAAATGTTCAGCAAATATTGGCGGAAAACTGTACAAACTTGTTGGAACCTTGCCTCGTGCAGCCCAGTTTTAGCATTACGCGTGCACACACAGTCCGTGTCTCACACAGTGATGCTTTCAATGACAGACAACAGGGAGCACAACTAACCTCGACTTAGGCAAGTAGAGGTTTATTTTGTTCTCACACAAGAGGCCTGGAAATGGGACGCTGGCTCCGGGCTGGCATCACTACAGCGTTCACGGCTTTGCTGTTCCTGCGTGTTGCCTCGTGGCTGCACCATGGCTGCCACAGCTCTGGGCATCACCTCCACCGTCGAGGTAGGAAGAAAGAGGTGAGATGGCGCCTACTCTGTTTGTCATCTCTTCCCTTCTTTTTCATCAAGAAAGTTTTAAAAACCCCAGAAGTTCCCAGAAGACTTCTGCTTTGTCTCAATGGCCAGAAATGGGCCATTTCCCCTCTCCCAAGCACGTTTCCACCTGAATCGGCCTCCAGACAGACAGAAATCCTCCCCAGGGGGGCGGAAGGGCGGGGAGGAAGCCCAGCGAGCAAAGCAGAATCCGCTCAGGAAGAAGCGAGGGCCGGGACCACACAGCCCGATTCGCCCTCACACGAATGAATGAAAGACGTGTCATACTCGTGCCCCTGAGTAAAGCGTATCCACGTAGTAAAATGGCCACACGGGGTGACAGACATGGGGGCAGGTCCGAGCAGAGCCCTCTGTGCCAACTCTTGGCTTCGGGCCGGTCTCTGTCTGGGTCTCAGTGTCCCTTCTGTGGAGGGCTGACGGCCCAGGTCCTGGCCAGAAAGGTCCGTGTGCAGGTGCCCTGCCGAGGGGGAGGGCGGGCACACGGGGGCAGGGAGTCCTGCCCGCAGAGCTCTGAAGGGCCGAGACAGGCCTGCCCCGACCAAGTGCTTCCAGCACGTGCCCCGAGACCAGAAGGGGGAGGCTCTGCTATAGGTGCTGGGCCAGCGGCATCTCTCCAGGGAGTCAGTAGGAAACACAGAAGTTTCCTTAAAAACCATGAAAGAAATGGGCCCTGGGCAGGACCGAGGGAGGGACTAGAGCCAAGCGCCATGTAGGCCCTGCTTCATTATAGCCCTTTTGTGTGTGTGTGTGTGCGCACGCGCGTGTGAGAGAGAGAGCGAGAAGCGTCTGGCCCACAGGCCCAACCCTCACTCTCGCACCTGCGGAGGGGGCAGCTTGCCTGTTCGGGGTGTCGATATTTGGCTTGTGGCTCTAGACAGGGAGGGTCCCACAGCTTCATTTAAAAGTCCCAGGCGACTCCTGCTTCCAGCTCCGTCGGCATACCCGGGGCCGGCCTGACCTCGCCACGCACCCCGACAGCAGGTTTGAGACAGTTCCCGACAGGCCCTGGGGAGCGAGCTGCCCGTGACCGAGAGCCGGGAGAAAGGATGCTCAGGACGGGACAAGCACAAGGTCCCATGAGACAGTCCCCACCACAGCTCGGCAGGCTGGGCCCCTCAGAAAGCACACGGGTCCCACTGAGCCAAGGGGGCAGAGGTCAGAGTTCAGGGCACAGAAGTTGGGGCAGGGCACCAGTCAGGAGCTACGGAGTTGGGACTAGAATGGGATTCCAGAGGTTGGTCTGCGCTGGGGGACAGGGTCCATCAGGGTACCCAGCCTCCTTGTCCCCTCTACATCCAGGACCCACTTTAGACTCCATAACACACTTCGGTTACGTCGTGCTGGGACCTATGAGGGATGGTGACGGAGGAGCGTGTCCCTAGGTCAGGGGAGCTTGAGGACACCGAGGGCTGCACAAACCCGCCAACAAAGTATGAGATCAGGTACACACAGGTTCAGGGTCAGCTGGGAGACGTGGAGCTCTCCACTCGGACACCCATCAACACCCTCCAGAAGAATAAAAGAGAACAGAGCAACCCCACGGCATATCACTCAGTATGTATGGTACACAGTAAAAAATCGGGAGACATGGGGAAAAAAAAAAAGCCCGGAGAAGGAGACCCACAGTCCGAAGGAGCAGTCAGTAAAAACAACCACAGATGACCTGTGGGCCAATGAAGCCATCACAAGGACACAAAAAATACCACTAACCATAAAAGAAAAAAATCGATACATTGACTTCATCAAAATTAAAATATTCTGCACTTAGGAAAACATGGTAACGGCACCTGGGTGGCTCAGTCGGTTAAGCGTCTGCCTTTGGCTCAGGTCGTGATCCTGGAATCCTGGGTTCGAGCCCCATGTCGGGCTCTCTGCTCAGCAGGGAGTCCGCTTGTCCCTCTCCCTCTGCCCCTTGCCCCCCACCCATGCTTGCTCTCTCTCTCTCTCTTTCTCCTTCTCTGTGAAATAAATAAATCAATAAAATAAAAAAGAAAAGAAAAACATGATTTAAAAAAAACTGAAAAAGCAAATCACAGACAGAGAGAGAGGCACACCCCCGGCCAAAGACTCCTGGGCAGAACGTATCAAGGACTCTTCCAACCGAATCATAAGACAAACAACTCAATAAAAACCTGGGCACAGGACGTGAACTCACACCCCACAAAAGGAGAGGCCCACACAGCTGCCAGTAAGCACAGGGAGCACCGCTCACCATCATCAGTGATCACAGGGATGCAGATAGAGAGCCCCGGGGAGACACCACTCCACACCCGCCACAACTGGTTCCCATTAGAGACGGGCATCGCCAGTGCCCAGGAGGGTAAAGACCATGTAGGACTCTCCGGCGTCGCAGGGGGCCGTGTGAAATCGCACAGCTACTTTGGAATCCCTTGGCAGTTTCTTGTAAGTTCAAACACACTTTGACTCTACAACCCAGCTGTTCCCCAACGAGGTCTTTCCCCGAGAGGAGGGATTACATCTGCTTACAAGAAGGCTTGGCCCAAGTGCTCACAGCAGAAACTGAAATTAGCCTGCCGGGCGTCAACACAGGAATGGATAAGCACTCTGGCTTATGTTTGCCATAAAAAGGAGCAAACTGGGGGTGCCCGGCTGGGGTGGTTCAGGCTGTCAAGCATCTGACTCTTGATTTCGGCTCAGGTCACAATCTCAGGGCCATGGGCTCCAGCCCCACGTCGGTCTCCACGCCGAGCATGAAGCCTGCGTAAGATTCTCTCTCTCTCTCCCTCTGCCCCTTCCCCCTTCATGTGCGTGCTCTCTCTCTCTTAAAAAAAAAAAGGAATAAACTGTAGATACAATCAGCTTCACGCAAACTCACAGCCGTTATGCTGAGTGGAAGGAGACAGACGCAGAAGGGTCCACACGGCATAGGGTTCCATTAGCATGGGATCCCACAACGCGCAGCCCCGGACTTCAGCAGCGGACAGCAGACCAGTTGTTACCTGCAGACGGGGCAAAGCCGATTGACTGATTGCAAAGAGGCACAAGGAAATGTCTAGAAATGTTCCCTAGCCCAGTAGAGGTTCATGCGTCGACTCTGTCGGATCGGATACTTAAATTGATGGATGACGCTGTATGTAAGTGGTATCTCCATAAAGCTCATTTTATCTCCATAAAGCTCCCCAAGACCTTGGCGTCTTGCCTTCCCTTTCTCTCTGCCCCAGACTAGGTAGCATACACCTGGGTAGGTTTGAGCGCTCAAATCCAAATATTTAACCCGATGGCGACGCAACCCATGAATGCTGTGTTCTCCAGCAGCAAGGCCGTGTCAGCAAGCTACCGCCACATCCCAAAGGCCTACGACAGTGAAGGTTTGTGGCTTGGGCACTTGACGTGGTAGCCACCAGTCTGTCCCACATGCTTCATGCCAGGGTCCAGGCTGAAGGTGCGGTCCGGGTGTGGGATGTGCCATCTTTCCTGGCAGGTCTCAATGGTACTTCAGTGCTTCCATTCAAAAGGATATCCTCTTGCGTGCCATTGGCCAAGGTGAGCAGGTAGCCAAGCCCAGCACCCTTGCTGTGGGAGGCCTTGTCGTGACACAGGGCCTCCATGGGGATGTTCCATTCTCTTCTGGGAAGGGAATGCAGTGGAGTTTGAACAAAAATAGCATCCATCACGTCTTCTAATTAACACACACACACACACGATGGACTCTTACCTATGGCTTCACGCCTTGCAAAGTCTTTTCATAGCCATAGTCCCTTTTAACAAGGTCAGAGACTTACTTATTTTGATTTTTTACTCACATATTTGAGAGAGAGAGAGAACGCACGAGTGGGGGAAGGGGCAGAGAGAGAGAGGGAGAAGCAGACTCCCCGCTGAGCAGGGAGCCCGATGCGGGACTCGATCCCAGGACCCTGAGATCATGACCTGAGCCCAAGGCAGACACTTAGCTGACTGAGCCACCCAGGTGCCCACTTTTATTTTTTTTAAAGTTTTATTTATTTAAATAATCTCCACACCCAAAGCGGGGCTCAAACTCACAACCCAAGATCAAGAGTCTCATGCTCTTCCGACTGAGCCAGCCGGGCGCCCCAACAAGGTCACAGACTTAAAGATGAGGGGGGCAATCTGGGATGAGGAGCCTTTTGTAAACCCCGCCCATCACCCAGTCCCCCAAGTTAATCTGTTTCTCCTCAGATGTTCCTCACCAACTGGCGGCCCTACAGTTCACTGTTCTCTAGGCTGGAGACCTAGACTTTCTCTCTAACTCTCCTTCCCCTCAAACCCTCCAACTAATAAGTGTGTCATGGAGGATGTTTATTATTAAAGGCACAGAACTCCCAACTCAAACTGGATTAAACAACACAGGGACTCATGGTCCCAGGCATAGCTTAATCCAGAAGCTCAAATTATCAGGCCAAGAATTGTTTTTTTGTTTTTTCTCTGTTTCTTAGCTTTGTTTCTTCAAGTTTGGCTCCATTCTCAATGAATAGCACCCCCTAGCATTGTGCAGTGCACAATTTGCACATCTGTCCAAGGCCGCTGCCCACATCTGTTGGGCTAAGGTGGGAATAGAGGTGGAGAGCAGGCCACTCCCATTTCTGGGCAGCCCAATCTTCAGGCATAGGAGGCATGCTGGCTAAGGTTCACTTAACAGGGCAGGGCTGCATGCTTTTAATAACCCATATGAAAAAACTACCTGAGGGTAGGAAAAGAACCACCCAAAGAGATGTGAGGGAAGAGTGCCCTGCGCACACAGGGCTGGGAATTGCACCTGGCACCAGCAGCTGGTAATTTCATGGGGTATCAGCTAGAATACTAAGAAAGAATTTTGCCTTGAAGTTGGGTAAAACGAACCCCAGAGACAATGCTGCTCTGGCCTCACCCAACAAATATTAAAAGCAAGACCAAAAAAGGATCAGAGTTTCTCCAAGGAACTTAACTGCATCCAAGAACAAAGGTCAAGAGTGCTTTTTTTGAAACACAAACATTACAAGCACCCAACAAAGTAAAACTTGTCTTGTCAGTCATGCAACCCAAAATTACCAGCAGGAAACTACAACCCAAAATGAGGAGAAAAACCAATCCATCAAACAGGCAGACAAACAACAAAGGTAAAGAGCATGAAAGCAAGTGTGAATACTGTATTCCCACACCACAGTAATGTCAGAGGGAAGCTTTAGCAGAAACTGGTTGAGGGAGTATACATGAATTCTGTACCACCGTTGCACGTTTTCTGCAGAGCTAACTAAGATTATTCCCAAATTAAATCCTTATGTTTTCTAAAGCCAGAGGAAAGATTGAATGTATTAAACAGAAACAAAAAAATATATATATTTTTAAAGACCCAGTGTGGATCTCTGGAGATGGAAACTAACATTTCAGATGAATTAAACACTGGATGGGATTAATGGTGAGTTAGACATTGCAGAAGGAAAGCTGAGTGAACTAGAAGACAGAGAAATAGAAATTAGCCAAGATGAACACAGAGGGGAAAATAACCAACAAAGAAATGAGCAGCGACAATAAACCATGGGAAATGTTCAAGTGTTCGGCTGTAAGTGTCACTGACCCCTGAAGGAGGATAGGGAGTCAGAAACAAAATTTGGAAAAATAATGGCTAAAATTTTCTAAATTTGATGGAAACTTTAAGCCCGCAGATCCAAGAAGCTCAAGGAAACGCAAACACAAACAACATGAAGAAAAATACACCAAGATGCATCACAATCCCACCACTCTCTTTGCCAAGTTACTTTGCTCCCTGTGCCTCAGTTCCCCCCTTGTGCAGGGCAACCATGGAAGGGGTGAGAACCTGTGAGTCTCCGGCATGAGCACCCTCCCTGGGTGGACTAAAGCACCTCCTGCGTGGGAACAGACACAGTGTCCCCTGGGTGCTGGGATTAGAGGACCCAGGGCCAGTCTATGCTGCCAGCCTCTGGTAGCCAGGGGCCAAGCCTGCCCGGGCACTCAGCCTGGGCACTTCTTAGCACATGCTTTCCCAGAAGCCGGTATGGGAGGTACCAGTGGGACCCATTGTCCCAGAAACAGAGTGTCTCAGCCATGCCTCTGGGGCTCCCAAGGCAGTCCCCAGCAGTAGGTGACCAACCGTCCTGGTCCCCAGGGGAGGGAGCCTCAAGAATGGTGGGCTTTCATGATTCAGCCAGCCAGGCGAGTCTGATACAGCCACCACCCACAATGCCTCTGTCTCCTCCTACTCCTCCTGTGACAACCCAAATATGCATCATTGGGGATTGAATAAATACATCCATAAGACACCGCTAGTAAGTTCTCCTCTAACAAAATGGGGAGCTGTGTTCAGTATCCGGAGGATTCCACAATATGCTGGTACCTGGATAAAGTTCCAGAACACCAAGTAAAGATCCCTTGGCAGGGAACAGAACATTAATAGCTGGCTAGACCTGAGAGACGTCTACAGGTGTCCCAGGGTTATCTCTGGAGGCGGGGATGGTTAGTTATCGGGTGGTTTTTATTTCTTTCCTTGGGCCTGCCTACATTGTTCAAATGGGTTTACTTTTTCCAATAAAATCAGCAAAGGTAGCCACGGCATTTTACAGTTTATAACAAAGTTTCCCTGCCAAGGTGCTCCCTGGGGACGTGGGAAACTGGAGTAACAGTAGATCTCAACCTCGGTTCCCTACCACTGGGGAGCTGGGTCAATATCAATCTGTTCCCTGGAAAGAGGGGGCAAATGAGCCAGGTTTGGGTCCATCAAGACAAGAGTCTTTTGTCCTCAAACTTGGAAGTAAGCCCTGTCATAAATTTTGCTTTCTTGGGAAGGTTCTGGGGATTCTAGGAGGCTGAGGAGGTTAGAGGTATAGGGAAGAACACTTAGGTTTGCAAAATACAGACAGAGCTCAAGTTCCCTGAGGTTGTTATATGGCTTATATAACTTAGAGAGTCAAGAGTGGATGATTCTGTCTTCAGGTACGGCTGGATCCAGGTGCTTAAACAAAACCTCTTGGGTTCTCATTGCCACCATCAGTTTCTCTTCCTCTTCTCTTTCTCTCTTTCTTCTTTCTTCAGTTCTTCTCACCCCTACTTCCTAAGCAAGTCCCAGGGAGAACTTGACTTGCCCTAGCCTGGGCCACATACCCATCCCTGTGACCAGGGAATGTGGGGTATCAAGATTGCCAGCCCCCTCTAAACAACAGGAGAAGAAAAATTGTAAACAATTCTCCAAAGAAAAGGGAGTGCTACAGCCTGAAGAAGGAGGGGAATCCTGGTCCATAGGAAAAAAATCACAGAAATCAGGACCCGCTACAGCTGCCTTCTGTGGACGCTAGGACTTGTAGGCACAGCTAGTCCACACTCAGGGCTTTGCAGCTTGATGTCTTCCATGGTTTCCGCTAGATGTTGGGCACTCACAGTCCCTGGTCACTCTGATCCCCAAGCAGCCCAGAAAGGCAGACAATATCATTCTCCTGTCACTGATGAAGGAACCGAGGTTCAGAGACACTGGTAAGTCACCCCAGCTCCACCAGATAGTAAGTTGCAGAATTGGGACAAGCACTCAGGTTGTCTGGCTTCTTGTACTACTTTGCTCTCAAGCTCAGGCTGGCAGGCGTCAACAGCGTCTTCATCACCACCACTATCGACATCAACATCCCATCACTGGCACCACCGCCGTCAACACCCCCATCACCACTGGTAACCCACCGCCCACCGCCACCGCCACCGTCACCAGGATCGCCACCATCATCATCACCAACGACACCGTCACCATAACAACAAAAACATCACATCTACCGAGCAGACGGTGCTCTGCCCACAATTCATCACAGAGCCATAGTTCTGAGCTGTAGGCCCAGCCAAGGAACTGTGGACCTAAACCAAAACGGAGATTTGATTGAGTCAGATTTTCCTAGTGGGAACTCCTTTCTTGGCAGCTGGGCCGGGGCCTAGCTCTTTTGTGGCCGGGACCCAGCATTCCACTCCCAGCTTTGCAACGCCTCCCCAAGATGGCTGAGCTGATGCCAAAGGCCTGGGACCATGTTCTGGGGAGAAACACACGTGAGTCACTGGGGCTGACATTCCTCGGGATCTGACAAGGTTTCTACTTTGGGAACCTGCTGACTGACTCAGCAGCGATTCACCCAGCAAACAGGCTGATGAAGCTGAAAACACGCTCTCCTCCTGAGCTCTGCTGGGGCCCCTGGAAGCTGGGGTCTGCAATTGCAGGGGTGTGTCCGGCCTCTCGTTGACTACCTGGTAGAATTTGGGGTGGACACAAGAGCTGTAGTGGCACACCCGAGCCTGCGCAGTGCGCCACAGGAAGTGGCAGAACTCGAACTCAGATCTGGGTGATTCCGGAGCCAACGGTCATCACTACTCCATGCTGTCCCCATGCTGGCCCAGGCTGGCCCTTTGGCTCTGCCAGTAGCTCACGGACTGGGGAGCCCCACTGAGAGACGCGAGCTCTATGGGGGAGAACAGCTAGGTGGTCCTGGCAGGTGCTGATGGGACGCTCCATCAAAGCCCCTTGGGAACCCAGCAGCACCTCAGAAGACCTTTCTGGGGTACAGAGTACCCTCTTGGGCTGCCGCAGGCTGGGGTTCCACCAAGAAAGAGATGACTCCAGCTGGGAAACTGTGGGGTGGAAGGAAACCACACAGGGTGGGCAGCGCACCACACCCCAAGGCTGTCGTCACCCTCAAGCTGAAGGCTTAATGGTAAGGAGGCATTGCCAGAAGCTGGAAGGAGAGAGTCCTGTAGAGAGGGTCCCCTAGGGAGAAGATGTGACCTTCAATCCAGACACACAGACTGCCCAAGCTGACTCCAAAGGGGAGAGGCTGACACGAATATTCTGACCTCATCCTCCTCCCCCCTCTTATCTGCAGCCAGGGGTCACCCTGGCCAAACCCCAGAGGAAGCCCTGAGGTAGAATCCATCTGGCTCAGCCCCTGGGGCAGAGAGCAGGCAAAAAGAGCAGCCTGGAGGGGCAAAGAAAAGAGTGTCCAGCACAGGGCATCTCTCTGGTCTTCTGGAGCCACAGAGCATCCTGTGAGGCAGAGAAAATAGCCTCATTTCGGGGAATCTTGGAATGGGCCTGAGGCCAGAGGTCGAAATGTCACAAGAAATAGAGGTTTCCCTATCAGGAATGGGGAGACACCAGGAAGGGGAGATGGGTGGCCAAAGTGAGTTTCCCCTCAGGGAAGCAGGTGAGAGGAACAGGAAATCCATCCAATGTCAGGCCTTCTGGAGGGCCTGGGGTCCTCAGAAGGCTGCAGGGGGCCCTGGAGGCAGCACCCTCTCATTTGACAGTGTGTTCACTCTGCCTTCAAAAAGCACCCCTTTCTTATGGGAGTCCATCACGAAACCCCCCAAGAATTGTCACCAGCCTGCAGAAACTTCCTTCCCTTTTGGGGGCTTGCCTCCCTGGCAGAAGATGCCCAGGCCCCACCGGTAGCACGACAGCGCATGAACACCTCCACTCTGCTGGTTCCTCAGCAACCTCACAGGTGGACTCCTTCATCTGGGGAAGCTGGAGCATGTCTCCTCGCCAGGCTCTGGGGACATACAATGAACCTGCCACTCCTGCTTTTGAGGCACTCGGAGCCTGCTATGGTGGAAGAGATGTAGGCGTGTGTTTGCACGTAGAAAAAGCATCTAACTCAGGCTTGGAAGATCAGAAAAGGTCACTCAGAAGACGTGCTATGAAGAGGTGCTAGGTATCTGGCAACATATCCATCCCGAACATGGCACTGCAATCACCCACCAAGTGACAGCTCTGAGACAAGAAATGATGACATCATCTGGAAGCTGCAGAGATGCTATGAAAAGGACTATGGGGAGGGGGTGGCAATCAAATGGGGCATGGACACGGGTGGGGGTGGATCTCAAGAGCTGCCAACCAAGGAAACATGGCAAGGTTCTATGCAAGGGAGATGTAGAGGTTGAGAAGGGGACTTCTGGCTGCTGGATTGGGAAAGGATTGAAACAGAGCAAGACTGGAGGTTCGAATGCCAGTGAGGAGGCTATCAGAGAAGCTAGTGAGAACAGACAGTGGCTGTGGGAGTAGAGAAGGAAGTTTTGACAGACCCAAGAGCTCCAATGAACGCCCAAGAGGCCAATTTGCTGATGGCTTCCCAACAGGGAGTGATCGAGTGGAACCAAAGACGACTCCTGGGGTTCTGTTGGGAGAAATGGATGGGTTATAGTAAGTCTGCAGATGGAGAACATAGGAGAAGAAGGTCTGGGATAAGATAGTGAGTTTCTAAGTTCTGGTCATGGCATGAGTAATTGGAACTGTATCAGCCCCTCTATCATAACAATCGTAAAACTGAACAGAATAGATGAGACCATGGTTTTCAACATTGTACTAAAGGCAAAATGAGACTGTGATCCCCAAGAGAAAGAAAAAACCCAAGTGAGCCCCCACGGTCTCCCTGGACCTGTGTTTGGGGACACTTTCCTGATCATAGTGCAGTGAGCGGACATCGAGTGGGACAAAGAGCCGATATCTCACTGAACTAAGGGGGCAGAGAAGAGAGTTTGGGATAACTGAAGCAGCTACAATCTGCAGGGCTGAAATCTGGAGATGAGGAAGCTGCATGGGTAGGGGAGGAAGTCTGTGTGAGATCACCTGACTTACCAGGTGGTATCAACCCCTCAAGGTTTGAGAGTGGGACAGAGATACTGGACATCAAGCAGTACTGGGGAACTTTGGGGTTCTTGCTTCCAGAGGGGAGCAACCTCATCAAACCCTGAGGCATTTATCTGTGACATCAGAAAGGCCTCACCAATAAGGACCATACCATAGAGTACACACTACTATAGGGTAGAAATCCTAAAACCAAGCCTCAACAAGATTTCTCAGTTTGAAGCTTAATTCTCACCAAGTTAGGGAAATTTGGGAGACATCTTGGGCTTTGATAGACCTGTCATAACAAACAATAAACCAAGACCTCAAACATTCAAGCAGTCAGTCAGTAATTGAACTGCCTGAAAATCAACTGGTTTTAGAGGAAGATATCTGAATCCAGAGTTTCTACAATATATCAACCACAATGTCCAATACATAATCATCAATTACCAAATACACAAAGAAACAGGAAAATGTGACTCATAAGAGGGAAAAACCACAGTCAATAGAAATCAACACTGGGATATTCTGGATAATAGATTTAGCAAATAAATCTTTCAAAGGAATTATTGTTCTAAATATGATAAAAAATCAAAGAAAGATATGCACAAAGAATTAATGGAAAATATAGCCATAATAAGGGAGCAGATTAAGAATCTAGGTGGTGAAGTGGAAACTATAATAAAGAACCAAGTGGAAATTCTAGAACTGAAAAGAATAATAGCTGAAATGAAAAGTTCATTAAATGGGATCATGTGTTACTCGGTTTGAAATATGCCACAACACCTGTAGGAGATCGAGGTGGAGAAATTAACATATGGATTTGGAGACGTGAGTCTGAAATTCAGAAGGGAGAGCAGACTGGAAGATATTTGAAAGTCATCAGCATGGAGATGAGAATGGATAAGCTTGCACTTAAGGCTGTGGGGGGTGGGATAATCCTCACCTCAGCCAAAGTCTTCACTCCCACTGGGGAGGTAAAACAAACAAACACCAACCTCTAGACAGCTTGGGTGACTGCTTTCTAGAGCTACTGAGTGGGGAAAGGATTAGATCAGATCCCCCACGCTTTCAATCCCACCTCTCGGAGGATTCTGCCCTCCAAGCATAGACTCAGCCAACCTTGCCTCTTTCAATCCCCAACTACTAATTACAAGCCCCTCATGAAGTAGAGGGTGGCCTTGGGGATTCTTCCCTGCCAATTAGAGCTGCTTTAGGAAAATGACTATGAGTGGGGCTCCTTGCTGGGTCCCAGGTAGACAAGTTCTCCCACTCCCTCCCACCCTTACAAAATGTGCTCTGTGATCTTGCGTGATTCTGGAACCAGCAGCCCTCCCATGGAGGCCACATACCCCTAGGCTCCGGAACCTGAGGAGGGGACTAGCAGGAGTGGCAGCGGTCAGGAGCTGCTCTTGGCAGCCCAGGTCCCAGGGCCTGTTGGAACAGGCTGCTTAGATGAGGAGGAGGAGCTCCCCATCCAGTGGACAAGTAATGATAAATTATAGTCCCTATCCGAGCTCTTACCTTGGGCAGGCATTGTACTGAGCATGTTACATTAATTGCCATAACATCCCCATAAAGAGACAAGCCCCATTTTCCAGGCGAGGATACAGAAGTTTTGAGAAGTTCAGTGACCAACACAAGGATAAGACAGAAAGCGGTTAAGACAAGGATCTGAACCCAGATCTTTCTGACTCCAGGGCCTGTGTGTTTAGACTGAGGTGTGTGTCCATCAGTTTTTCAAATCTATTTCTTCCAGAGTCATCTTGAGGTCTGCAAACGGCTCATCGTTTCCTAGTTTCTCAGGCTGAATAACTGGGAATCACCCTCCTTCCTTTTTTCACAACAGCCGACTTATAAACCAAACCCTGTTGTCTCCAATACATGCCTTGAACTAGCTCCATCTCTCCAACTGTACCTCCACTGCCCTCTCTGGCTTTGTCTACTGTGATAACCTTCTCACTGCCATCCTGTACAGCCCCACATGGTAGCCAGAGTGATTCTTTGAAGAACTTACTCAGACTAGTGACTGTCCTGCTCAACACCTTCCCTTGGTTTCACATCCGGCTCAAAACCAAATCCACAGTTCCTACCACAAGACCCTGGCTGATCTGCCCCTTCCTCCTTCTCATCCTCATCTCTGTCATAAACCCCATGTTATTTCTGCCTGGAGTGTATAAGTCCTTTTCAATTTTTGAGAAAGCCTAACTTTGCTCATTCTGCAGGACCTCTACATTGACTGTTCTTATGTCTTCTCCAGATCTTCACATAGCTGACTTCTTGTCAGGTCTCAAGTCCAATGTTACAAGTGTTTCCATGACTGCTTAACTAAGGCATTTGCCCCCCAAACTCATCTATTGCACATTCAAGAAGTCATCGCTCTTAAAATATTTTGTTTTGGTGTTTATTTTCATATTGTCTATTTTCTCAACTCCATGTGGGCATGGATTGTGTCTGTCTTACTCCATCCATCTATCCAACCATCCATCCCCTGAGCACAATGCTGGGTAATTGAGGACCTGGAGAATCACTCTGTGCTGGGTTCTGAGGACCCCGAGTTTACCAGGACATGCAGTCTGGCCTGGAGAGAGGAGAGACTCACAGTTTAGTCCTCCTCTTCCCTCTGTCCCCTATATTGTGAGCTGGCTCAGGCGAGAACAGCTCCTTGCTTGTAGGCAGCACCAGGTAAAGCCCCGGGAGGCTGCTCTGTTTGTGGCTAAGTCTTCACTTTCCCGGGCCAGAGAGACAATCCAGGAGAAGACTCTATCCCACTCTGAAGAGTTAGGTGAGGAGTTACAAAGTTCAAGGTGAAGTACCAAAGGCCTGAGGTGAGGTATGTTTTATGTGCTCCAAGACAAGAGAAAGAAGCAAGACAGTGCCTGGAGTGGGTACAAAGTCTTCCAGGAGGAGCTGGAGGTACAGCGGATCTCAAAGGAAGGAGACCCTGGAGAAGAGGAGCAGGGGTAACAAGTGTGGCGCCGAGGCAAGAGTATGTGCAGCTTGAATGTGGGCTGCGGAGGGTTGGAAGGTAGGGAGCCTCGGCTTGTACATAGTGAACTCCTACTCATCCTTTGCTACCCAGCCTTGATGACCCCACATTTGGGAATGCTTCCCTAAACCACCCTGCTCGCATCCTGCACAGAGGTGCTAATAATGATGTCAATGGTGATGCAAATAGGTCATAATAGTCATTAAGGACTTTCTATTCCAGGCACACTGGTATATATCTTAAGTGCATCGTCTCGTCTAATACTATTACAGCATGGAGGTGGACACTACATTATCCTTGTTTTCCAATGAGAACCTGAAGGTGGGTCCCTGAGAGACGCCTCCCCCCACATCCATACTTGGTTTATACCTTCCCGGTTATGGAACTGCCCTGGGTCACCATAGGGATTTGTCTTCTGACAGCTTCCCCTTCCCCCACACCCAACACACACTGGGAATGCCACCAAGGCAGGGACAGTCTGATCATTTCCTGGGTCTCTGGAGCCCAGCAGAGGAAGTGGCTGAGTGTAAGTGAAACTTGTTTGACTATTGGATGGATGGATGGATGGTTGGGTGGATGGAAGGTTGGGTGGATGGATGGATGGATGGATGGATGGATGGATGGATGGATGGGTGGAAGGTTGGGTGGATAGATGGATGGATAGATGGATGGATGGATGGATGGATGGATGGATGGGTGAGTAGATGGGTAGACGAATGGTTGTATAAAGAAAAGGTCCACACACCCTTCCATCCCTCCAAAATGATTAGTTTTGTGGCTACTTCAGCATTGTCCATTGAAAGACGGCTCTTCTGTGTACAGAGAGACCCAGGGGCTAGGCCCAGCCCCTCCCATCTTCCCCAGGCACATTAGTCCTCCCTTGCGGTCGCTCTCCTGTTAGTCCCCATATCCTGGCACCCGTCTGAAGGACTTAGCTTCCTGGGAGGCTCCGCCTGAATGAAATCTCCATGATCCCTGCTCCCCCACCCCTTGCAAATGCCTCTGGCTTTGGCCTCCCCCTCCTCAGCTTCCCAAATCCAGTCCCCCCGCCGGCCCCCACCGGCAAGCCAGAGTCCGCCACCCTCACTGCAGCTGTCCACGCTTACAAAGCCTGACTGTTCGATAAGGCTGTGCCAGCTGGAACAAGACACTTCCCGTCCGACGGGAGGTTCTGCACGGAGCCTGAGGGCAGCTGTCGGCTCGGGGGCGCAGAACCGGATCTGGGGCCTACTCAGGGACAGCACCCTTCCTGGGCTCCCCCCGCCCCACCCTCAGCCGAGGCCCCTCTAGGCCTGGTTGTGGGTTCCAGGGTTGGCTTCTCAGATTGAAAGGATGGGATGGAGGTTCTGAGGGGGAGAGACTGTAGTCGCTCAACCCTTCTGAGACCCAACGCTGCCGGGCTTTAGGAACTCTGCCCCCGTGGGAGGTACGGGATCTGCAGCTCCACGGGAGTCTGGGGGCTGGCGGAATTTGTGGACCCCTTCCCAAGGGGGATGCCGTTCTCCTTAGCCTCAGCCACCAGCGTGGGGACGGTACCTACGACAGGAAGCTCGGTGTGGTCACCCCCAGCCAACATGGACACCAGCATTGACCATCAGGGAGTGCTCCCGGCCCCGCGAGGAGGGGCTGCCTGTCTTCTGGAAAAACCATCAGCGGGGGTCTCCGGGATGGCTGACAGCTCTTTTGTGAACACCTACTGCGTGACAGGCACGGGACTCCGGCAGACCAAACCCTGGCCCCCGTGGGCGCTGTTCTCACGCACCGCCTCCGCCACCTGGGCCCCCCGGCTCTGCCTGACGTGGCCTTTTCTGGCTCTGGTCCTTTCTAAAAGGTTCTAATTACATCCTGGGAGAAACAATTAGGATGAAACTGAGGGTTTTTCTCTCTCTGCCCCGGGCCGGGCCTGTTTAATAACTTAATTAAATAAACAGAATTATAATTATCGTGTTAATATTTCCTTTCTGTAACGCGGCACATTCTGCTGGAAGAAGCCTCTCTGGGGAACGGGAGAACTTCCCGCAGCCCCCAGCCCCTCTCCGGGGCAAGGCTGGCCGCTCCCCACCCCCACGGCCTCCCCACGGCTGCCCCTGCCCCGGCTCTCCTGCTCCCGCCCCGAAGCGCTGGCAGAAACCCCAAGGAGGGGAAAAGCCGAGTCCCCTCCATCCTGAGTGTTTACAGTCGGGCTCAAACCACACCATGGAAATGACTCCAAAGCTCCTAATTGCACATTTCCTTCCTCCAGACTTTTTCTTTTGACAGTCGACTTTGAACCACTTAATTCCCCGGGCGGGAAAGGGGCGAAGGAAGGAGGTCCCTGGCAGCACCCCGTCCCCATCCCCAAGGGCCTGGGTCTGCTGTGAGTGGTGAGTAAGCTTTGTCCCCCCCAGAGGCTCATTTCCTCCTCTGTAAAATGCGACAAAGAATATTCACTTGCAAAGTCTGGCACAGGACCATGCCCTTAGTAGGTGCTCAGTAAACGTCGGGCTCCTCCCTCCCGGCTTGTTGGAAGCCCGTCTGCGTGCGCACAGTACGGGGGTGTTCCCAGAGGGCTGCCTGGTTCGCCGGCCAGCAGGAGGCCCCAGGCCATGGGCTTGGTTTCTTTGTGACTCGGTTTCCAGGTCTGGAAGAGGGAAGTGACAACAGGGTTTGCATCACTGAGTCATCACGAAGGACGCGAAATGGAGCGAGACGTAGAAGGAAACGCAGCGAACATTGGCCATGACCCCCGCGGGTCCCTCTGGGGGTGGCGGGATGGGCTGGGGGAACAGACAGAGCGGTTCCAGTTCTGGATGGATGTGTACCCGGGAATGTCACCTGGCTCGTGGATCCGCCGTGTCCCCACTGTGAAAGGGATAGGGGAAGATGCGAGACTGCCCCAGGGTGGGAGGCGGGGCCTCAGTTGCAGGGGTGATGGGGCGGGTAGGGCTGGAGCGTCAGGGGACACCCTCTGCGTGCTAGAGCCTCCGTGAGACCTCTGTGTCCCACCTGCCCAAGACTCTGCCCCTTCCGTCCATGCCTGGGCCCTGCAGCCAGGCAGCCTGGCTTCAGCCCTTACTCGCTGTGTGGCCTTGAGCAAGTCACTGGACCTCTCTGAACCTCTGTCTCTAAACCTGTCTACTGGGAATCGTCACTGGGTGGCCGGGATGATCGGAGAGTTAACGCATGTCAGTTCAGGTCCTGGTACACAGTAGGCACTCAGTGTTAGCATAATGTCCGTGACTGTCACTCATTCCCTCCCGAGCTCAGCCCCAGCCCCCGATGTTCCTGGAGCGGCTCTCAGCCACCTCCCCAGGCGCGATACAGGCCGAGGTCAGGACGCACTCGCTCTGCTGGGAGCTCCCCTCCTGTCCCCTCCCTTGTCTGGAGGCCCATCTCCCACAGCTCCTCCTGGATGCTTTTTCCAGCTTGGGGTTACGGGGCTGGACCCCCGCACTCCACACACCTTTCTCTCAGCACTTCCTACCTCCCTCGGGGGTTCCACTTGGGCCTACCTCCCACTGGACTCGGACTCCTGGAGCGCATAGCTTCCCTCTGCTTCTCTTCCCTCTGCTCCTCTCCCCAGGTCCCACGGAAACCCCCAGGAAGGAGGGAGCTAGAGCTAAAGCTTTCCCTCCGGAGGCGTGCCCAGGGATGGAGGGAGGGAACCCACCGTGCGGCGGTGATGGCTGAGTGGAGCATAGGGGCGGTGGTGGGGTCAGTCGAGTGGAGTTGAGGTTCCTGGGAGGAGGTTGGAATGAGTCCGAGAGCTGGATCCAAGACTCCCTGCATGGTCTACAGAAGGACGTGTCAGGGGCAACAGCCGTGTGTGAGGTGGGGAGCACCACGGAGGCCCAGGCTCGGGCTGGTGGGTGAGCAACAGTCGGGGCAGGGGCGTCGTGACTTGAGGGTGACTTTGAGCACGATGGGGGCACCGAGGAGGTGTTGGGAGATAGATCTGGGCTGTCTCTGAGCCCCTGGTGGGGACACCGAGATGTCAGGAGATAGATCTGGGGTGTGTGTCTCTGAGCCCCCAATGGGGACACCGAGATGTCGGGAGATAGACCTGGGGTGTCTCTGAGCCCCTGGTGGGGACACCGAGATGTCAGGAGGTAGACCTGGGGTGTCCCTGAGTCCCTGGTGGGCACACCGAGGAGGTGTTGGGAGATAGATCTGGGGTGTCCCTGAGCCCCCGATGGGGACACCGAGATGTCAGAGAAAAGACCTGGGGTGTTTCTGAGCCCCCGATGGGGGCACCAAGGTGTTGGGAGATAGATCTGCGGTGTCCCTGAGCCCCTGATGGGGGCACCGAAGAATTGTTGGGAGAAAGATCTGGGGTGTCTCTGAGCCCCCGATGGGGACACCAAAATGTTGAGAGAAAGACCTGGGGTGTCCCTGAGACCCCGATGGGGACACCGAGATGTCGGGAGATAGATCTGGGGCTCAGCGGAGACACCGCAGCTCTGGGATGACCAGTAGTTTCTGTCGTGTTTCACCCCGGAATCACGCAGGGAGCCAGGAGCAGACCCGGGACCGGGGCCCGGTCTCCATTACCCCCACTCAGCCCAGATGCTCTTTCTAGCCCTTCCTGTACTTTTCCAAGAGGACACAGGGTGGACGAAGCCCAAAGAGGAATGTTCCCTTGAAAACACAAATCCTTTCAGCTGTTTTCCTCTTGACTTATTGGCAAAAGCCCAAAATCTATACATTTTTTTCCTGGTGGAAATAATAGCAAATGTGCCTTGGTCACTAACACTGTGAAATGGGAGGCAGCAGACGGAAGAACATTCCCAGGCCCGGCTGGCCTCCTACATCGGAAAGGGCCTGAGTAAGCTGGGTGCCAGGGGTTCTGTGCCCCGGGACGACAGGTGCTGGAGCTGGGAGGGCCTGGAGCTCAGGCAACTGCCCTCTCTTCTCCAGATGCCCCCTTCTGGAGCGACCTCACCCTCCACACTGAAGTCACCATGGGAGCACTGGGACCCCCAGATCATCTTCTTGGGCCTCGAAGCAGAACCTCAGCACACCCCAAATCGAACCTACGTTTTCACTTCCCTTCCCCTAAGTTCTCCCCCAATATCCAACCACCTGGAGACAGGGTGACTCCTTCCCTGAGCCCCACTGACTCCCTCTTGAGTCCACCCTTCCACCTCCAGCCCCCACGGATGACTCCCCCAGCTTGCTGCCCCCTCCAGACTCACATTCTGATGCACCCTGTACCTGTCCCTGAGGTCTTTCCAGCGGGACCCTGCTAATGTCCCACTCCCCTCCGCGTGGACCTCAGCTTGCTCCTGGTGGCCCGTGAGGCCCTTGGCCCGTGGACCTTGCCATTCCTCAGCCCACTCCAGACCCTGTCCTGGGGTTCCCCCCACTGCCCACACCTCCATGTGACCTCCAGTCAGGCCCCATGAGGCCAGTTGCTGGTCTTCCTGTTTTCTGTCTTTGCTCATGCTGTTCCCTCTCCCAGAATGCACTCCTCGTTATATAAAACATACAGAACGATGGGATCTATCTTATAGGGTTGTTCCTTCCTTCTTTAGGGGGCATCCACTATGTGCCCCTCATGGTTATAGATGTCGGGGGATAGAGTAGTGAGGGGAAACGGCCAAAACCCCTGTGCAAATTGTTGTCATCCTGGTAGAGAAGAGAAGCAGTTAACAAGACCAATGTGCAGCCCAGCATATCAGACAGTGCTGAGTGCTACAGATTACCGGCGGCGGCGGGGGGGGGGGGGGGCTGTAAATGGGAGGATCAAGGGAGGTTAACTGAGCCATCTTCATTTGAGTAGAGATCTGAAGGGAGAAGGAGGCCAACCATGGGGGTATCCTGGAAACTGTCCCAAGTGGAGGGTGGAAGAAGTGCTAAGGCCCTGGGGGTAGAGGGCTGCTTATAAAGTTCGAGAAGCAGCAGGAAGGCCATTGTGGCTCGACGCAAAGAATGGGGGATGGGGGTGACATGGTCAGAGAGGGGCTGGGCAGGGCTGGGCAGGGCCGGGCAGGGAGACGTGTGGGCTGCAGATCTCGTCAAGACTGTAGTCTCCTTTAAGATGGAGCCCTTGGGTGTGAGCACAGAAAGGACATGACAAGCCCCAGAGTGTAATGGGATCATTGCCTTCAGGGCCAAGAGAAGGAGCAAAGGGCCCCAGAGGACCTCTGCCGTTGGCCAGGGCTAACGTGGCAGGAGAGATGGCCAGAAGGGGTCCAGTTCTGAATGCCATGCAGACGGGCAGGCCGGGACACGTGGAGGCCTTCAGAGTGTGCCCAGCACACGTTACATACTGTGGGGCGGGAGAATTTCATTTGGCCAATAATTGATTAGAAGAACATAAATATGCAGGGGACAACGGCAGTTTTTGAGACCAAAGCACAGGGGGACGCTCCTCTGAGCAGGACAGTCGTGGCCTCCAAGCTGGGCCTGGGAAGGTGGTGTGGACAGTTGGGGGTGGCGATCACGTGGCGAACCCCTTCCGGCTCTGACCGGGCAGGACCTGGCATCCTCCTGGGTCAGGGAGTGAGAGGAACAGCCGAGACGCAAGTCTGTGTGGGAGACACCAGCCGTGTCTAAGGGGGCCAGGTTCGGGGGAGTTGGGTGTCCACTGGTTTCTGAACCAGCGTGTTCTCACTCAGCTGACCTCCGGTCCCTGCAGCTCCCTTCCTGACAGCTCAGGGAAGTGACATCCTGCAATGCTGCAAATGCCCCTTGGAAAGGAAGGAAGAACGTTCTGGAGGCCAGCCCATGGGTGGCTTGTGGAAAAGGGTCCTGCCAGTCAGCAGCTTTCGTTTTGACATGTTGCTTCACTTGAGAAGTTTCTGGGTGAATCCCGTCCCGAGCCCACTGTGTGGCGGGAGCAGAAGGGGCCTGAGGTCCTGGGGGTCCTACCAGATCCTGGATCTGTTCCACTGGGCAAGTTCCCTTCCCTTTCAGGGCCCCCGTGTCCCCTGCTTGTGTTGTCGGGTACATTCCTGCGAAGAAAGGCGCACCGCTCCTCCACCGAGACTGTCCTCTCGCTCCGCCCATGGGAAGAATTCCAGTTCTGGGCTGCTGGGGCCTCGTGCCCTCTCCCCGGACGCCAGTGCTGAGGCTGCCCCCCTGCCCTGCAGCACCTTCCCTGACCCTGCGTGGGGCTGGGTAAGTCCCGGGAGCGGCCGGGTGCCCCGGCAGCCCTTCCCTTGCCAGGACAGTCAACAATGGCTCCACGGCACACAGACATGTCCCCAAACGACACAAATACATCTCGTGAACCCAAACCAAACGGATCCCCAGCTTCTCCCTAACCAAAGCCCAAACGTGTCCTGGTGTCACCAAAAAAGGGAAAGGATGGCAGAGAAGTTGGGAATGGGGACAGTGACTGGAACCGGCTGCAGCTGAAGCATCTTACTACTGCAAAGTGTACCGTGGACGTATGACCACAGGCTGGTCAACGGAGGGCAGCGGTGGGGGCGGGGGGGAGGGTGCGTGCCATTACCAGCGATGCCAGGAATCACCTTGTGGGGTCTCTTTGAGGCTTAAGCGCGTTGAGAGGTATTCCCGGTTCCTTCTCCCCCGCCTCTGGCCACAACTGCTCTCGAGATGGCCGTCAGGGGCCCTAACCTCTGACCACACCAGAGGCAAGAAGGCCTAGGTGATGCCTGTTGCCATGTGCCCAGCATTCTGCCAAGCCACGGCCATTGGGAAGGTCATGTGTTCGTCTGAGTAAGTTCCATGTCGAGAGGCCACCAGGCACGGGGCTGGGAAGGGGGACATGCAGAATCTCTCGCGGGCTTCCTGCGGCCTATGGGACGGAGAAGCTGTCCCAGAGCCTCCCGGTCTCAGTTTTCCCATCTGTGAGATGGGCCCCTGGCTCCTCGTGGCTCTGACCATCACAGGCCGTGGTTGGCTGCTCCACTCACAAGCGAGCCCCTTCGGTGAGAAAACGTCTGGTGCCTTCTGAGTTTTCACGGCACGCCGGCAGCCAGACATGTGTCCCAGGTCCCAGATCAGCCTCCATGTATTAGCTCATTGAATTATTGCAAGCATCTCCACTTCACAGATGCACGCTGAGGCTCAAAGAGGTTTCCCAAAGACGCACAGCCAGAGAGGGGCAGCCTGAGCCCAGAGCCCATGCTCCTAACCCCTGTGTCAGCTGCCTCCATGCCAGGGAAGCAGAGAAGGTCAGAGAAGCAAGGAGCCTGCCCCCTTGACTCCAAGGCCCATTTGCTCACGTCTACGCCACATCATCGAGGCCCTCCGTATCTTCAAGGCATCGCAGGGGCAGCCGCTTCATGGGAGAGGAACACAAGATAAATGTGTCCTACCATGAGCTACCTCTTGAGTTTCCCGCACAAGATTAACAAATTCTTACCAAAGAACAACGGATTCTTGCCAACCTGCCTAGTCAATCGGTCCTCGGCAGGATTGTCCTTTGTGTCAAACTCTACAGGTGTTCCTCGATTTACGGTGGGGTGACGTCCTGATCAACCCATCCTAAGTTGAAAGGTTGTTAAGTCAAAAATGCATTCAATACCCACCTCACCTACAGAGCCCATAGCTTAGCCGACCTTCCACGCGCTCAGAACACTGATGTCAGCCTAAGGTTGGGCAAAATCCTCCACACAAAGCCTATTTAAAATTCAGCATTAATATGTCATGTAATGTATTGAATGCTGTACCAAAAGCGATAGACAGAGCAACAGTGTGAGTACAGATGGCTGTCAGCCATCGCTTGTGGACCCCCCGTGACAGCGGGCTGATGGGGAGCTGGGGGTCCTGACTCTGCTCCCCAACCCAAGACAGGATCGCTGGCCCAGGAAAAGATCTACTTTCAAGTTTCGAAGCGCTCCACCAAGTGCATACATCCTTCGCACCATAGTCGAGTTGGGTGTCTGTGATTAGCTGGATTTCCTCTTGGAACCTTGGAAATTCGAGCAGAGAGCAGCCTCTCCTAGGGGTCATGCATAAGGATCCGCCACTTCTTGTACAAAATGGTTAGGAGTCAAAATGTGCCAGGCTTTCCTTTGATGTTTAAAGAGAAATCCTTAATGCAGAGACTTGAGAATGTAGCGGAATTTCAAAGACAAAGGGAATGTCGCATTGTTGGGATACAGCGCTCGGCAGAGGGAGAGATGTCTACATGACCGTTGAATATGGTGCTCTGGCAAGAGCGAAAGAGAGCGAGCTCCGTGGGGTCAGGGCTTCTCTAGGGCTGGCACCGTGCCAGGTGGACTGAGGGCATACAGGACGTACATGGGGGCTGGTGAATAAATGAACGAATGAATGAACGGTGTGCAGGTGAGCCATTTCCCGTTTCTCAGCCCCGCGCCCTGCGGGGGGTCTGCAGACGCCCGTCTCGAAGCGGCAGATGCAGACCCTCATAGCCGTAGGTACCCGCCCCACCCTTCCATGCAATACCTGGCCAGCGAGGGTCAGCGAGCTCCTGGGCCACAGTGGGGCTCAGATGGTGTTCACCCCCTTCCAGGGAGGCCACACTGTCCAGTCCTCTCTCCCTGCAGGGCTCCAGGGCCAAGCTCTTGGCCCATCCTGCTGAGGCAGGCTAAGTGCCCCCACACCCTTGGCAACTGCCCAAGAAGATTCCGGGGACGTGGCCTTAGGGATGAGACACTGTGAAGGAGGGAATGTGTGGTAGGAAGTGACAGTGGTGACTCAGGGTGACTCAGCCTGGAACCTGCCAGGGGCCCACTGAGCAGCCGTCCGTGGTCACAGCAGCCCCTCAGCCACCCTCCTTGGGGCAGAGGTCAGTTCTCCGTTTTCCAGGGCCCATCTCTTGGGCTGGCTTTGTAGCCAGATGCTTGGAGGATGGTGGGGAAGAGGGTGCGTGGCAGGTGCCTGGACTGAGGCCAGGAGTGGATCGAGGGCGAACCCGTGAGCAGGAGCAGGCAGGGGTGGGTTGCTACCCCCGTCCTCTGGAGAGCTCAGGAGCTGCCGCTTGCCTTCCTGAGAAGCCCGTTAGAAGCCCGTCTCAGCTAGCGAGTACTCGTGTGAGCCAGGGGAATCAAGGCCTGGAGGGAGATGAGGCCAAGGTCAAGGGGCTGAGAAAATTGAAGCAAAAGGAGGATCCAGGATACTTGTCCTAGTGTGGATCAGTGACCCCCGGGCTATTGCCCAGTTGGTGGAGGATATGGGCATCATTCCATACATGCCCAAACTCTGTCCAAGCGGTTCTGTTGACCCCACCAAGGTCTCTGCTGGAATCATCCCACTTTTCCACATTCCCTCCTTGAAATGATTTCAGGGGCTCATTTCAGTGTCTACCAACCCACCAATCCATTAATCTATCCATCCATTCACTCATCTGTCCATTTCTCCATCCATCTATCCACCCATCCGTATGTCCCTCCATCCACCCATTCACATGCCCATTCATCCACCCACCTGCCATCCGTCCGTCCATCCATCCATCCACACATCCATCCATCCATCCATCCATCCATCCACACATCCATCCATTCATCCATCCATCCATCCATCCGTCCGTCCAATGTGAGCCCTTCCTTGCAGCCTGCCCATGTCTTCAGCATCCCTTTGGAACACACACACACACACACACACACACACACACACACACACACATCCACCCTATGTTCGTTCATGCTCCACTCACCACACCCATCCCTCCATCCCTCATCCACCCACCCATCCGCCATGAAAGCCTGCATCCATCGTTCACCTGCACACCTACCCAGCACCTCTCTCTCTACCCATCCATCCGTTATTCAGTGAACCATGCTTTGTCGGCCTTGACAAGGTCGCAGGTCCTATGGCTTTCCTTCCATCTCGAGTCCTCGATGCCCCACTCCCTCCTCTCCAGCCATCAAACCTGTCCCTCCAGCAGCCTTCATGACTCAGGTCACGGCCCATGACCTTCAGGAGCTCACAGTCACCAGTTTTCTGGATCTCGATCAGGAAAACTCTAGACCTTCCCACCCTCCTTGTCAACGATGGGGCCACTGGTGCTGTCTTCATTCCTCATCTGACTGGAGAGGGAGAGGCCCCGAAGCTCCCATTCGCCCGCCAGCTGGCCCAGGGAGAACCGACTTGCTGCCGGGAAGGCCTGGGGCTCCAGACTCCAGGGCAGCAGCGAGTGTGAGCAATGCCTGTCGCTTCCTGTCTGGCCCCGGCCTGCCCCTCCCAGCGCTCCTAGGTGCGTCTGTGGTCCTGGGCGGCAGGGCCTAATTCATTCTGGACTGGCCCAGCGCTTTGAGATGGCTGGATAAGAGGGAATTCCAGAGGGGCAGCTCAGCCTCATAAAACCGTAAATGGCTGTGTTTTTGTAATCATAATAACACCTTTCAGCCTTTGCATTTCAAAGTGCTCCGCTCCTATGGTTGGATCAGGCTGCCTGCAGCAGCCTTGACGGGAGGCGCTGGGGGAGGGTGGCGGGGCAATGCGGACCACCGAGCGGCACAGCGCCATGCCGGGCTGTCTTCTGGAGCCTGGGTCTTCTCAGCCGTGCAAGGGGAGGCAAAGCCGTGTCCTGCAGGTGTGCGGAACAGGAGGCTGTGGTCTGCGGGTGAAGCCGGCAGAGCTGATGGGCTGTCCCACCTGCCACTGAGAAGCGGCCTCCCCGAGCGGTCCAGAAGGTGTCACGGATGAGCCTCCCTGGCAGCACCCTTCGCCTGACTCCGCCACCCGTGCCCCGCACGTCACTTCTGAGTATCGGTCTGCATCTTTTCCCTGCCCTGCGGTACTGCCATTCCCCATAGTCTCCACAGGTCACAGACGGCCATGGATGACAGACAGCCGGGAGCCCATGACCGGTCCAGGACCCGGCACCACAGGCTGCTGGTGGCTGCTCAGCATCACCCCGGTCCCTGCGCCTCTGGGTTCCCGAGCCCCCAGAGCCCGCCAACAAGGGAGCCGCTGGTACATCCCCGGGGGCGGTCTGGTGTCACTGCTCTGGCCCGAGAGAGGGGCCCCCACGCCTGCATGGTGAGAGCAGGACTGGCCGGGCCTCTCACTCGACAGTCCTTCCTCTTCGGTTTAAGCTCAGGGTCACCTGTGGTCCCCGTGCCTCAGCTGTCCCCAAACTGGCCATGGTACCGGGGCTCCATTTCCCTCCCGCGACGGTCCTGGCTGCCCCTGCCCACTGGGCCCGGGGGTGTCCCCGGCAGCCCACAGCTCTGGCAGAGCCTTGGCAGGAGGGGTACCCTGGCCTCCCCTCCCAGGCCCCCTGCCCAGTGGCCCCTCCCCACAGAGGCGTCCAGAAGCTAGTTCCGGAAGCAAACCAAGCCCACAAATGCTTCCCACCGTCCTTGGGAAACATCACAGCTGCTTGGTTCCGCTTTCCGGCTCAGCAGGGCCCTGACCTCCCTCCGAGCCTCAGCTCTCCCCTACCCTGCACCCGCCTCCCCTGCGGCGGACTCTCCCCTCCAGCTGCCCTGATGGTCCTCCACACCTCCAACGTGACACCTGTCCTCCTGCCTCGGCCTTCTGCATGTACTCTCCTCTCCCCGGAGGCCTTCCGCACCGCGTCTCCCTCCACCCCTCCCTGGCTGATGTCTCCTCCCTGCCCCGGGGTCTGCCCAGACGCCCCCTCTTCCTGAGAGTCTCCCCCAACCCCCCAGCGGGCTGGTCCCCTCCTCTGCATTTCTAGGGCGCTTTCACTCTGTGTCCTCACTGTCTGGCTACCTGGCCAGCTCTGCCATCGGACTGGCAGCTCTGCGGGGCAGGATCGGGTCAAGTCACTGATGTCCCCAGGCCACTCTGGCACGGAGGGTCTCCAGGACCGGCTGCCGAGTGAAGTATGAGTGATGCTTGCGACGCTCCCGGGGCTCCCTGGGGACCGCCCCTCGGAGTCGCCCCGTGGCCAGGAGAGGAACGCCTTCTCCTTCCCTCATCCTTGGATCCGTCTCAGGCTCCGGGAGGGGAAGCACAGAGGGCAGTTGGCCCGTGGTGCGGGCTGGCTGCCCCACCTGGGCTCTGGCCTCCCAGCTGTCCGGGATGAAGACCAATCCGGCCCCTAGGGAGGACCAACGCCCCAGGGACGGGTCCAGACCCTAGTCCCTGCCCGGTCCCTGGGGAGGGTGAGCCAGGAGGCTGCCGGTGGGAGGCCCAGACGAACACCGGCTCTGTGGGTGCAAGCCCTTGTGGATCTGAGATCCCCATAACCCGCCCCCCCCCCGCACCCCTGCGAACCTGCCAGTGCTGGGCACAGCTGGGGGCCCACGCTCAGGCAGGACGCGGGCCCTGGGCGGGTCCTGTTTTTGTGAATGGAACCGAAGCCCAGCTTCCCCCGTCGCCCAGGCCCAGCAGCCTTGCCTCGGTCTCCACAGCCTCAAGAGAGATGCTGACCAAAAGGGGAACTTCACGACCTCAGTGTGAGTCAGACAGAATGGAAAACAGGGAAATTCTTGTTGGGTTTCACTAATCCCTAAACGGAGCCCTGCCCCTGCAGGAGCGCCCGGACTCAGGAGCGTCCACAAGTCCCCTTGGCCTGTCCCCCACACAGGTTCCTCTGTCCCCTCATGCTCCATCTGGCGGGGAGGGGCTGTCCCCACGCTCTCTGTCTGGGGGGAGCCCTGACAGGCGTGGGCTGTGGAGCAATCCCGCCGGCCACCCAGCCGTTCGCTCATTCATTCAACAGCTCTGTACTGAGCACCTACTATGTGCCAGGCCTTGTGCTGTGAGCCAGACCCACAGGGTCCCTGCCCTCCTGGGGCTGAGAGCCTGTACGGGGGGGCCCAGTTAGCCCACAGGCAAGTGGGACGGAGCTGCAGGCTGTGACTCATGCTCCAGAGGAAGTAGCCAGCTGCTCTGACCGGGTGGCAGGGGGAGCCTAAAGGAGGAGACAGAGCCCCAGGAAGCAGGGGACATGCACCCCGGGGGGCAGGAAGCACTGCCTGGGACCCCTCAGAACCTTCTGGGAGCTGTGGAAGGTCACGGCGATGGGAATTAAGCAGAACACAGAGGGCCGCCTGCCCAGCCTCCTGCACCAGAACACAGGCAGGGTTTCTGGCCAGACAAAAAGCAAGGTCGCCGAATGCCCGGGGGTTCCCACCCTGCAGACAGTCAGATTGGGGGGAATCACAGGCTCCTCTCCCTGGGAGCAGACAGGAAAGCCCCTGCATCTTGGGGGAGGGGGATGGACGGAGGCGGGGACTGCTCACCCAGCCCCGAGGATGGCGACCTGCCAGAGACACCCCCCACCCCCCACCCCCCACCCCCACAGGCCAGACCTGCGTCCCCTCCCCCGGGAAAGCTCCTCCACAGCCTCCCTGTCCTTGCCCGGGCCAGTGGGCTCTGCGGTCCCTTTAAAGGGGCCTGAGTCAGAGACTTAAGAATGAAGCTGACTCATGGTGGAAAGGGTGGTCACTGGGCTGGCTGGGTGCCAGGGCTGCGGCGGCGGAGGAAGTCGGTGACCACAGCTGCCTGCGTGCGCTCTGCTGCGAAGGGCAGAAACCACAAAACCCCATTTGAAATTCCACCGCGCGGCCCAACTTGGGTAATGAGGTTACCCCCTCATAATGGGGGCATTCAGGGCCCATGCGGGCCTGTGGGGCTGGGGGCCTGCCCCCCGGGGCCAGCTGATGGTGATATCATCTTCCGTTTAGGAGGCCCCCCCCTTCCTTCCATCAAGGACATAAAAAAATGCACCAGGAAAGTAAAGGGAGAGCCAGAACGGAAGTCTTGGTTTTATTTATAGTTGGTCACTTGCCTCCGGCCTGCTCCGCGGGAGGCCCAGCAGGGAGGGTAAAGGAGGAAGCAACAAAAATGCTCCGAACCCCGGGCTACGGTGGCACCAGAGGGCCAGTCTAAAGCTCCATTCCGAGCTCCCTAGCAGCCGAAGCAAAGAGGGAACAGGGCGCCGTAGCATGACGCTGCAGAAAACTGGGAGCTTTGGAGCCTGGGCTCAGATCCCAGCTCTGCAAGGTTGAGCCTGCCTTCTCTCCCGAAGATGAGAAGAAGAATCCAGCGCTGTCTGGATGGGTTTCAGATGCTTTGCTGAGACCTACTGGCAGATAAGAAGGCGTAACCCACTCCCCACGCCTTCTACCACGCAGACATCACTAATGGATAGCAGCACACTCCCCCGGGCCAGATCCTGCCTCACAGCTCCATCCCACACAGCTCTGCAGGGACCCGCACCCGTGTACCAGAGTCAGCCTGGGGACTGACCCGCTGATGCCCTGTCAGTGACAAGCTGCGGAGAGAGGCCCCGGTCATCTTGGTATTCCCAACCCGCGGCCCCTGCCTGTGCAGGAAGTTCCTGTCTGGTAAGGAGGGAAGGGGAGCGACTGGGGAGGGAGGAGGGCAGAGGGATGGAGGGCAGCAGGGTCTTGGGCAAGTTGTTGCGTTTCTCTGTGCCTCGGTTTCCTTATCCGTTAAGTGGAGATCTGGAGCAACTCTCCTGCATGAGTCCGAAGGTGAAATGAGGCCGGCATGTAAACTGCTCCCACACAGGGAGTCCCCAGGGCGCCAGGCTGGAAGCGACAGTGCTGGGTGTCAGCAGTCATGCTGGGAAGGGCCTGGCCTTGCAGGTGGGAGCGTAGGGGGTCCCGCCTGGCTGGGGGTCCCAACTTGCAGGCCCCAGGCTCCCGAGATGGAGGCTCTCACGGGCACCCAGCGCCCCCAGGGCAAGACGCCAGGTTGCAGGGGGTCACAGTGGGGGCTGTCAGTCCTGCCCTTCTTCCCCTGCACAGGCAGCGACACTCGGGGACCCCAAGGTGTCAACCCAGAGCCACATTCACACGAAGCCATGTCATTTCTGTCCAGATCCTGCGTCCTGTGCACTCCTCGCGCCCCGAGCTGATGGCCTTTTCAACTCCCACTCGGAGGGCTGATCTCTCAGGGAGAGACAGGTTTGCAGAAGCAGTTCCCAGAATCCCTTGTCTCTGACCCTGCGCAGGGCTCCTGGTGGCCTCCGTGGCCAGCCTGCGGCGCGGAGGTGTCTCGCCCACATCTGCTCAGACTCCCTCTTCCACCCGGGTTCTCCCTCTGCCCTGGCTCTAGCCCCGGATGTCATCCTGAGAAACGGAGAAACAAATGTGTCCTCACGAGGGGGCCAGGCTGGGAGGGAAGATGAGACGACAGAGGCCCCACTTGGGACCCGTCCATGGAACGTCCGCCAAGCTGCCCAGGGGATGAGAGAAACCAGGCCCTGTGCTCAAGGGGGACAGGGACTAGACAAGAGGACACACAATGACGAACCCAAACGCCGACCGCTTGTGTGCAGGGCCACGGAGGGGCAGACGTGCTGAGGAGGTGACCTCGAAACGGAGAACCAAAAGCAAGAAGGTGTGGGGTGGGGCACGGTGGGGGGATGTGTGGGGGGGAATGAGACTGTTCAGCCGAGGGAACAGCATGCACGGAGGCCTGGGGAGAGCTCAGGGAGCTGGACCAGCAGGGACCGGGGGCCGGGGTGGGGACCGTGCGTGAGCCGGACAGACCCCGGCAGGCCAGGGTCTCATGGAGTGGACAGCTATCCTAAGTGCCAGGGGACATCTTGGTGACTGTAGCGGTAGTGTGAACGCAAGTCCGCTTGAGAATAACATTCCTGTCTCCGAATGGTCACGACTTTCCTACCCCACGTGGGAGGCTGGCTTCTAGGCGGGTCCCCCGTGGCATGGGTCCCTTCACAGGCCCAGAACCTGACGGGTAGAGAGTGAGCTGCCCGAATCCATGGGAGCGGTCCTAGCCCAGGGGCTCTCCCCCCACTGACGCCAGGGCCGCAGGCTCACCTTCTCAGAGAAAGTGGGCGGGCAGCCTTCCCAGCCTGAGTCGGCAAGGAGTGGAAGTTCACCCAGACACCAGTCTTCAGCCCAGTCCTGGGGCTTTGAGCACCATCCTGCACTCTGCAGGAGGCAGTGACCGGGCAGGAGCCAGCTGGGCCATCCTAGGTTGCAGGACTGAAGGCTCTGTGTCGCGCCGCGGTCTAGACTTGGCACCATCTTAAGGGGGGAGAGGCCCAGCAGTGGAAGACCTCAAAAGCTCCAATGTGGCCCGGGAGCCTCCAGAAAGGTCTGCTGGTCTCGCTTCCAAAATAACTTTTGGTCTATGCCTACAGCCCCATCTGCCTAGTCTGACTTTCCTTCTTTGGGAGAGAGTGTGTGCGTGGGTGCGTGGGTGGGTGGGGCTCTAACTGAAAGACCGGGAGGGCGGGGTTACCTTGTGGGCGGGGCTTTCTTCTCTGACCCCATTCCTTCCTCCTTCTGGGGCTGAGGTCAGAGCAGAGCCACAGCCAGCCTAAGCCCCGCCTTGGGTGAGTCAGGACTCCCCATCGCCTGGGACCCACCTGTGGAGGACCCACATGGCCACCTCCTTCAGTGACCTTGGAACCACCCAGGAGACCAGGGTACAATGGCAGCTCAGGTGCCATTCACTCCCTCATCGCCTCTGGGGTGCGGGCAGTAGAACACCGAACATTCTTTTTTTTTTTTTTTTTTATTTATTTATTTGACAGAGAGAGATCACAAGTAGGCAGAGAGGCAGGCAGAGAGAGAGAGAGAGAGAGGGAAGCAGGCTCCCTGCCGAGCAGAGAGCCCGATGCGGGACTCGATCCCAGGACCCTGAGATCATGACCCGAGCCGAAGGCAGCGGCTTAACCCACTGAGCCACCCAGGCGCCCCAGAACACCGAACATTCTTGAGGGCTTCCTATACGCCGGGCAGCCCCAAGCAAGGCAGGCACTTACCCATGGAACCCACACAGCTTTCCCATGAGGCAGATGGCCAGGAAGAGTGGGGAAAGCACGTGCGAGCCCCAGAGGGAGAGGTAGCAGCCCCGGCCAAGAGGCAGTCCGGTCGGCCGGGACTGGACCAAACCAGCCTGGGACGAGAGATGGGGCTGCAGCCATGGGCCAGCCCCAGACCTCACAGGGCCTCACAGGCCTTGTCAGGGCCTTGCACTTTATCCTGAGGACCGGGGACCCTGCAAGCTGCAGGCACAGGACCTTACTTGCCCCTCTAGCAGCTTCTTCCAGATGTGATGTGGAGGTTGGAAGGGGTGAGAGATGAGGTTACCATGGTCACACAGGTCCCAGGGAGCAGATGGTGGTGGGATTAAAGGTGACCCTGGCAGGACTCAGGGACAGGGTCCAGGTAAGGGCCAAGGGATGGGGTGTGCTGATGAGTCCTGGGAGGAGTCCGCGTTCAGTGAGATGGGGAGATGGGGGCGATACAAGAGAGGCGTTATACAAGAGAGGGTTCACCCTGAGCAGAAGATGCCTGTAGACCGCTAGATGCCCACGGCGGGGTCTGCGGCCCCACCAGAGGGGAGAGCCTCCGATACTAGCCGGCTCCTCTGCGCCCAGGAGTCATGAAAGCCTCGCCAGTGCCTTGCTGGGGCTGCTCCCACTGACAGATTGTCTCTGAGCCATGGCAGGACCTCTTGCCAACCCAGGCCCCCCCTGCCTGCCCTAGGGTGGTTTTCATGCCCATCAGCGCCACCTACTGACTGCTCAGGTCAGGCCTTCAACAATGTCTCAGCGTGTCCTGTTGTGTCCCATTTTAGAGACGGGAAAACTGAGGCCAAGAGAGGCCTGACTGAGGTCATCCAGCAAAGGAGAGGTAGGTAGCATGAGACTTCCAGAATCCTGCCTTGCAACCTCTCTCCAAAGAGCCCCTTTGGAGGAGGAAGTGGAAGGGGGTAGACGTCAGAAGATGCCTCATCCTACTCTCGTCTGCTGTCAACTTTCTAACATTCCTAGACACTTCCAGCATCCCAACACTGACCCCGACTCAGTCCCACCAGAGCTTAGTTTTGGTTCATGAAGTTCATTCCTTTGGTCTGCGTCTATGACCACCACCACCGCCAGGAGCCCAGTTGGGCCCTGCTGAGAGATGGTGGGTACCGTAGGAATCCGACGTGTCCCTGCTTGATTCTCTCCCTCTGCCTACAACACTCATAGCATGAGCCCACCTGTTAAACCAATGATGATGATGGTGGTGATGATGGTAGTGATGATGGTCATGATGGGGGTGATGATGGGGGTGATGTGTTGATGGTGATGGTGGTGGTGGTGGTGGTCATGATGATGGTCGTGATGGGGGTGATGATGATGGTGATGATGATGGTGATGATGGTGATGATGGTGATGATGATGATGGTGATGATGATGGGGGTGATGGTGATGATGGTGATGATGATGGTGATGATGATGATGATGATGATGGTGATGATGATGGTGATGATGGTGATGATGATGATGGTGATGATGATGGTGATGATGATGATGATGATGGAGATGATGGTGATGATGATGATGGTGATGATGATGATGATGATGGTGATGATGATGATGATGATGATGGTGATGATGGTGATGATGATGGTGATGATGATGATGGTGATGATGATGGTGATGATGGTGATGATGATGATGGTGATGATGATGGTGATGATGATGATGATGGTGATGATGATGGTGATGATGGTGATGATGATGGTGATGATGATGATGATGATGATGATGATGGTGATGATGGTGATGATGGTGATGATGATGGTGATGATGATGGTGATGATGATGATGGTGATGATGATGGTGATGATGGTGATGATGATGATGGTGATGATGATGGTGATGATGATGATGATGGTGATGGTGATGATGATGACGATGATGATGATGGTGATGATGATGGTGATGATGGTGATGATGGTGATGATGATGATGATGATGGTGATGGTGATGATATTGATGATGGTGATGATGATGATGGTGATGATGGTGATGATGGTGATGATGATGATGATGGTGATGATGATGATGATGATGGTGATGGGGGTGATGGTGATGATGGTGATGATGGTGATGATGATGGTGATGATGATGATGGTGATGATGGTGATGATGGTGATGATGATGATGATGGTGATGATGATGATGATGGTGATGGGGGTGATGGTGATGATGGTGATGATGGTGATGATGATGATGGTGATGATGTGTTGATGCTGATGATGTGTTGATGATGATGGTGATGGTGGTGGTGGTGGTCATGATGATGGTCGTGATGACGGTGATGACGTTAGTGATGACGGTGATGACGGTGATGACGGTGGTGAGGAATGTGGTGATGGTGATGGTGGTGATGAGGTGAGGAGGTGACGGTGCCCGTGGTAATGAGGGTGATGGCAACGGTTCTGATGGCCATGGCGGGGATGACGGCAGGGAGGGTGATGACGGTGGTGACCGTGCTGCTGAGGAGGAAGGAGATAACGGTGAAGCTAACTGTTATTCAGCAGTCACTACAGACCAATCACATTTCCACACTTTTATTGAACCCTCAGGACAACCTTGTGTGCTAGGTGTATTATTGTCTCCACGTACTGAGGAAGATGCAGCACGGAAAGGTGCAGTCACATGACTAGTTAGCGGTGAAGCTGAGGCACACCCAGGCACTTGTACCAGACCCCGCTCACTAACCATTGCCCTACCCTGCCTCTGGTTATGGAAGAGCCGATATTTGTGGCTGCCTTATCTGACACTCCTTGTCTGCCCTCAAAGAGTACCATCATCCCCCACTCATCACCAGCCCGTCTTCTCTGCCCCAACGAGACACAGGGAGAAAGCTGAGGTCCCTGAAGGGTGGGGGCTCTCTGTGGGGTTGCAGGTGCCCCTCAGGGCACTGCCAAGGAGGCATCACCACTCTGCTGATGTGAGCATATGAATGCTCTGTCTGCCACGCTCCCCACCCCATGTGCCTGCTCTAATGGATCAGGTATGGCCCTGACATCCTTCCCCTCATGAGCAATGGGCCCGGGGCAAGCCCAGGCCAGGGAGGACACTGGTCAGCACATGGCATGCCTCTCAAGACCCCATTCAGCAAAGTAGGATCTTCTTGGCGCCTTGGACTTAGACCGTGAGAGGGGCCTGCTGTGTGCTTGGATGTGTTTGAGCCTGAAAACATGTATTATCATCAATCCCATTTTACAGATGAGCAAACTGAGGCCCAGAACAGATTATCTGCTTCCTTGAAGCCTTCGGTCACGGGGGATGGAGCCATGACTCTGGGCCAGAGCTGCCTAAAGCCCAGGACACCCCCATCCCAGCCCAACACTGGCGGCCTCCTTGGAAAAAGGGAACATCCGCACAGACTGGTAAAGCCTAATGCTGGCTGGTGTGTATATTGAGGCAGGCAGAATTCTAGGTCCCCAACTCTCCCCGTCCCGTGTACATGCCTGCGTGACTATCACCCCTGCTGCTGGGAGTAGGACGGATTTCACTCCCAGGCTGAGGTTGTGCTAGGTGGCACAGTTGACTTGTCCCCTCCAAGAAGGGGACATCAATTAGTCAGGTGGGCCAGACCTCACCACGGGAGTCTTTTAAAAGCAGAGGGTCTTCTCCAGAAAAGAAGTGGGACATCAGTCCTCCAGCCACAAGAAACTGAACGTGGCCAGTCCCCTCAATGAGCATGGATGTGGATTCTTGCCCAGAGCCTCCCAAAGGGACGCAGCCAGCCTCACAGCCGCATTTCAGCCACACAAGACTCCGAGCGGGGGGCCCATCTATGCTGTGTCCGACTTCTGACCTGCATGTCTGGGAGCTAGGAAAGGAGCGTTGTTCTAAGGCAGTAAGTTTGCTGTGATTTGTAACACAGCAGAGGTAACTGATACAGGTATGCATTCAGGGGGCCCCAGGTGGGACTCGGGGGGATCATCGTCAGTGGGGCCTTGCTCCTAGAGTTCCTGAGGTCTGAGTTCTCCCGGGGTCAGGGAAGGAATGGAGAACTAGCAGGTGCCATGGTGGGAGCCCCGACCATAGTGAGAAGCAGGGACAACTCGCACCACCTCCCTGGGCTCCTGTTCCGGTTGAATGAAACCAAATCGATGCTGGCGAGCTGTGGGAGGGCGAAATAAAGGAACGTACTCAACAGTGCTTCGCTCAGTGATTGGAACATAGTAGGTGTTTAAGAAACCATGCGTGGTCATCGCCTGCTGATACTAACAATAATCACACTGTGCTTTTACAGTAATACTCAGAAATACCCAGGCAAGTCCTAGAGCAGCGAAACAGGCTCTAGCTTCTCTGTCTCCCTGTCCAGAGCCTCATGCGGGAATCTCACTCCCAAGAGGCAACAGAGAGGCTGGCCTGACACCCCCCACTGCTGGGGTACACAGGGGCCCTGCCCATCTCCCCGGGAAGAGCCCACATAGTCGAGCCCTCAAGAACCTTTCAGAGAGCAGGAAAAGGTATTCCTTAAACATCAATAAAAGGTAAATTTTTAAAAACCTAAGAGGTCCTTTTTTCTAGGTCCAAGGACTCCGTGTCACCCTGACACCGGTCCCACACACGCACTGTAGGGGACCAAAATGGGCCAAACTGCCATTTCAATGAGCTCTGAGAGCACCAGACGCAGCAGTCATGGCTGACACAGGGCATGAAGGTGAGACATGATCGTTCCGTGATGTTTCCAGGACACCTGCTGCGTGCCACCCCCTGGGCTGGACTGTGGAGTCCTCAGGGCCTTTAGAATTGGGCAAAGGAGAGAGATCCCAGCACACAGGTTGTTGATGACAGGGTGTGATCGGTGCAGACCCCAGGACTGTCAGAGAGTATGCAGGAACTCTGAGAAGGGGGGACCAATGGGGCAGGGGGCTTTGCCCCGAGCGCTATGGAGCCAGAGCCTTTTTTCAGGCCAATCAGTGACAAAAAGCATCTCAGGTAGAGGAAATAGCCTGGGCAAAGGTACAGAGGCCAGAACGGACATGGCATGAGGGGAACCACGAGCTGCTTGGCATGAAAGGTGGGCCACCTCCTTTGGGAAGGAGCCCTGTGCCTTGCCTCAGACAGGACTTGCGTCTCAGCATCTGTCCCTTCCAAGACTGCCTGTGATGATTATTCAAGTAAATGCACTACTTTCCCGGCAAGCTTTGCGGATTGTGATCTAGCAGCCAAATGGGGCACCAGGGAGACCCCAGAGAGCGAGGACAGCAGCTCCAATGCTGGTGACGGTGGGCCTACCTGGTGTGCATTTGGTCCTCGCAGATGCTGAGCCTGTTAGGAGACCCTGAGCAATGAGCAGGGCCAGTCTGGGTCTTTATCTCCAAACATGTCCCAAGGTACTCCTGGCCCTTGAGACAAGAAAGTCCAATGGCTTTGTCCAGGAGCTTTCCTGATTTTTCCGCAAATGCTACTTCCATTTAGACTCTAGAGCAAGGTCAGCACATGCAGGGCTGGCATGCCATCACTCTCCATTTCTGCACCCATGGCAGGCATGACCAATTGATTGAAGAATCCTCAACCCAGCACTCAGATAAGGGATCTGGGGGCAGACATGGCCAGTTGATTGTAGAATCCTCAACCCAGTACTCAGGTAAGGGATCTGGCTGCAGACATGACCAACTGATTGAAGAATCATCAACCCAGTACTTAGGTAAGGGATCTTTGGGGCTTCTTGGGGTCTGGTCCACTCTTCTCAGTGAGACAGATGCCCAGCTTTGTCATGAAGCCCACCAGGGTCTGACTATCCTCTCCGTGCTCTGGGCACTGTTGGCCACGACACTTGGAAAATCGTAGAAGGCAGCAAAAAGGGAGCACGAGCTATTTCTCTCTTTCTCCCTCCGTCTCGTCCACGTGGGTGCGTACACACATGCACGCACACGGGCAGGGCAAAGCACACGCATCACGTATCATCTGAAGCCAAACCAAGTACAAGCCGCATGCTGGAGGGCACTTGCTGGCCCTGTCTCGTGCTATGGCGCAGTGTCTAGGACAGTGCCTGGCACCCAGAAGGCACTCAATTAATGTTTTCTGAGCACAGAGACATCTATGGCTCCAAGCTCTTTCCAGACTGATCCCATCCTCACCAGCACAGTCTCCTGGCCGGGTCTCACCCCAGCGACCTTGTTGAGGCTCTCCAGGTTAGCATCTCTCTCCCTGGAGAGGGACGAAGGTTGAGGGACCATGTTCTCATGAAGCAGTTGATGAACTTGGGCCTGGAGAAGTTTTCCCCGAGCCTTTAACTCACTGTGGAGATGACGTGCTTGGTCCGTGCAGAGCAAGTGAGCGGGGCTGGGAGGACTGGGCTTTCCAGCACCCCGCCCCACCCCTTCCCCTTCCTCGGGGGGATTAATTGGTATCAAAAACAGGATTTTAGGAAATAGCCATGTTTAAAAGTCCCCCTGCTTAATGTTCCCTTTAATTAGAATGGGTTTCACTTGACGGTTTTGCTGACCCGCAGGGGGAGGGCAGCCCCTGCCTGAGTGAGCACCCGCTGACCCGGGAATTCCTGCGTCTCAGTTATGCCCCGTTCAGGGGCTCACTTAGCAGAGTTCAAAAGAATGGCTTTTTCTGCCGCAAAACAACAGCCAGAGCCTAGAGAGTGACTTCCCTCGGTTCAGGCACTTCTGTGGGAACCTGGATCTGGGACATTCCTCTGCAAAGAAGAATGTGCATGTGGGGGACCGCTGGGTTCCTGCCAAGCCCAGTTGCTCAACAGGCTCAGCGGGCAGTGCCTGAGCCCCGGGGAGGACAGACGCAGAGCTGGACCTGGGGACAGGGACGTGAGCAGGGTAAGCATGCACCTGCCTCCCAGAGCTCTTAGGTCAGGAGGTGGTCCCGTGACCTGTGACGATGGCCAGGGAGGCCATGGTGTGACAGGCCACGTGCTGGGGTGTCCCAGGGGAGGCACTCGATCCCACCCAGGGCAGGACAGACCTTCACTGGGAAAGCTGTGTCTAAGCAGGAGGACCTTGGATTAGTCTGGCTGAGCAAGGCTGTGCTACACTAACAAATAAGCCAGAGCAAGAATGTCTTAACCCAGTGGAGATCTGGTCTTTACTCTCATCTTGGGCAGTGAGGGTCTTCTTGGCGGGTCTCCTCCAAGGAGGTGGTTATGGGAACCTCTGATCCGTATAGCCCTTTGGTCAGAAGGGCAGGTGACAGGCTGGGACTTGACGACTGGCGTCTGAGTGGGGACTGTCTCGTGGGACCGAGCCCTCCCCTGTGCCGTCAGGGCAGATGGAGATCATCAAAACTGAGTTAATTTGTAGGACACCCAGCTGGTGTCTGGAGAATCTGAGAAATGCTTGATGTGGAGAAAAACTGGCACATTTAGTGGCCAGAAGTGAAGTATAGAGAGGGTTAGGAGCACAGAGAAATACAAGAGATGTTTCTGTACTTTGAGTGCCCATGTTGCTCGCATTCAAACTCACGGAGATGAGTAGGTCGTCACGTGTGGTGGCGACCCTCTGACCGGGCAGCCCTTAGGGCGGGGCCTGAGGATAGAAAGGAGCCAGAGACATGGGAAAGGGAGCGAAGGGCCTTCTAGGCAGGGTGAACGGTAAGTGCAAAGGTCCTGGGGCTGGAAAGGACCCAGGTTGTTGAGGCATGGAGAGAACGCAGGGAGGCCGGTGTACAAGAGCCAGGAGAGGTTTGTCCCAACAGTCCCCTGCAGCAGTTAGATCCGGGGCTCTGAAAGGTTCCAAGTGAACGGTGGGGTATAGACGTCCAGCACCGAGGTCTCCAGAGAAGGCTGCCGGCAGTCTCTCTGGTGGCGGCAGTGGGTTGGAACTGAGAGGCGCCGAGGAGGGCAGAGTGGCCCATCTTGGAGGGGAGCTCGTGCGGGCAGTGAGGCTGGGCGGCGTTGACAATGGGGCTCTGGCCTCCTCCCTCCCCGGGTAGACGGCAGCGCATTTGCTGAGCAGGGAAGAGGCCAGCACAGGAGCAAGGGGCGAGGGACGAGGGGCGCACTACCCACGAACCACCCAAGTGGGGACGCAGGTAGAGGGTTGGATGCGTGGGGCTCCAGGAAGGAGGCTGATGGAAGTTCGGAAGAAAAATACTTGAGAAGCTCCTCTAGTCTGGAAAGACAGCTTCCCCGGTTCACCACACCTATGCGGGGTAGGGAAGAAAAGGGAGAAACAGGTCTTTCAGGCGGGGTGCCGCGAGGGGTCCCCCATCGTACGGACAAAGGCACTGAGTCTCGGAGCGAGTAGCAAAGCCAGGAAGGCTCGTGGCGCACCTGGCCTGTGTCCAACACACCCCCAGCCTCATGAGACACATTCCGTCCACAAAACAACCCCAGAAGATGGCGGGGAGAATTATTATCCCCACTTTACAGATGGAGAAATCGAGGCACGGAGCAATTCGGCAAGGTTCCCTGAGGCCACCCAAGATGCCAGTGGCTGGCCTGAGGTTTGACCCAGGCCGTCTGACCCCCCAGCCCCCATGTCACCCCCAGGCAGGTGACTCCTCTGAGGTCCCACAGCCCCCAGGCTGGACACAGAACTGACGCTGGCTGTCCCAATGTGGGCTCCGTCGAGGACCGTCAGAGTCCAGAGCTGTCAGACCAGGGCGGTGACGGGCTCACGTCTGGGATGACCCCTGGGCGCAGGACGGCTCAGCTTCGCGCCGGGGGGCTTACTGATGGAATGAGCAGGCATGGGGTGTGGGACGGACGCCCCTATCTCAGAAGACGGGTGGTAATTCGGGTAACCTGTGCTGCCATGTTGAAAACACGGAGGGGCCACCTCGGCCGGCTCCCTGCTGAGCGGCATGCGGTCAGGCCAAGGTCAATCAAAGGAGAGGCGCCCTTTCGGGTTCTGGAGGTCAAGCCAGGAAGAGTCTACACCCACAAGCACCACACTCGCTCCACAGAGTCAACACATTTGACCCCTGCAGGTGCCCTGTGAGTGAGTCCCCATCCCCACTCTGGATGGGGCACTGGGTCTCAAGAGGATAAGCCACCTGAGTGGGGCCACCCAGCTGGCATGCGGCAGAACCAGGACACAGACCCAGACGTTCGGACGCTAGTCATTTCTTCCATAAACACATCTTGCGTCGGGCTTGTTCAGAGCCAGTTCCCAAGAAGGGGTGGTTGGGAATAAATAGATAATAATAGATAATAGATAATAATAATAAATAATAAATAGATAAGGGGAGACTGGGTGGCTCAGCCAGTTCAGCATTTGCCTTCAGCTTGGGTCATGATCCTGGGATCGAGCCCCACATCCGGCTCTCTGGGCAGTAGGGAGCCTACTTCTCCCTCTCCCTACCCTTGCTCAAATAAATACATAAAATCTTTAAAAAAAAAATAGATTAAGACTTCATGTTTGACCTCAGCAACCTCATGGTCAGGGCAAAGGAACATAAGGGACCCTGCCCTATGGAATATTCTTCAGCCTCAAAGAGGAGGGACCTGTTACATCAGGGACACAGCGGGAGGACGTGATGCTGAGTGATACCAGCCAGTCACGAAAGGACAGATCCTGCGGGATCCCACTTGTATGAGGTCCTAGGGCCTCCAGGTTCATGGACACGGAGAGGAGGACGATGGGCGCCAGGGGCTGGGGCCCGGGACATTAGTGTGCAAGGGGCAGAGGCGCGGTTCGGGAAGAGGAGAACATTCCGGAGAGCGATGGAGCTGATGGCCACGCAATAGTGTGAATGCGCTTAACGCGACTTAACTGCTCACTTACAAACAGATTAAAATGCTACATTTCACATTATGGGTATTTTATCATATTTAACATTTTCTTAATACATTTCAAAAAAAAAAGAAATGATTGACTTCATTTGCTGTTTCTGCAGGGTCATTCAGCCCTGGGCCCGGGTATCGCGTGTGTGCGTGTTTGCGTGTGTGTGTGTGTGTGTGCGTGCGTGCGCGTTAGGGCACCTGAAGGGTGTAAGAAGGGGCCCGTGCCATCAGGTGCTGCCCCCTCCTCGGCGGGGGGCACTGCACAGGAAAGCACGTCTCCAGCCATAGCAGTGATCCCCGCATGGGGGAGCCAGGCTCCGAGCACTGCGCTCTACGGAGCTCTAGGGGAGTGGCGGTGACCCTGTCTTGCAGAGGAGGAAACCAAGGCTCGAAGTTAACAAGCAGGAGAGCACGGGGCACACCTCGTATACTCCTTATCTCCTGCTTTGTAACGTATTACTCCCAAACCGTACAGGCTGAAAATGACAATTATTTATCATCTCCAGTTTCCGGGGGTCAGAGACCAGGCAGCAGCTGAGCTGGGTGGCCCCAGATCAGCATGTATCCCGAGGCTGTCGTCAAGATGCCGGCCAGGGCTGTGGCCAGCTGAGGCTTGGCAAGGGCTAGGAGGGTCCACTTCCAGGATGGCACGCTCCCCGAGCTGCTGGGGCAAGGCCCCAGTTCCTCACTGCCCGGTCCTCTCCACGGGCTGTGTGAGCTTCCTCACAACATGGCGGACGTCCTTCCCCCCAGAGCGGGTGGTTGAAGGAAGCAGGACAGAAGCTACAACACCCTGTACGACATGGCCTGAGGAGTCATTCTCCTCATTTCCACAGCCTGTGCTGGCTGCTAGGTGAGCCCTTTAAGGTGGGAAGGAGCCACACGGGAGAGTCAATACTGAGACAGGAGGACCATGGGGCGCCATCTTGAATCAGCCGCCACCCCAGGCCTGACTCTGCCCACCCATGCCTGAGTGCCCCAACGGGACCAGTGGTCAGTCATACGGTGGTGTCTGGTGTCCAGGGCCTTTTCAGAGATCGCTGGGACTGGTCACCTCACTGACCGGAGACGAAAACTATCCCCCAGGGGCAGCTGTGGGCCTACGCGGCCTCAACACCAAGCCGTCCACGTGTTTAGTAAGCAGAAGGGGTGTGCGGCACAGGGGGGCACACTTCTGCCGCACACACACAACACAAGACGGGGACTGGGGAGAGGGCAGCCACGTGCACAACAGCCCTCCTGGCCGTGGCCGTGAGAGCTGGTTGGTGTCAGGTCTGACCTGTGTCTACTGGGTGTGACCTCGAGTAGGCCTCCCATACCCACTCTGGCCCTGAGTCTCCCCCTCCAGAGTGGGGTGCTTAGCTGCTTCTCCCACGCAGGAGAGGGAAAAAGCCACGCGTGTCCAGGGACCACACCAGAGAGCCTCGGGTCCAACCTCTGACAGCCCAGCTCGGGCAGGGAGAGCCGTTGACTCGGTCAGACACGCTGCGTCCCTGGCACACGATCTCCAGGTCCCGGTTCAGCCAGTTCAACCGATTCCACAAACCCAGAGCAGCCAGACCAGTCGCTCCCTCCCAGGGTGCCTGGGGCCGTTGGAATGCCCCCACCGATGGGAAAGGCTCCGGACAAATACTTCACATTCCAGCAGGGAAAGTAATATGGAACGTGGAATGCTCCATCCCAGACCACAGAGGACACGGCCTTTCCTTTATCTCGCCTGGAAGTTTTGTTTTCCTTTTATCAAAAAGGTGTTATCAGCGTGGCTTTGGGAAGAAAGAAATCGGAATGGAAAATGGGCAGGGGACACGGCCTGCGGGAAGAGGAGGCGTGGGGGAATGAGAAGCCCCAGAAGGAGGTCACATGTCATTGCCCTGCCTTTGGCCACCGCAGCCTTCAGCCCAGAGTGCAGTCGGCCACGCTCGGGACCGGGCAGGGCGGCTTGAGCACCGGCAGTGACCGCTTCCCATGGTGTCCCCACCCCTCCGCCCGCCACCATCAACACCGCTCAGCGCAGGTGCTGGCGGGACTCCTCGAGCTCCAGGAGTCAGGGACACGCTGGCTAGCCCGCCCGAGGTCATGTAGCTCGCGAACAGCAGACCCAAACCCCTGCTTCCTGATCCCCACGCCCTCCGACCCCCCGGGCCAGGAGGGCGGTGCGCCGGGCAGGAGAGTGGTTAGAACTGTTCACTTCTCACTGCTGCGGGTTTTCACCCATAAGCCACACTGGCCTTGCTCTCGCCGACTTACGACTTCAGGTCTGTCACTGGGGATTCGAGGGAGTGGAATGGCGCAGGCGGGTCAGCAGGCCCAAAGAGGGACAGCTTCACAGGCCGGGGACAGACGGCCCCATGGGGGCTGAAAGCACAGACGCCCATGAGCATGCCTGGCCATTGGTGGACGACGTGAAGGGACAGGATGGTTGGATAAGTGTGGGAGGGTGGCACAAAGGTTGGCCAGAAGAGGGGATAAACAGACGGGCAGGTGCAGAAGTGGGCAGGGCTGACCGTGGGCCTCACTCCCTGTTCCTGCAGCTGGGAGCCAGGAGCCTGACGGAGGTTAGCGGAGGGGGGACTTGGCCAGGGATCCTCCCTCAGAGACAGGTCATTCGGGCACACCTGCCCTGAGACGACGGTGCAAGTGGCTCCTGGCCTCAGGGATCTGGAATCTGACCGGTGAAAGGGGCCATAGAGGTCACACGGGTTTCATGGCCTTGAGCCCAGAGAGGGCGAGAGCCTCTCCTACAGCCACACAGCAGGACGAACCCCAGGGCTCCACCCTTGGTCCAAGCCTCTTGGCTCTGACCATCATCTGGGCTCCAGCAGCTTCAGCCTGCCCTAAACTCTGGCCTGAGTCAGACCCCCCCAACCTGGCCTAACCCATCATTACCGTGGGCTCTGATGAGGACCCAGGACCCACAAGGTGTCCTGACCTGCTGCCCTATATGTGGGGACTGGCCAAGGTGGGGGTCCCTGAGAGGCAGCTGTGTGGCCATTCCAGGGGTCCTCTGAGACCCGAAGGCTCAAGGATCCTCAAATCCTTGAGGATTTGAGGAGCCATGGCGGTCTCTGTCCTTGGGAGCCGGTGGTGACAACTGGTTATCCAGTTACCACGTTATCACGCCCTGGGCTGAGTGCTGGGGGTTGGGGGGCAGATTCTTGTCTGCGCCCCTGAGAGCCCCCAGCCTGCAGGCACCAGGCACTCAGTCAGTGTCCATCAAGGGAAGGGACAGTCCTGCCCGCAGGATGCGTTTCCGAGTGAAAGAGGTAAGTCACACGTGGCTCCGGCTCAGGGATCCAGGTCGGCATTCCATCTACTCCTTTGGAATGGGGTGTCCATGGGTGGTAAGGGTGCTTGCTCTTGGCTACGCTGATTTGGAGTGAAAGCCACACTGTTCCGGACCACAGATCCCCGGAGGTAACCCGAAAACACAAATCTGGGAGCCAAAGGCATATCCCTCCACGGTCTTCCCCCCACAACTGCATATGCCCTCCTATCACCGCCTGGCATATTCCCCAGAAGACAGTCGGGGACCCACTGCCCCACTCCACAGGTGGAACCCTAGGTCGCCGCTCATGTGACGTGGGGCACCGGGAGCCCCACAGGGCCACTGACCCATTGCTGACGCCTGGTGCACAGTGGGGCCTCAGCCAAGTCTGCAGACGTGACCCGACGAAAGAGGCCAACAGGCTTTGGAACCAGAGAAGCCTGAGTCCAAACCCCAGCTCTTCCTTTTACCGTCGGTAGGACGGAGGCCCGTCGCCTCACCTCCGTGGGTCTCGGGTTCCCACTCTGTGGAATGAAGGTGGGAACAGTAACTTCCTAAGAGCCTTGGAAGGACGCGGAGAGCCGAGGTTTGCAGCGCGCGCTCCTCGCTCCCTCCCGCGGGGCCTGCCGCAGGCCCCTCCCCCGGCAGGGCCGCCGCTGCTCACCTGTGGGCGGCTGAGGCCCCGCCCCCTCGCAGCCCCGGCGGCCAGGTGAGCGCGGAGGCTCCAGGCGGCTCCGGCCCGGGAGCGTGGGAACTTCCTGCCGCCCTGTTTGTCTTGGGCTGCCCGGGAGGGGCTCCCAGCTCCGTCCGCTCCGGCAAGCTCGCGATCGCCCAGCGTGAAAGGGAGGAATTGTTCCCGTGACCTTTGCTTTCCTTGTCAGAGGTGCACGGACTCTCCTCCCTAAAGGCCAGGCCGGCCCTGGTTTCCCACTCCCCAAGGGACGGAAAGGGCCACCTTTGCGCCTGAGGGAGGGAGGGGCGCGGGGGTGGGTGACGACTGCAGCAGCATATGGGTCCCTGCCTGAAGGAGTGAGGCTGAGCACCCATCTGTCCCCACTCCCTGAGCCAGCCCCTGAGATGACCTTTCCTGTCCCACTAACCACCCCCCTCAACCTCTTTCCTGGTCTTCACTGCCCTCCGTGCCTCCCAGGACCCAGAATAGCACCCAGCCCAGAATCAGAGACTCAGTCAAGCTCCCCAGCCTAGCTGAGACACCCCACCCCACCCCTGAGAGCAAGGCAGCCCCCCTCCTCCCACTTCCACGGAAGCCTGCCTCTAGAGGGTGCCACCAAGGCTGGTCTCTCCTGGGAGGGCCACAGGTCTCTACAGCAACTTCTTACTGCTCTGCCTTGGCCTCCTCTGCCCCCTGGTCTCATGGCCAGCCTACAGCCAGGCTGCCCACCTGCCCTGTTGCGGCATGGCTGGTGGCCCCAGGGTGTGACTCCAGCAGCCGTGGAAACTCGGGTGCATCAGCCACGGGGCAGCCGTTGCAACCAGCGCAGTTGGGGTTAAGGGCAGCCTCGGATCACCGAGGCTCCATTTCCGATTTTCCAGAAGATGCCAATTATTAATGATCATTGTTCTTTCCTTCTGGGGCATGAAAAAGCAGGTTCGGCTCACAACCGGAAAAGCAGCAGGTCAAGGTTCCCAGAGTATGAAATGTCAGCCTCCGGCAGCAATGACATTCACCCAGAAGCACTAAAAATAGACTCCAAAACAGAGCCATCCAGTCTCTGGAGGCTGCAGGGAAAAGGTGAGCTTAGGGCGGAAAGGACGCTCACAGCGATGTCTGTGGCCACATGGCAGGGCGAGTAGTTTACTTGTTTTGTTCTGGGTTGTTGTTGTTGTTGTTTTCTCCCTTAAGAGACAAAAAGAAAGCAAACTTAAAAAGGGTCAGCCCTGAAGGAATTTGGTCTTCTAAGAATGGCTTTACTGGATGTAAAGTTCAGATAGAAAGGAAAGACCCAGCTGGAGTGTGATGTGACCACGGCGGGTCTGGGGCTTGGCCCCAGGAGGACAGAAAGCTCCAGGGGACTGGCTACGGCAGCCTGACTGCCCGAGGCCAGCACAGAGAGAACTTCCGTGACGGTGGAAATGCTCTTTATCTGCTCTGTCCAACGTGGGAACCACTAGCCACATACGGGTATGCGTCAAGCTCTTGAAATGCGGCGATTGAGGCTGAGCAACAGAATTGCCCATTTTATTTCACTTAAATTGACTTAGATCTAAAAAACCGTATTTAAATGGTGGCTAGTGGCTACCGTAGTGGACAGCCCTGTGTCAGGCTTTACGGGAAGGAGAGCTGCGATCGATTAGCAATGTCTGCTGGGTACACAGGATCGATTAGCAATGTCTACTGGGAACACAGGATTGGAGGATGAGGCGTGAATGCTGCATTACCGAATGACCGGGATCTGCCACCAGCGAGGTCACCTGACACCTGAGCCACGGATTCTGATGCCTGGACAATTTTTGTATCTAGGAGGAAAAAATATCGGTGAGGTTTAGTGCCGTACTGCCATGGTATGCGGCCTTCTGGTCTTTCCTACAGGCAACTGCAGTTCTCTTAAATGGTCTCCCTCCCTGTGGGACCCCATCTCCAACATTTCTACCCTTCTCTACACAGGAGCCAGAAGGGTCCTTCCCAAACACCAATCCGACCACACTCTACCTTGCTCAAAACGCTGCCTCTAACCTCCTCACCATGGCCATCAGGGCCCTTCCCTGCAATGTCTCTCTGACCTCATTCTCTTTCACTCTTCTCCATCCCCAGCTAATATAGACGGCCCCCACCCCTATCTGATGCTGGCTGCTTCCTTTTCTTCTCCACTGCCCAGGAAGCCCCAAAGAGAAAGCAATCTCTTGCCCCCATTGTGGCATCCTCCACCCAAAGCATAGTTCTAGAATAGCTCCCGTTGGCAACCTAATGTGATTCGAGGAACTCTCATGCAAATTCTTTTATTGTGCCCTCAAAGTAATAAGACAAGTACCGTTGTTGCCCTGTTTCACAGAGGAGGAAACCAAAGGATCTGGCCAAGGGCATTAGAGAAAATGGCAGACCTGGGTCTCAGGCATAGGAAGATGGCCATCGCAAACCTTGCTTTCTGCACGGAGCGAAATCTGTTTCAACAGTGTCTGTGCTGAGAATGGGAGCCAGGTCCCAAAACTTCTAGCCCAGAATTTCTTCTGCTGCTAATTCAACATGCTAGAGAAAAGAAGAGATGGATGGACAGGTGGATAGGTGCATGGATGAGTGGATGAGTGGATGGGTGGTGCGTGGATGGATGGATGGATGGATGGACAGATGCATACATGAATGGATGGATGGATGGATGAGTGGATGATGGGTGGTGGGCAGGTGGATAGATGGATAGAGGGAGGGGTGGATGGATGATGGATGGATGGATAGACATGGATGGATGGGCAGATGGATGAATTGGTGGACAGGTGGGTGGGTCGGTGGGGGGATAGTGGAAGTGTGATGGACAGATGTATGCATGTGCATGAATGAAAGGGCAACAAAACACCGTTTGAAGTGAAATAAAAGGTCATGACTGGGGCGTGGATAACAATCTGCTTTTTTCTTAACCATTTTTTAGGGTTATCAAAAATTCAGGTCATGCAAGAAATTCCTTGAGCCTTTTCTTTTAAAGAGATAAAACGCATGAGAAGCGGTGTGCATGTATCAGGAAAACCCTGCGCTGTGCGAGGCCCGAGGCCCGATTGCCTCTCTCCTCCCCCCTGCCACCACCTGCCCTCCCTCCTTCTGGCTCCCTGAGCTCCGCCCTAACGCTGCTTTCCCAAGGGAAGGCTGAGAAACAAAAGCAGTTTCTTCTGAATGGAACTCTCCCCTGAGCCAAAGAGTAAACACGAGCGAGCCTGGAAGAGCCCAAGTTGGTGTGTGTCTGCTCTGGCAAAGATTACATAACCAGGAGTACCTGGGAGAGGCGCTGATCCAGGGGATTTTAACAGGCTGGGAGGGTGGGGAGGATGTGGGGGGGGGGGCGGGGGAGGAGGGCGGGGCACGCCCAGGGCAGGAATGGCTCTGCAGCTACCTGGCCTTGCTGGGAACTGGAGCCAGCTTGGTCTGGGAGGGAGGAAACTGAAGTGTCATTTACAGAGGCTGCCCTTGCTCTAAGACAGGCCCTTGCAGGATTGGTTTTTTTTGTGTTGTTTTTTTTTTTTACTTCACAACAGCAGTACCGGCAAGGGACAGTTATGCTCTCTTTACAGATGAGAAAACAGAAATGAGACACAGAAAGGTACCACCCTTAACCTAAGCCACACGAACGGGGAGATGAGCCCTAGTCTGGCCCCAGAGCCTGTGGGGCTAACTGAGGGGTCTGGCCTTTCCCTCTTCCTTTTCTGTCCCGCTCTCCCTGCCCCTCCTGCCCTCCGGCTCGCCCACGGAGTCATGCATCCATTTATTCTTGCGCTGTTTCTGTCCGTCCACCCACCCGCTCAGGCCCCAGTGGCCTTCCCCTCCCCTCCATCCGAGGCCGATGGGGAAGAGGAGCGGAAGAGAAACCCGATGCAGCTGCCGTCTGCAAAGGGCTGGTTTCTGCCGAGGGAGTGAGACCCGTCAGCATCCGTCTGCCACGGGATGTTAGAATCCCGCGTGGGTGCGCGTGGCGGACCAGGAGGAGTTTTATAGTGGTTTTCTCATGAGATCCAGGTCAGGGTCGCTCCTCCCTGTGGGAGAAGAAGAAACAGGTCTGCAGAGCCTCAGGAGTCTCAGCCTTGGGACCTGGAGTTCAGGGAGGGCTTCTCAGAGGAGGCCAAACAAGCAGGCTTGGGGAGCACAGCTGAGATTTCCTCCAGCAGAGGTCAAAAGGGTAGCTGTGTTTCTGGCACTGAGAGCCTTGTGATGGAGGAAAGGCTGTGAGGAGGTTGGGGTCCACTGTGGCTGGTCACCCCTCCAGACCCAGCGGCTGTAGCCTCAGAGCTCCTGGGGGGAGGAAGCTAGGGAAGGCCCCACCTGGCCAGGCTGAGGACAGGAGGCCCGGGACATGGCCGAGTCAGACCACCCCTTCTCCACATGACCCAGAGTGAGCATCTCTCCTCTCTAGACCCCAAGCGCCCCATCTGTAAAGTGAGGACAAGAGGATTCTGGGAAAAACCGTGGGCATGGCTGCTGGGCCCTAGCGAGCCTGCAGACGTGTTTCCCCCCGCCCCCAAGAGACTGAGAGCCAGGAGCCCCATTAAGAGCCCATTAGGACTCCCGGCCCAAACAGGGGACCCCCCCCCAGGGGTGGGGCCCAGTGTACAAGTCCCATCGTGAAGGAGGTCTCCCTCTCCTGCCACACCCAAGGGGCTGCCAAGAGCCACGCTGCCATTATGTAAGCCAAGGACCCAGCCACCGCTGGCTGGTTGTGTTGCCACGTAAGTAGAGTCCTGTATTTACCTACCAGAGAAAGGGACAGGTCTGCCTGGCGAGGCAGGCAGGGATGAGCTCAGAGGCCTTCAGCTCTGATTTCTGTGACATTCCAAGTGTACACACATCCTGTGCCCCCAACCAGGCATCTGTTGGGGCACATTGGCGAAGGGACCAGTGGGAAACTACAACCTGGGAACCCAGGCCATGGGTCTTCAGGTCGCATCCTTGGGGTTGCAGCCTTGGCCAGGGAAGCTGGCAGCAAGAGGCCAGGCCAAGACTGCATCTGGGTGACAAGTTTCCAATGGTCCCCAATGGCCCCAAAGACCTCCCTGGTGTCGGTACCACTCAGCTGCCCTGGATGGAACAGGGACCATCTGCACAGGCTATCAAGGAGCTCAGAGACTAGAGGAACAAGAGGTACAGCCCTACCTCCCATCCGCACTGCTCCAGGACACCAGACTTCCATTAAGAAGCTAGTATGTACAAAAAACCTTTGTCTTTAATTCCCAGAAAAATCTCAGCAGTCACATTGTTTTACACAAGAAGAGAAGCAACTGACTGAGCCATGCCTACACAGCTAATGAGATGGAGTCACGATTTGAACCCCCTGGTCTGTCTGACCCTAACTAGTTATTTCTAATAAATATACTGCCCTTTCTGTTTCAATGCTTTCATCTGCCAAGTAGGGATAGTCATGAAATCCAAGAAATGGCATCGCTTTGTACTCTGGGACCATTATGGCAGGTTTGAGTGGCATTAGCTGTTCATGAATCCTTGGTTGGATCAATGTGTGAATGGGTGAATGGACAGTGAGATAACTAGGTAAACAAGTGAACAGTTGGGTATGGGTATGGGTGTGGGTATGGTGTTCCTCACCTTTATGAGGGAGGGAGGGATGGATGACCTATAAGCAGATAGACTGGTTCATGGAATAAAAGGTAGATACATAGATGAAGGGATGGATGATTGAAAGGGTTATAGGTGATGGGATGCATGGATGGATGGATGGATGGATGGATGGATGGATAGGAGAGATAGACAGATGATGGGTGGATGGATGGATGGTTGGATGGACAAATAGGATGGATACATGAATGGGTAGAACGGATAGATGGAAGGATGGATGGATGAATGGGTAGGATGGATAGACATGATGGATGGATGGATGGATGGATGGATGGATGGAAGGAAGGATGGACCTTCGAATGGATGGGCCAACAGATGACTGAAGAGACAGGTAAGCAAGTAATGAATGGATTGATGAACCAATGGATAGGTGGCGGGCTACATGGAGGATTGGTATCAAACACAGAAGACCGGCTGGAGGGTGGATGGAAAGTTAGGTGGTGAGTGGATGGATGGTCCCTTCTGATCTAATCCTGGTTGCATAAGAGACTCTCTGCTGTCTCCCCCAAGCAAGATCCTGCTCTGCAGTCCGGTGTGGCCCAGACCTTATGTCAGAGTCACCTTTTGGACTCAGGATCCCCTCTACTGTGCCAACGAACCTGTGGCAGGTGGAGTGTGTAGAAGGGGTCTACGCGGGGCCCTTTCCTCTTCTCCGACATGGCCAAGTCCAGGCTCCTAAGTTAGGAGGTGAACCACAGGTGAACCAGAAGCTCCTTCCCCATCCTGCTGAAGAAGCCAGAGGGAGAGTCCCAGATGGGAGAGAGGGGTGTCCCCAGCCCTGACATGTGTCCCTGGAGGGTGATGCCCATCTCTGGGCCTCTGCTGCTCCGGTAGGCAAGCCGACAGGAGTGAGGATAAGCCTGACAGCTGGTGGAGCCCTGGAGGCCCTCACTTTATCCTCGGCCGCAGCCCGCAGTGCTCCGAGGGTCGGGAGGCTGAGGCCTTGGCCAGGACAAGTCACCACAGCCTGTGAGGGAAAAACAGCTGGGCCAGGAGAAGACACCTGGTTTGCCCAGGCTCCTCATCTCATCCGGCCCGTCTCTACACACCACGCCCCTCCCCCAGGTACCGCCTTCCCATCTCTACCCTGAACGCACGTTGGAAGCCGGCCTAGGTTAGGGACTTAACCACTTTTTACAGTGCAAGAGTCTGGGAGGTCCTAGGTCTGGCAGGGAGCCGGCCTGCCTGCGGGAGGGGTGGCAGGGTATGGGAGTCACGATGTGCCACACTTGCCCCAGAGGCGGGGGAAAGGGCAGCAGTAGAAGCAGGAGGCCCAGGGGCAGGCTGCGGGAACAAGGGCTGCGCCCCCTTCCGCACGTTTGTGGCCTTGGCATGGTGGGTCCCTGAGGCGGACCTCCTGCCGTGGTGCCGTCACCATCTCAGGGCCGCCGTGGGGTACCAGACCCTTCCCCTCTGAGATCCCAACCGAGAGGCCAAGGCCAAGCCTGGGAGGAGAAGGAGGGACCAGAAGGGAGCCCGGGACTTGCGGTTCCCAGCACACCCTGACTCAGCTGCCCGCCCTGCACTGATCAGCCTTCAGTCTTGTCCCCTGGGAGGCAGAGCACGGGCCCTGGACCTTGTCAGTCTGCTTGAGCACACGGAGCCTGAGCCAGACCATTCCCATGCCAGGCCAGCCCCTGAGGAGGGACCTGTCATAGGCTTGGGGTCCTCACTCAGGCCACGTGCGTCCCCACTACAGCACTCGGTTAACCAAGCCCCCTAGAGACCCTCACCATTGCCCAGCCACAGGGCACACAGGGCTGTTTCCTGGGCCCCTGTTTGCCGCTCGTGGGCCCTCGCTGTGAGCACAGGGAGGGAAAGCTGACCCACCAAGGCAGGGAGAGCTGGACCTCTTTGGGCGGCTCTTCTGGGAGATCCTCATGGGGCCACATGAGGGCCAGGGTGGTACAACTAGAGGCTGAAGGCAAGCCCAGTGGGGCTCCTCCTCATGCCCACAGCGGCTCTCCGCCTCCTGCATGGCCAGAGCACCCCCTAAGGTCTGACCCAGGACCTGAACTTCCCCAAGGGGTGTTGGAGGCCCTGGTTTTCAGACACTCTCCCCAGCAGGGAAAGGGATAGAAACCATAGACGTTTCGCAGGTGAGGAAGCCAGGACTCCGAGCAGTGCAGTGAGCAGCCCAGGGTTGCAGAGTGAGGAGAGGGAAGGGGGGATTCAAACACAGACCCGTGTCTCGCCCGTGGCGGGTGGTGAGCAAACGCAGACACCACCGCGCATGCTCTTAGCCTCCACCCTGGGATGTCTCTGCCTGACTGACAGCTTCGTGGGGCCCGGTTCCTGCTAAAATCCTCCAGAGATGGGGTATTCACTACTGGGCTGGTGCCCGCGTCCTTAAGCCCCGACTGCTGTGCCGTTCCTCCCCACACCCCACCTGCCAAGGTCCGGGATCTGCTCCAACTCACACAGGTAAATCCTGTTCCTGCCCCTGGGGCAGCCAGCGGGTTCCCAGCGTGTTCCGAGTGAAGCTTCCGGAGACTTGATCCCTGACCCCTTCCCAAATCCGCTTGCACGCCCGGCTGCCCTCCTCTGACCTCGCTGAGCCTCTCCCCAGCCCGGCTCCCACTCACAGAGCCTACCGAGCCTGTCATGGGTCACTGGTCCCTCGCTGGCCTCTGGGCAGCCCCGGGCCATCCAGCTCTGAAGCTGAGAACTGGGAAACCCCGCTCTGCCCAGGCGGCTTGCTTCCCGGCCCCCTCTGCACACTTCTCTCGGCCCCAGGCAGCATGGAAGATTCTGGAGTGTCCCTGGCTCTGGGAGGGGAGGAGGAGGAGCCCTCCGCAGCATCGAGCAGGGACAACAGCGAACCCCTCGTCCAAACAAGGTGCACTTCCAAGCCCAAAGCCTGGGGAGGAAAGCCCATTGCCCCGCACACAAGGCAGGGCAGGGCAGGCACAGACGCATGCGGCCAACGCTTCCCAAGGCAGACTCTGCATCCCTAGGAGGCGGACAGGACCCAGGCGGGCTGGAGTCACAAGATGAAGCCAAGTCTTTACTGTGTGGACTGGCTGGCACCTTGACTAGGCCCTCCCAGAGGAGAGAGCAAGCAGTTTCTCAAGCCAATTCGACCTCCAAAATCCTTCTCCTGAAACATCTTCGGGGACCAGTGTTCCTTGGAACCCTCTTTGAGAAATAGCCCAAGTTGCTGGCGAAGGCCCAAATAGCCCCATGTGAAGCTGGGTCGGAGGAGACCCAAGGGACTCCAGGGACCAGGTGCAGGCTCCCGACCCGGCCCCTCCCACACCCAGGGACCGTTGGAGGAAAGGTCCCCACCTTGCCTGGAGTCGCATCCCTGCTCCAAAGATTCTGTGGCCCCGAAGCCCATGACGCCACCACCACCAAGAACGTGGGGCCAAATGGCAGCCCTTCCTGGGACCCGGAGACGCGGCCTGGAAGAGCCTGCAACTCACGGCCAGAGACCAAAACTTTAGAAGGGACAGAAAGGCCCCTGCACGTGCCCAGCCTGGCTGGGGGCCCCCAAGAGGGCCTCCCAGACCAGTTCCAAGGCCCTCATCCTCCTCCCTGGAGACTGATGGTTATGCCCACTGTGCAGATGAGCAAGCTGAGGCTAGGAATCATTCTCAGTGGCTCTGGTCACACGCCTCCAAGCGCCAGGACATGAATTCCTGTCCTTTGGACCAAACTATGAAGGGACTGTTCTGGGTGGCATTCCATCGCCCCGTGCTCCCGCTGGTCGGCCAACAGACCTGCGACCATGGCAAGCCCAGGGCCCTGCAGAAGCTGAGCTTTCCAGAATGTGACCCAGGCTCAGATATCGTCCTGGCCTGAAAAGAGCACGCCCCTTCCCAGCCACGCACCCTCTGTCCTGCAGCCACCCCCGCCCGCCAGCACACTCCCCGTGAAACGCTAAGCTGTGAGGCCATGCGGGGCTGAATGCCAGGGGAATGGGCCCTGGAAAGGCGCACCTAGCAGACCGTCAGCCCTGCCTGGCCAAGAGGACAGGTCCCAGCCCGACGGCCATGCCATCGCTCCTCCCACACACCAGGATGGGACTGTGGGCAGAGTCTGGGCTCCCACGCCAGCCCCTGGCTGGGCTTGGGCTCCTGGGAGGCAGCAGGAGCCCTGGAGATCCAGAGAAAAGGACAACACGGTGCCCCTTGTTCCAAAATGATGAGGAACCCCCGGCCGGCAACAGGGGAGCCTGCAGCCCAGCACAGGCCCCTCGGAGTGTGACGCCCCACACGGCTCCAGGATAAAATCCGGTAATGTCCCAGCTGTGACTTGGCCTCCTGTCCCTGTCTCGTCTCTCCGGGTCACTGCTACCCTGTGCGTCTGCCAGCAATACCCTGCCTTCCACGACAACACGGAGGGCTGACTTCTGCCCCAGGTCCCCGCTGACTCCGGGGACAAGCCCCCCGACTCAGGTCCCTGCACCTCCTTGGCCCTCCCTGGGGGCGAAATGACACGTGTATTGTTCACTAGACCGTTGTCCGCACCAGGAGGGGCCTCCCCACCATGTCTCCAGGTGGACTGACGCCTGCCTGGCACACAGGAGGGGCTCAGGGGTGCTTGTTGAAGCGCCCAGTTTAACCCCCGGGGGACCCCACTCCGTCTCTGGGCTCCTCAGCTGAGACCATGCGCAGCCAGGAGACCCTCCAAGTGGTCACTGTCAGCCCAAATCCCGAGTCCTGACTGTGAGCTCCAGGGGGGCCCCAAAGTGCTCGGTGCTGGGAAGTGCATGCAGTAGGCACTCAGCAGTGCTGGGAACCGCTGGCCGGCTCTCTCCGTGGTCACCGCCCACCACATGGTGATGCATATTTGCAGGACGTGGGAAAGGTCATTTCCACCCTAGAAACCGAGCAACGTGAAGGGGATGGATGGACACTTCAAGCGGTAATAACAACGGCTAGTAAGTCACAGCCAGCAAGGTAGGTTCTCTGATAAAAAAGGAGGCACAGAACGGGATGGAAAGATGAGGAGGTGAGTGGGTGCCCTCTGCGCTGACGTGTCACCTTCAACCTGCCACCCGAGTGACACCCAGGATGGCCACACTCTGCCCACACACGCAGATAGAACTAGTTGCTCGGCAGGTCCTGGCAAGTCACAGCTGTGCTGGATGGACGTGTTCCTTCCACGGTGCAATGCACGCTGGTTCTGGAAGCTTCCATCAGCCGAGCGTCCTTGGTCAAACTCAGCTCTGGACCCTCCTCCAGCATCCAGCCCTAAACCAGGGAAGCTGGTGATTCAGCCTGTCCGTAACGTCTTCCCATGCACCTCCTCTGTGCCAAGCATGCGATGCCAGGGCTCAGTTCTGGGTCCACCTGGGTTCTCCTAGTGCCTTGACTACATACAGAGCTGGCCATGATGCTCAAAGTCTCCCTCTGAGCCCCACTGCTGTCGCTCTGCCCAGGACGAGAGGGAGGCCTCGATTGCAGGGTCCAGGGCCCCCTCAGGCCACGGCAGGCAGAGCTTCATGTGAGCTGGGGCCCTGGGATGTCCCAGAAGTAGCCAAAAGAACCACCAGCCCTGGGATGACCTGGGGCCGCAATGAGGACAGGGGCTGGAGCACCAGGAGCCCCGCACAGGGCACGTCCCAGCATCATGCTCTCTCCAGTGCCAGAAGGCCCTGCGTGTCATCAGCCCACGGGCTGGGGACGCAGACAAAGAGCCAGACAGGAAGACAGAGGGAGGGTGTGATGGGCAGAAACATGCGACATTTGGCAGAATGCGGAGTCGGCGTTTCCACCCCAGGGCAGGTGGGAGGCGGGGGGAGGAACGGTGAGCTTGAAAGTCGGGTAGTCTTCTCCGTGCATGGCCGAAGCGGGGGGGCCCCCAGAGGGACACAGAAGGACACAGAGGGACCCAGGAGGAGCCTTGGAAAGCAACCAATCCTATCCCTTCGTGATGGGGGCAGTGGGGACCAGGTCAGCGGGGAGGGGACAGCAACCAGCTTGAGGTCACAGAGCAAGTCAGGGAGGGTACCAGGGTTTACGTGCCTTGGGGATGCCCTGGCCTGGGCTCTGATCTGGCACCTTCTGCCTCCTTGAAGTCCAAGAGGAGCCATTTGAGTCTACAGAACAATGTAGGGTCCTATCAGCTTGAGACACAGCAGGGAGTGGGTGTTGGATAGATTGATGCTTTCCCAAACCCCAGATGGGAACAGCTTCTCTGTCATGGCCCCAAGCATGGGTCTGCCATGGCCTTGCCCACTCAGCTGTCCCCTACCAGATGTCCCAGCAGCGCAAGCTCACTGAGTGTGGAATGGGTGGGGGCTGTGGGGCGGCTGGATCGTTGAAGGGATGAGTGAGGAGAGGACACGTGGTCCTATAGAAAGAATGTTTGTGTCCCCCACCCCCAAATTGTATGTTGAAATCCTAACCCCTACAGTGATGGTTTGAGGAGGTGTGGCGTGTGGGAGGTGATCAGGTCACAAGGCTGGAGCCCTACCGGATGGGATCAGTGCCTTATGAAAGGGGCCCCGGAGAGCACTCTTGCTGCTTCCTCTGCCTGAGGACACAGTGAGCAGTCATGGTCCGCAAACAAGGAGACAGGTTCTCACCAGACACTGAGTCTGCTACAGCCTTGACCTTGGACCCCCAGCCTCCAGAAGTGTGAGGAATAAATCTCTGCCATCTATAAGACACCCATGTCTATGGGAGCTTTGTGGTAGCAGCCCGAGCACACTTGGTGGGCAGAGGGACGACGGATGGGTGGACGGGGCAGCAGGAGTCCACTGAGGCCGAGGTCCTGGTTGTTCTGGGGTCTGGGCAGCTATAGGGGAAGCTACAAGGGGCAGCAAGGTCTGACTCTGTACCCCAACTCTGGGGATGGGAGCCGTGGGAAATAAGCAGATGGGGGAACGGCCACCAGCTGGGACGCTGGTTTCAGGCTCAGACCCCTCCAAACCCTCCATGCCATCGAGTCAAACCTGTTGTCTGGCCCTTTGAGTCTTAAAGGACCCCAGGAGCGAGGGGGTACGTTGGGAGCACAAGGGAAGAGCCCACCCTTTCATGCCACCACCAACCTGGCAAATTCCAGATGATCCTGATGCCCCACGTGTAGTATGACAGAGAGTTTAAGCACAAAGGGGTCCAACATCAAAACCAAATGCAGCCCTGGAAACCCCCATGAGCTGGGCTTACAGGACAGTGTGGCCCCTGGAGGCCAGTGCGACCCCATAATCAGCACCTGCTGGGTGCTCGCCTTATCACCACGTGGTAGACCTCTGCTTCTCCCAGGCCTGCCACGTCCCGGTGCCCTAATCTCACTGAGCGGGCCATGAAATACTTAGAAACAGGTCGAATCAGAAGTGTATGAGACTTCTAGGACAAAATGATGAAAGGCCATTAAAGAACTTAAATCAAGGGCTGAATAAGTGGAAAGAGATGTTCTCTGAGAGGGATCTAGTATCACAGTTGGCCAAATCTTCAGGGACTGATATACTTACTCTCTTCCCTTCAGAATCCCAGCAAGGCTCTGAGTTTGGGTTTGTGTCATTTTTTTAAAAAATAAAACCAAATCTTCTTTTTTGGGGGGTGGGGGAATTGGACCATGTGAATCTGATGTTCAGGGAGGAAAAAAAATCAATCTCAAAAATTGTCAAGATGGCTTTAGAAAGGGAGACCAGGGGCCCCTTGGTGGTGGGGTAGGTTAAACATCTGACTCTTGGTTTTGGCTCAAGTCATGATCTCAGTATTGTGGGATCAGACCCGACACTGGACTCTGTGATCATCGTGGATTCTGCTTGGGATTCTCTCTCTCTCTCTCCATCTGCCCCTCCTACTTACACTCTCTCTCTCTCTCTAAAATAAATAAATAAATCTGAAGAAGAAGGAGGAGCGGGGGGAGGAGGAGGAGGAGAAGAACAGAGAAGAAAAGAAAAGAAGGAAAGGGGGACCATGAAAGGATGCGACTGACCAGATATTAAAACTTACTCTGAAGCTATGGTAACTAAATGGTGTCCTCTTGGCATGGGAACAAACTGATGAGCAGGAAAAATAGAGTTCAGAGGTTCCTCCTCTGTACTCTATAGGAAATTAAAACAGACAAAGGACAAATTTTTTATTTAAAAGAGCTGGGACAGGGCGCCTGTGTGGCTCAGTCTTTAAGCCTCTGCCTTCTGCTCAGGTCATAATCCCAGGGTCCTGGGATCGAGTCCCACATGGGGCTCCCTGCTCAGCGGGAAGCCTGCTTCTCCCTCTTCCACTCCCACTGCTTGTGTTCCATCTCTCCCTCTCTCTCTTTCAAATAAATAAAAATAAAATCTTTTAAAATTTTTAAAAATAAAAATTTAAAAAATAAAAGAGCTGGGACCATGGACAAAGTTAAATCCCCAACTCACGCCGTACACAAGAATAATTTCCAAATGAGTTAAAGGTACAGGAGTTTTGTGTTTTTTTCTTTATAAACTGTAAGCATATGGAAAACAATAATGATAAATATCCTTATAACCTCACAGTGCAAAAAGTCTTCCTACACAAGACAGGAAACCCAGAAGCCATTAAAGGAAATAAATAAATAAATTTAAAAAATTGAATACACAGAACACATAAAAACTCTTAAAGCACGTGTTTTAGGAAGGCCACTCTGGTGGCCAGGATGGGAGAAACATTGGTGGATGATGCCAGCAGGAGGTCAGGAGAAGTCCAGGGGGAAGAAAGTGACCATAGCCCTTTAGAAGATATCAGTATGAATCAGAACAGTGGCCAGGCAGGGCTTGTGAAGGACACCAGAATCACACTGGGGTTTAAAACACCTATAATAGAAACAGGCTTTATTAATGTAGAATGCGCTTCACCTTTTCCCCAGCCAATCCTTGGTGCTAGAGAAAACTCCAACTTGGCCCAATCAGATTCACTCCCTCCCTTGCCCCAAAAGCAATCTTGGGGTATGTTTGAGGGAGAATGGAGATGCCCATTCACCAGGTGAGACAGGCTAGGAGGAAGCCTTTGAACACTTCAGCCTCCAGATATGGTCCCCTCCACTCCCACACCCCAGCCTCTCTGCTTTTCCAGTAGTCCCCAGACTGTGCCCAGGACTCACCTGAGGGCTTGTTAAAACACAGGTTGTTGACCTTGTCCCCAGAGTCTCATCTTTTTCAGAACTGCATTGCGTACTCTCTTACCCATGCCTTTCCACATGGGTTTTAGAATCGGTTCCTCAACACCTACAAAACAGTTTGCTGGGACTTTGACTGGGTTCAGGTTGAATCTACAGATCAACTAATATTGGGTTTCTCAATCCATGAACATGGACTACCTCTCCACTTACCCCCAGAGTTTCTGATTCAACAAGTCTAAAGAGGAGCCAGAGATTTTGCATTTCTACCCCATGCCTAGGTGACCCCACCTTGAGAATGGTTGCCCTAGGCCTGGGCAGGAAGCCCCACTGGGTTTGGAAGTTGGGGCTATTCTGAAGACTGAGACCTCCTGGGCCCCAGCATATCAGAGGGAGCTTTTGTTCCTATGCAAATCACATCACACCAGTTCTTCTGGGATTTGCATGCTAATAGCTGACTGTTTCAGGCTTTTAATCTCTGGCAGATAAACAGTGAGTGCCAGGAATCTGCAGGTGTGTAGGTTAAGGAGAAACAGCCCCTTGTGAGAAAAGCCTTTTTCTCTAAGTATCCAATTCCTCAACTTTCTGGGTGAATTTCTCACCTCTTGCAACTTCCTCTCCCAATAAATATCTTCTCAGGAAATCTCAGAAAATCAACCCCAGGTCTGAAACTAAGGCTCTGCCCTTCCCCAACAGGCCATGGTAGTGGCCTCTGGCTGAACCCAAGGTGAGTCCAACTGGTTGGCCCAGGAAGGGCCTGAGCAGTCACAGGAGTCCTTGGAGGACAAAACATGACATTGTGGGCAGAGGGCTGGCATGCAGGACACCTGCACTTTCTTCCACTGTGGAGAAGATGAGAGCCACCTAGGGAAGGTGGAAGGAACAGCATGGGTGAGGCTCAGAGGCCAACACCAGGCCTCCATTAGATCATGCAGGTAGAACTCAGAGTGGCTCCCCTGCTGCTTGCCTGTGACTCTGAAGCTCAGGTCCTCTCTGGACCAGAGCTCATCCAGAGAGGTGCCAGCCCATATAGAGCTCAGTTCCGTGCAGGACAGGTGCACAGGAGCTCAGTGATGTAAGTTGTGGCCCACGGGAGGTGGCTGTGGCCCATCTCTCTGGCTGACAGTGTGGGTAATCCTGGACGGGAGGGCCTTATTCTTCTCTGGGAGCTCTGAGAGCTCCTTCTCCTCCCCAGTGTCTGCAGGGGCCCCGGGAACAGGACTCCATCCCTCAGATTCCTCCCAGGGGCCAATTAAGAGCCTGGTCTGGGGAAACAGGGACCCCCAACAGGAAGGGGTGGCTATGGCTCCAGAATGCAGTAATTGGATTGCCTTTGAGCTTGAGTTGCTATTGAGATTGGGGTCTCTGATCAGCACACACAGAGGGCCAGAGCTGTTCCCATGGACCCAGACACAGCCCTTTTGTTCCCAGAGCTACAAGACAAGCCATAGCCTTTGTGCCCAGCAGAGGGGCAGTCCTGAACACCCCATGTCCCTAACTCCACATCCTCTCCCTGCACTGGGGCGCTGGTGCCCTAGAGCTGAAGTGCAAACCTGGGCCCAGACCCCAACCCTGGGGCTTGGCGTACCAGGTGGGAGGTCTGGGGTCCAATCTGGAGCTGCCATCCATGCCAGCATCTTTCAAAAGTGGCCAAGAACCACCCTTTGGTAGATGCCCACATGCAGCAAGGCCAAGACTTGAATGGCCAGGGGCTTCTGCTCTAAGGTCCCATAGACCTGGGTTCGAATCCCAGGTGGGGTCCCCAACAGCTGTATGAGCCCAGGCTTCCCAGGCCTCACCAGGCTGTGCCAGATAGAGTGAGGACATCCCAGGCTGTGGTGAGGGTCAGAGGTGATGAGGAGGTGCTCCTCTCCATGCCTGCAAGGCCTGTGGCACGTGAGGCGAAGAGCCATCACTGCTATTTCTGTCGGGGTCCAAGCTGGCACCAACACAGCACTTGAGAGTGTTGATGTACGATGAGAGGCATCGCACAGATCTGCCGAGAGCCGTGCACATCCGAAGTCACTGCCAGTTCTTGAAACAGCCCTTCAGCGTGGCTTTGACTTTGCTGTGACCTGGCCCGGGACTAGACCAGGTCCCCCACGGAGCGCGTGGCACACACGCTGTTCTGGTGCTCATCAGCATCCTGGGGTACCAGGCCTTGGTCTGCCAGGGTCCCTCCTACTTCTCCACTGTGCCCCACCACCCTGGGTGGGATCTTCTCAGGGACCACAGCTTTGCAACCACGTATCTGTAGAGCCGGTAAGACCTGTTGCACAATGTCCCACAGACAGGGCAGCTTAAACCACAGGGTTTCTTGTCCTCCAGTTCCTGGAGGCTGGAAGTCCAAGAGCCAGGCAGGGGCAGGGCTGGTTCCTCCCAAGGCCTCTCTCCTTGGCGTGCGCAGGCCGTCCACCCTCTGTGTGTGTCTGTGTCCTGATCTCTCCTTACAGGTAAGGACACCTGTTGGGGGGGGGCGGGGGCACGTGGAGCTCCCATGCCCTTCTACTCCCCTCAGGTCTCCACCAACCCAGAAGCTCTCCAAACTCGGGCTGTTGGGTTTCACGGAGGCTTCATCGATTAACTCATTATTGGCCAACGGCACGTGATTCAACCTCCAGCACCTCCCAGGAGGTGCTACTGAAACCTCCCGCCCTCTGGGCTGGCTCCCTTGGCAACCAGCCTTGCTCCTGAGGTGCTTTCCAAAAGTTGCCTCATTAACATAGCAAAAGACACCTTTATGCTCTCATCACGGGAAATTCCAAGGGTTTTAGGAGATTTGTGCCAGGAAAGGGGACAAAGACCAAATCCATATCTCTTATTATAAATCACAATATCACACCTGTCCAAAGCCCCATTCTGCTGAACAGCACCTTTTGGGCAGCCACACCCATCCCTGCCCTGGGGTGCCACACATGAGCAATGGGGCATATTCTCTGCTCGTTCTAGCCATCTGAGGTCCAGACCAGAAGTCTACTATAGTTTGCCTTCATTGATGTGCACAGTACCACCAGTGAGTCCCAGGCCCCAGACAAGAGGACACGGTGCTTCTGAGGGGAGCACCCAGCAGCGGAATGGTCCCTGCACGGGGCTTCCCAGGAAGAGAAGGGACATCTGGGGCAACAGAATTCACCACCAGATGAGAAGTGGATGGAAAAAGGAATCTAGGTAATGTGGCCCTGTGGCCCACCAAAAAACACCAGCACGGGAATTAGGCTAGATCCACTGTGACCCCTGCCGACTTCCTCTGATGGCCGGCCTGGTTCACCTCACCTCCCTATCCAGGAACCACATCCTTGGCTTCTAAAACAGAGGAGAGGATCTTGCTGTGTGTGATAGACACCATCGCAGACACACACCGGATCCCATTTCCCGGCCCCCCATCTTGGGCGCTCACTGCACTGCCCAGGAAGGGGAAGAAAGAGAACACAAGAGAGCTTATGGACCGTGAGAAGTGAGCAAAAGTGACATGTCACTTCCAGGCACGGCGGCAAGAAGTCCCACACACACCTCCTCCAGCAGAACCAAGAGATGAAGATGGCCTGGGTCTCAGGTCACCACGTGCTGGACAGCTGCTCTGGGAAGCCAGCCTTTCAGTCTGAGCTCTGTGTGAGAGGGAAATGAGGTTTTGCAGTGCTAAGCCATTGTGACTGGGAAGTGAACTTGTTACTGCAGCAAAACTTAGCGTACCCTGACTAATACACCAGAGAGGCAGACGGGAGGCACACACACCTGACCAAGACCTCCGCATTGTCCGGCACTCAGCCTGTGTTCCCGCCAGCCAACACCGACAGATCTGCAGGCCGTAGGACGTGTCAAGGACCTCCTAGCTCGTGCACGGCTGCGCGGGACCCTGATGGGCTCCCCTTGCTGGATACCCAGCCGTGGGACGTGGGAGCAAGGGAAGCTGCCCCTTGGGAGGACCTCACGCCTTCCTACCGCTTGCTGCTCAGGCTTGTCCAAGCCTGCTTTCCTCTCTGCCTGCCCTCCCAGGGCTGCTGGGCTGAGGCCGCCGCCCCCGGCCCCTTCCAGCGGCCCTTCCCTCATCGCTGGCTCAGGACACCCTGGTGATTTCAGCGTCCGTGACGTTTTTCTCTGCCTTTCAGCTGCTACTTGTAGAGCCAAGTCGGAGCTTGCTCCCCTGGAGACACTGGGGAGCCGGGCTGCCCCACGCTGTCTCATTCTTTCTCAGGGTGTGCCGCGGCCTCAGACCCAGGAGAGACGATTTCACTTTCGGTGGGGTTCCTTCCAGAGGTAATGCGGGGGCCCACGGCTCGGTGGTCAGCTCCCTCCCTGAATCCAAGAAGAGGGAAGGGCTGTCCCAGGACATGGGCTCCAGGCGGACAAACAGAGCGAACATGACTTTTTACAATGGGGCTTTGATCTGCCTAATGTCACAAGACAGGCTGGGGACAGACGCCAGGCCCTGTATGACTCCTGGTTCCCACAGGAGATGTCCTGCGAGCTATTCACACGGGGAGATTCTTGGCAGGCCTGGCCCTGGGCCTGTGCCCATCACAGACACAGCGTGGCAATTAGGTTTTGGAGAAAGGTGGGTGAGGCTCGTCTGGCTAAGACTTCAGCCTCCAGCCCAAAGACATCATCACAGGGAGGGAGGGCGGGAGGCCACCCCCACTGCCGTGGGCGCCCTCCCGGTGTGAATGAGGGTGAGCACGAGGAATTCCTGCGGTCAGGGGCAGCCTGGAGGGCACAAAGGCTGGGCAGGCGCCCTTGACAATACTCACTCTGTCCCCGGCTGATGGTGACCTTCGCCAAAGCGCTTGGTGAATGGGCCACGCTGCTCCCAGGTGTGTCCGAGCCGCGGGCGCTGGAAGAACATGCAGAGGCTGGGCCGCGGGGAGCACTCACAGGATGTTCTGGAACGCGGGTGCCCACGAGGGCCAGCCTGGGGCTCGGGCCAGGCCGGTGGGGCTGCCAGGGGCCCATCCTTGGGGCTGTCAGGACGCATTATCCCCACCTGTGCGCAGGAACAATGGCCTCACCTGTACCGCCCTGCCATCCCCAGGTGGATGAAACGGCCCGCGCCTCCTGCCCGCAGCTCCGGTTTCCTGGCCCACTCCCCTGGGAAGGCTGCAGCAAGACAGACCAGGAGCCCAGATCGAGAGAGCGGCGGGCGGGCGGCAGGGCTGGCCCTTGCGAGACCACATATCTGAGCATCTTCCTGCCCTGGCCTTCCGGACCACTGACTCCCAGGAGGAATCCCGCCCGGATCAGCTCCCTTGCTGGGCCGTTTCTCAGCCATGCCGACCTTGGGCCCAGCAGGAACAAAATCCCCATCGTCTGGCCCAGTCCTGCGTCTCGGCCTCCCACCCCCACGGCGCTGCAGACACGGTTAGATATGAACAAACTCTGAGATGCGCCTGCCAGGCCCTGAGCTGTGCATCCTAAGACCGCTCACTCATTTAACTTTCCCAGCACCCCGTGAGTAGCTGGGGAAACTGCGGCCAGCAGCTGCTAAGGGGAGAGCTTGGATGTGAACCCCGGGGTAGGGCACCCCAGCCCATGACTGCGGCCACCAACTTGGGGTAGGCATCAGGTCGTACCCACTGCTGTGCCCTGATGCCCACGCCGGGCGACTGCTTCTTGGCTCAGAAACAAAGCACCTGGAGTGGGAGGGTAAGAGGCCTCCCTTCCTAAGCGTCTCTCCAGGCCAGGCATGTCCCAAACACCCATGCACAGTCCTGACCTCCCTTCCCAGCCTCTCAACATGGGGAAGCAGGACCCCCCCCCCCCCCCGCATTTTACTGGGGAGGAAGCCAGGTGAGGGGGCGGGGTGACCGGCAAGAGGTGTGAAGGGTTTCAAACATGCCTCTTCTGCCTCCTGGGGGGGGGGGGCGGGGGGAGGCAGGGCGGGAAGAGACAGGAGGGGCGCTGGGTGCCTGATGGAGGGGTCATCTCCAGCACACAGTCGGCGGTGGTCTGTGCTGGTAAAGAGACCTGGGGGTGCCTGGGGTGGTCTCAGGGCAGTCACGCCCCGCCCCCAGCCCCACATCTGGGGATCGAAGCTCATCTTGAGCCCCGGTTACCCCAAGTATCTGTCCACTCTGGGTTTTGAAGGACCCCATCTCGAAATCGTCACTGCAGATGCGGCTTCCAGCCCTGGGGTGAGGGCAGGGGGTGTGGAGGGTAAATGATGCCCCCCAGAGACCGGGAACTGCATGCCCGCGCAGACGGCCGTGAACCTGCGTGTCCTCACCAACCAGACCCTTAGACGCCGGAGAGCCACGCGTGCCAGCCCGAGCCTCCGCGCTGCCGAGCGGACGGGGCTGGGCTGGCGTCCGCCTTTCGGAGCGCATCCTCTGCGTCCGGGGTGCAGGGACCCCTGCGACCCTGCGTCTGCGCGTCCGGGCGACCCGGTGCGGGCGGGCGTCTGCGTGTCGGGCGCTCGGCCAACGCCAGAGCCCGGGGAAGGGAATAATAAAGAATTAATTTACCCAGCAGGGCCCCTTCGGTGTCTGGGAAGCTCCCGCACCTTCTCCGAGGGGCAGACGTGCTTCCTTGGGAGGAATGCCGGTGCAGAGGCCGCACCAAGAATCCGGGCGAGGTTGCTCCAGCTGCGCCCCCCCTCCGCAGGCAGACGCAGACCCCGCGCCTGCAGCCCCTGGGAGGCCCAAGCCACCCGCATGGGACCCCACCCGGGAGCCAGAGAAAGCACCGTGCGACGGGACTGTGCGTCCCCCAACGCGCAACGGCTACGAACGGGAGCCCCGCGGAGCCCGCAGGAGCCCGCGCCACAGCTCGACCGACACGCACGGGGCAGGGGACACACGCGGGCGCACACCGCCGCGAGGCCGGCAAGAAGGAGAGCAGGGAGGCCCGCGCTCCCAGGACCGATGCAGCGTATCGCAGTGGTGGGCAGGGAAGGGCATCCGAGGCCAGGAAATAGGGAAACCAAGGGTGGGCTGCATCAAAATATGAAGGAAAGACCCCCAGGGCCTCAACCCAGCTCCCCGGTCAAGTCGCCTGGGGACTCTCTAAAAGGATTCCCATACTATTCAGGGATACAATGAAATGAGCTAGCTACTTAGAGTCAAAATCATAAAGGCAGAAAGTAGGAGGGTAGGCCCAGGGGCTGGGGCAGGGGAGGAAAGGGGGGAGTCTAGTGTTTACCGGGACAAGTTTCAGTCTGGGAAGGTGCAAAGGTTCTGGCTATGGACGGTGGGAAGGGTTGCACAGTGTGAACGTGCTTAGTGCTGCTGAACGGCACATGCAAAAACGACCGAGATGGTAGATTTTATGGTACGTATATTTTGACACGATAAAAAAGAGAGAAGAGAAGAAAAATGCTTCTCTATGTAGAGCCTTCTGGAAGGTGTTCTTACAAGAAAGCCTCCAGAGAAGTAGCCTCCAGAGAAGGAAACCCGACGGTTGGGGGTTAGGAGCAGGAGGGGAACTTTGGTACCCTGAGAATTTTGAACCCTAGGAACGTATTACAGTCAAGAAATAAATGCATTCATTTTTTTTAAGGGGGAAAAAAAAGAAATGAGCTGGTGAGCCACAAAGAGACACAGAGAGCCTTCAATGCATTTTGCTAAGTGGAAGGAGGCAATCTGAAAAGGCCACCTTCTGTACAATCCAACTTGCGTGATGTTCTGGAAAAGTCAAAACTATGGAGACCATGAGAAGGTCAGGGGTTGCCAGAGACTCCGGAGAGAGAGAGATAAACAGGTGAACCCAGGGGATTTTTATGGCAGTGAAGTGACCGTGTAGTGTTATAATGGTGGATGCAGACAGCGTACACTTTTCTGCACCCACAGAAAGTCCGACACAAAACATGAATCCTAATGTAACCTGGGGACTTAGTTCTAAGGGCTGCCACAGGCTGCTGGGTACACGGGACCAAACGTAGAACCAAGGACCAGAAACACAAATATTGGGATTTTGTTTTTCAATCACAAACCTATTTAAAACACTGAACTTTGGGGTGTGTGGGCGGCTCAGTCGGTTAACCATCTTACTCTTGGCTTTAGCTCAGGTCATGATCTCAGTGTCTTGAGATCAAGCCCTGCGTTGGGCTCTGTGCTCAGCATGGGGTCTGCTCAAGATTCCCGTGCCCTCTCCCTCTGCCCCACCCCTTCTACCCCCCCAAATAAATAAATAAACAAATAAAATCTTTTATTTTAATTGAATTCCGTATTTCTAAGCACAGAGCTGTGGTGTGGGAGGAACAACTGGAATTAGGAATCCAGAGGTGTGAGCCCAAGCCCACTGTGTTCCACCTTGACCCTCAGTCTTCTTGTCAGTAAAATAAATGGGTTGGCATCCTTCTCGGTGCACCTTCTGCTTGTCTGGGACTTGGCTGGAAAGGGGTTCCCTGACCTGTCCCTGAACTGCACAAGAGTGCTCACTGCATCTTCCCAATTCAGTCATCTCCACAGAGTGTTTTTAAAGTAGAAATTAAAGCAGAAGCCAATCCCTTGCATGTTACATTTACAACATTGACTTCCTTGGATGTTTTGTGTGTGGAGAGCCACTGCCCATTCTTACTTAAACACTCACAAGCTTCAGGGGAAAAAAACATTAATAGCAACTGTTGTGTTCAATTTCAGATCAGTCCATAGACCGTGGTCAATGACAGTCAGCAAACACAGCTACATGCCTGACCCTACACAACGTGTGTGCCCCATCCCGTGCCGAGGAACTTACATCCAGCAAAGGGAGACGGACATGTGGCCTCACTCCCTGTTCCTGCAGCTGGGAGCCAGGAGCCTGAGGGAGGCTAGCGGAGGGGGGACTTGGTCAGGGATCCAAGGTGCATTTCTTAGAAACAGAAGCTACAATTTACTCATGATGCACAGAGGTGCAGGCCCTACACTAAGCCCTTCACCTACTCCCTGACATGAGGTCCTCTAGAAATCAGAGCCTGGTGAAAGCTTAAGACATTGACCCTTCAGGTGAGCAAGCCCAGGTCCATGAGCATGGGAGAGAGGGAAAGGAATATGTGAAGAAGGAGATGCCGTGTGTTACCACACCAGCTGCAGCTCTACAGTAAACTTTCAAGAGACAGGGAGGGGCTCCTTTGGAAGGGTTTCCACACCATCGCACCTTAAAGGAGCCTGCAAAAAGGAGAGAGATGAGAGGATTTGACATCCTGGCCCATTACATGTCCCACATCCTTTGGATCAAGATTTGCCCCAAAGGTTGTTTCATCTCAAGAGAAAATGCTCAGGAAGTTAGACCCCATCCTCTGTGGAGTGTTTTCCATCCAAGTCTGAAAGCAAAGCCATGACCCAACAAGGATAAAGGTCAAACCAAGAGATTTAAAAAAAAAAGCAATAGAAGGAACTTGAAAAGGTATAAGGATTGGCTCCAACACACCTGTGTGTCTCCCTGCGCACTCATGGCAGCCCTGGGAGATAGGTATTTTCATCCCCATTTCTCAGGTAGAGAAACAAAGGTAGAACTCCACCCTGCTCCATGAAGATGTAATTGGTATGACACTTAACTCTCTTTCATTAAAAACAAAACTAGAGAGGCACCTGGGTGGCTCAGTCAGTTAAGCGTCTGCCTTCAGCTTGGATCATGATCCCACGGTCCTGGGATTGGGCCCACCTGCTCAACGGGGAGTCTGCTTCTTCCTCTCCCTTTCTCCCTCTTCCCTGCTTGTGCTCTCTCTCTCTCTCAAATAAATAAAATCTTAAAAATTATTTTTAAAAATCTAGAAAACTAGACAAAATATATGAAACAGCTGTTTTCAGGTATTCAGCAATAAGCAGCTCAAGACCATTATTCCCTAGAGAAGGAGAAAACAAAGTTGAGCCCTAGGGTCATCTTGGTGTTCTTCATGGGGACAATGCCCCAGCCATTATGCAGGGAAAGGGTGTTTAGTGACCTCTCTGGGTTGAGAAAACGCAGATAGGTACTTTGGGAGGTCAAGACAACTGGAAATTGTGAGGCAGAGTATGAAAGAGGAAAAAACTAACAGAGAAAGAATTCCAGAAACATTCACAGTGTCCCCTTGAGTATTTGGCTGAAGACTAGTTTCACATATGTGAGGAGAAACTGCACAAGGGTGGGCAAAGCACCACTGGAGGGCCATGAACTGAACAATTCCCAGCGCTCACCTGAGACACATGTAAATTCCTATAAGCTAGAGTGGAAAGATCTTGCTGAATACCTGGGCCATTCGGGGGAAATGCAGAATGACACGCCTTAGTCGTAGAGATTAACTAGTCATACACTGTAGGCTACTCAAGAACAGAGCTTGAAAACAAGCTTCAAAAGGATTAAAGTGATCCACAAGGAACTTTGATGCCTGCCAAAACAAATTTCGACGCCCTGTAAAAGACAACAACTGTATCCAAACTCAGAACACTGTGACATATAGAATGCCCAGCATATGATCAAAAATTACCAGACATGCCAACAGGCACCAAAATGAGAACCATAACTGGGAGAGAAATTAGTTCAAAGAAACAGACTCAGATATGATAGCGATGATGTGATTAAGAGACAATGACTTTAAAACAGATATTATAAATATGCTCAAGAAATGAAAGGAAAATGCAAACATAGAAAGAAACGGAAGAGACGCACTCAAACGAGACTTCGTTTCACATTCAACATGTGAAATGAAAAACTCACTGCACAGACTCAGCAGATTAAAGGTCTAGATCAGGAAACTCAAAGATACAGGAATGTTAAAGCCATCCAAACTAAAATACAGAAAGGAAAGACACTAAAATAAATAAATAAGTGGTAACTCGTTACCCACAGGACCACAACACGAGGTCTAAGATCCACTCTGGTGGAGTCTTAAGCAGAAAGGCAAGGAGAGACAGGCAACATATTTGGAGAAATAATAGCTGAAAATTTTCCAAATTTTATGAAAGTTATAAACACAAAAACGTAAGAAGCTCAAAATGAATCATAGACCAAAAGGTAAAATCTAAATCTGTAAAATTTCTAGAAGAAAACAGAGGAGCTAAATCTTTGCAACCGTGGCTTAGGCGAAGTTTTCTTTGATAGGGCACTGAAAGCACAGTCAATAAAAAGATTTATATAGAAAACCTATAAAAGAAGAAATTGATAAGTTGGGTTTTATAAAAGCTAAAAACTTCTGCTCATTGAAAGACGCTCTTTTAAAAATGAGAAGACAAGCCACAGACTGGGAGAAAATACTTGCAAACCACATATCTGACAAAGAACGCGTATCCAAAATATTTAAAGAACTCTCAAAACTGAATAATAAGAAAATAAAAACTACACAATAAAAAACGAGCCCAATATTTGAATAAACATGGGACCAAAGAAGATAAATGGCTTGCATGTAAACACATGAAAATAGGTTCAACATCATCCGTCCTCAGGGGAAGCGTATTTATTGAAATACCTCTTATCTCCTAGAATACCAAGACAGTGATAAATTATTTATTTATTTTGAAAAAAAAAACTTGACAATACCAAGTGCTTTGAGGATGCACAGGAATTATATTTCTCATACATTGGTGTGGCCACTTTGGAAAACAGTTTGGCACATTTCTTATAAAATTATACTTATCGGGGCACCTGGTTGGTTCAGTGGGTTAAGCCTCTGCCTTAAGCTCAGGTCATGATCTCAGGGTTCTGGGATCGAGCCCCGCATCGGGCTCTCTGCTCAGCAGGGAGTCTTCTTCCTTCTCTCTCTGCCTGCCTCTCTGCCTGCTTGTGATCTCTCTTGCTGCCAAATAAATAAAGTCTTTTAAAAAAAATTATACTTACCATAGAACCCCAAAATCCCACTCCTAGGTATTTACCCAAGAAAGTGAATACTTACTTACATTCACACAAACACCTGTATGTGTTTGTAGTTTTTGTGGCTTTCTTCAAAATTGCCCCAAATTGGGAACAACCCAAATGTCCTTCAATTGATCATCAGAAAAACAGACTATGGTCCAGCTACACACTGGAATACTACTCAGCAATGAAAATTAATGGAATACTGATACACACATTGAAAAGTGGGTTTCTGGGGCACCTGAGTGGCTCAGTGAGTTGAGTGTCTTGATCCCAGTTTAGGTCTTGATCTCAGGGTAGTGAGTTCAAGCTCCAAGCTGGGTTCCATACTGGGTGTGGAGCCTACTTTTAAAAAAAGAAAGAAATATTGATACCTATTATGCCTATAAGTCAGACTCCAAAGTCTGTATACTACAAAATTCAATTTATTTGTCATTCTAGAAAAGGTAAAATTACGGGGGCAGAGAATAGATCAGTGGTGTTATGGACTGAACTGTGTCCTACCAAAATTCACATGTTGAAGCCTTGACCCCCAGTGTGGCTCTATTTGGAGATAAGGCCTTTAGGGAGTGACTAGGATAAGTGAGGTCCAAAACGGTAGGGTCCTGATCAGATAGTTCTGTCCCTTATGAGAAGAGGAAGAGACGCCAGAGAGCTCTCTTTCCATATGTGCTCATGGGGAGAAGGATGTGTGAGGACACAATGAGAATGTGGGCATCTACAAGTCAGGAAAAGTAGTCTGGCCAGAAATCAACCCTGCTGACACCTTTGTCTTGGATGTCTAACCTTCAGAACTGTGAGAAAATAAATTTCCATTGCTTAAGCCATCCAGTCTATAGTGTTCTGTTATGGCGACCCCAGCACACTGACAGTAGTTTCAAGGAGCTGAGATAAAGGAAGGGATTGTTTGCAAAGGGGCACCAGGGACTTCTGGAAGAGGAGTGGAAATATTCTGTATCACTATATAGTAATCGCACATTGTACCCGTTAGTCAGAATTCCCATCAGAACCCATCAGAATACCCATCAGAACCAAAAAGGATGAAGGAAACAGTGTACAGATTATAGCTCCATCAGGGACCCAAAGGAAAAGCATACATGCCCTACAAGGAGACAAGGATGAGAATGGCGAAGACATACCATCAGAAACAATACAAGCTGGCAGAAAGTTCTGTGTGTGGTGGGAATCAGGGAAAGAACGGAGCCTCTGCTGGGGCTGGAGGCTGCTGGGAAGCATTACATGGAAGGTGTCCAACCTCAAAGGAGGAGAAGGATGTTGGGCATCGGGGGAGGGGAAGGGAAGTTCAGCCTGCAAGGTGGGCTCTGGTAGGAGATGAGGCTAGAAACATCAACTGGAAGCATAGTGAGAAGAGCCTCAAACTTTAGGCTGAGGATGTTGCATTCTACCGTAGAAGGAGTGAGATGCAGCCACTTGGTGGAAGAGAGGCAGAAATGGTATCTTCCCACTCTGCACCCTGGAGCAGATGCCAAGGATGGCTGCAAGACATATTCCAGCAGGCCATAACTCAGGTTGGGGTTCTCACTGTAGTTCTCAGTTAATGTGTGTCCCAGAGCAACCATTCTGCAACTTCTGTGGGCCAATGTCAAAGAGCTGGGGTGTAGAAAGTGCTGAAATATTTCCCAAGCCCAGAACAAGCACCTTACATTCTCCAGACACATCACTGTGGCTTACGAGGCCCTACCCGGCCTGCTGCCCACCTCCCTGACCACATCACCTTGTACTCTGCATCTCCCTCACTCAAGCAAACTCCTGCCTCGGGACCTTTGCACACATTATGGTTGCCTCAGTCTGGAGCACTATTTCCCTAGGTATCCACCGGGCTTGCTCTCAGACTTTTTCAGTTCTCTGCTCAGTGTCCCCTCATCAGTATAGCCTGCCTGACCTCCCAAACTAAATAAATGCCCACACCCACACCCAGACATTCCCTCACGCCCAATCCTGTTCAGTTTTCCTTCATAGCAGTCACTTCTTTGTTTCTTCAGTGTTTGTCTTCTCCTATAAGAAGGCAAGCTGCAGGAGAGTGGGCCCTCAATAAATATGTATGGAACGCACGAGTAGGGGAATGATTTCTAAGAATTCCTTCCACCTGAGCTCTGGCTCTGGAGAGAATCATCCATGGCAGCCACATTCCTTATCCCAGTGGCTGGCACAGAGAAGGAAGGACCAGTGCTGAGGACTGATCAGGTTTCTCTCCATGCCTATGTATTAGTTATCTACTGCTGCATAACAAATTGTCCCGAACATGATGAGTTAAAGCAATCATAAATATTTGTAATCCTGACAGTTTCTGTGGGTCAAGAATGTGGGAGGGGCATGAGGGTCTCTTCTGAGGTAGCAGAGAAAGGTCAGCTTGGGGGACAGTCCTCTGGAAAGTCTGACCAGGGAAGGAGATCTGCCTCCAGGGCTGGTAAGCTGGTGCTGGATGTTGGTAAGAAGCCTCAGTTCCTCTCCATGGGACCTTTTGAATGTCCTCATGTCATGGCAGCTGACTTCCCTCAGAGAGATTCATGAGACCAGAATGGAAACTGCTGTGCCCTTTACGACCAAGCCACAACACCATCTTTGCTGTACTCTATTCATCCCACAGAAGCCTTGATTCTGCCTAGGAGGACCCTACACAAGGGTATGAAACCCAGGAGGTAAGAGACATGGGCATTACCTTTCCAGCCAGTTACCGCATTCCCGCACTTGTCTCTAGAGACTGAGGTAAAGATATGTCCCTTGTCTTGGAATGCCCTTCTCCAGCTCCTTCCACATAAGCTTCTTATTCTCCTCCAGGACTCAATGTTGAGGCCTCCTGTGCTTGAAGCCTTCCTTGGTCTACCTATGGGTGAATTAAGGGCTTCTTGGGGTACCCGCTGCACTCAATTAGACCCTCAATTAGAGCATGGATCCTGTTGTGTTACAATGGTTTTTCTCCTGATCTTTCTTCAGAATGAGGCTGAGAACTCCTCAGGGCAAAGACTAGGTCTGATTCATCTGTGTCTCCAGCACCCAACAGCCAGAGTTCGTCCCGGTGGTATTTGGGGTCCAGAGAGCACTGATTGGATGTATGTATACATGAATGGATGGATGCATGGATGGATAGACGGATGGATCCAAGGAAGGATGGATGCAAGGAAGGATGGATGACGGGTGATGGATAGAAACATAGATGCACAGACGCATGATGGATGGATGTGTGAATGAGTGGATGGACAGATGATGGGTGGACTGGTAAGTGTGTAGATGAGTGCGTTGGTGGATGGGTGGGTGGGTGAGTGGATGGACAGATGATGGGTGGATTGGTAAGTAGATGAGTGGGTGGATGGGTGGGTGGGTGAGTGGATGGATCAGAGGGTGGGTGGATGGGTGGATGGGTGGGTGGGTGAGTGGATGGACGGATGATGAGTGGACTGGTAGGTGGGTGGATGGGTGGATGAATGAAAGGACGGATGTACATGGATGAATATGAGGGTGAATAAATGCAAAGCTTTCCTCTATTTCGCTTACAGAGTAACTTCTTAGAACTCTTAGACATCCCAAGGCAAGAGGAATCTTCAAATTCACCTACAGACGCACCCGCAGAGCCAGCAATGCAGAAGAGCTGAACTGACCAGAGTCTAAATTTCGAGTGCTGACAAGAAGAGATCCTGGTTCTTTTTCTTGTTAAGATTTCATTTATTTGTCAGAGAGAGAGAGCACAAGCAGGGCAAGGGGTCAGGCAGAGGGAGAAGCAGGCTCCCTGTTGAGCAGGGAGCCCAATGTGGGATTCAATCCCCAGACCCTGGAATCACGACCCGAGCTGAAGGCAGATGCTTAACTGACTGAGCCACCCGACAACTCGAGTCCCTTGTTCTTGACGTTATCTGTCTCTTGGTAGCAGTGTCTCTCCCCACCATGCTGGACCCTCGCTGACGCACAAAGGCACACATACATGTGGACACATGAGGACATGCTCACATGATCACGAGCCCACCTGTGCACCCTCATGATCCAGACAGCGAAGCAGGTGCCCTCATCAAGCAGCCCACACGTGCTATGTTCCACAGGGGCTAGTCAGCTCTCCCTGGGGCTAGCAAGACCCCACAAAGCCAGCTTCCTCCAGCATCTTGTCCTGACCTCGGCAGGGGTTGGGAGCCTAAAGATGGAAGGGAGGGGTAGGGAGGAGACAGGAGGGTATCCTTCAGTCCTGTGCACCTGTTCACCTGCTCACCTGCTCCTGCCATCTGTTCTGCTCCAGATCCCACAGAACCCTGCCCCCACCCTTCTGTCTCCCTCACTTCCTTTTTCACCAGGGGCCTCCATGGGGACCCAAGATCCCCACAAGCCCTGGGATCAGGGAAGTGAATGCCTGCAACAGCTTTTGTTCCTTTTAGAAAAATGGGAAACACCCTTGTCAACGGATCTCCTGGGGGAAGTGCAATCATAGGCAGCACCTGGGCCTTCCCCCGAGGCTCCGGTGGGAAGAACAGGCAGTCCTGGGGCTGGGGCAGGCCGGACATCGTGGGGCCTGAAGCAATTGCAATCTGGAGGGTCTGTTTGAGGACAAGGACACCACACTACAAATACAAAGGAAGTCCCAAAATAATCATCTAGAACTAAAAAGAAGGCACAACAGAGGACACATTTTTGAAAAGCTGACCAAAACATAAACATCACCAGATGTAGAAAGGTAACATATGATTTCATCGTTAACCAACACCGGAGCCTCCTTTGGAATAACTTCTTCTCCCGCGTCTCGTGGGCTGCACACTCTTCGTGTGGCAGCGACTTTGTGATAAGATTTTCTACTGCAAGAACAAGACACATCAGTCTGTCCTCAGCATGTTTGACTGAGATTGGTTTATTTCAAGGCCACATCTGAACTATCTTCCAGTTCCTTGTGGGGAGGAACATCCGTCAGGGGGCACTCCAGCCCCCGATAGCCACAGGGGACCCGCCAGGCCAGCTCAGCCAGGTCCTTATCACCTCTGGTCCTCAAGGGAACAGATGGTCTTGAATCCTGGTCATTGTGGCCCTGAGTAGGACGCTCCATGAGGTCCACTGGGGCAGGATGTGGTAGGGACCAGCCCCCAGCCCAGACACAAGGCACAGAAGCAGGGGTGACTTGTAGGCTGGGCCAGAGTGGCCCATGCAGAATGCTTGGAATGACCCATGCTGGTGGGCACCTGGGCAAGTTTCACTATCTTCATTGGCCATCCGGTCATGCCTCCTACAAACGCCCAGGGCCCCCGGCCCCAAAGCCATCTCCAGCTTCCCTCCTACTATGGCCAGACCTTCAGTTGAGGTCCGGGAGTCAGGCCGTGCCTCATACGCAAAGAAGTGGTCTGCACATTCTGTTAGAGGGAGGACAGAGAGGAAGGAAAGATGTGGCCTTGCCCACAGGCACTGGGATTTGAAGAGCTGTCATTCATCACCCGAATCCAGGCTTTCAGAACCTGCAACTCCAGACGACCCATATGGAGGCATTCAGTCCCATGGCTAGGGACAGAGGCCTCACTGCAAGGTATCCGCTGGGTCATTAAGGGAATGTGGGTGGGTGGAGGTCGGGGGACAGCCCCAAACTCCAACAGCCTTTTCTGAGCACAAGGGAGGAGACTGTCACCATTGGGAATCAGTAAAGTCTCAGTTTAATGGGAGAAGTTGCCCATCCCTAAACCCCCATGTCAGCCTTCCATCCTGCCCACTGCCCCCCACACACACATCTGACCCCACAACTACCACTGTGGGGATAAACCAGGCATCAGGGCCAAGCCCAAGTACAGCATGACTCCTAATGGTGCCCATGGGAGCACAAGAACCAGGAATGGAGAGACCACCAGGTAGGGAGAACTTGTGGTCCCATTGCATGACCATTCACTCACCCGCGCTTCCAAAAACTTCCTCCTCCCCTTTGCTTTGGTTACTTTGTCTATAAAATAAGTACCCGGGAAGGCAACAGCTCTGGACCCCATCCAGCCCCACAGAGCCAGGGCAAAGGTGACCTCAGCAAAGACACAGACGTGACCACCTGTGTGGGAAACCATGGGCATGTCTGGGATTCCTGGCTCCACCCCCAGTGCGGCCTCATCCTTACCCATTCATACACCAAACCCTTTGGTCAGTTCACGCTGGGGTCCTGGCTGTGTGCCAGATAGGTCTTGGGCTAGCCTGCTCCCCAAACCACAGGAAATGTCCCCTAGCCTTATCCCGACCCCACCTGGACTTTAAGACACAGACCCGCTCCTCTGAGAGGCCTGTCTTTGAAACAGTGCCTGAAGCCGCCCCCAGACTCAGTTTCCCTGCTGTAGAATGATGGGGTGGCTCCAGAAGTGCAAATGAGACCATGTGTGGAAGAACCGGGCTCACACCATCCCCCACAGGAGAGGCAGCAAGAGGCTTGCAAGATTCTCTGTTCTTTAACACTAAACACTCTTCCTGGGACCAACTTGCCTCCTCCAGGAGCCCATAGTAGATGACTTGTCCACATTTGCCAACTTGCCCCTGAATCCCTTTTCTGACCCTGGAGCCTCCGTTGCCCCACTGTCACGTAACAATTAGCGGTGTCCTGGAGTGTCTCTCATGTCTGAGCCTTGGGTTTTCCATGCATTCACTGTGTCTCCACCATGTAACAGGGAGTCACTGGGGACCAGCTTGCCTTTGTCTCCCCAATGGTCCCAGGCATGGGTTTGCTATGCTGGTGAGGAGCTCCTTGTCAATAAAAAAAAACTAAAATAAAATGCCCTCCAACCTTGGACAGGGAAACTCACTGGAAGTGTCTTTCCCCTCCTGGTTTATCTGGACAGATGAAGTAGACCATTCACAGACATGTGGGTGGCTTCCAGGGCTAACCAGAGCCAGCAGGGGGTGGGCAGGAGGGCTGGCAGGAGCAGATGGAGTGGTCTGTGAAAGGAGACGCTCCCCACCCACCTCCAGACTACGGCACGGGGTAGGAGTCCAGATGGGGCCCAACGAACACCACACTCGGGCGGGACATACCGCCTTTGATATCTGACCCCCTGCAAGCTCAGTTTCCCCTTTTGCCCCATTTCAGCTGTACACCAGGCAGAAGGCTCTGAGGGTTTCCTTAAAAAAAAAAAAAAAAGAAAAAGAAAAAGAAAGAAAATCCTGAACCTCTTTCACTTATGTTCATTCTCCAAGCATTGAAGAGGGTGACAAGACTTTTTTTTTTTTTTTCTTTTGTAACAATAGGTACAAGCTGCCAACTAATTCTAGGGCAAACCTACCTCCTTTAGTTTCTGGAAAATTCACTTCAGTGTGAATTCACTTCAATGTGTCCTCTGATGTGGTTGGTTAAGTAGTTTCTGATCAATCCAATTTGAATGCAAAATGGCCTGTATCAATCTGTTTGTTTGTGTGAGGAGGGAGGAACTCCCCATAGGAAGCTGAAGCCTCCTTCACAGCTGCAGTGAGACAGGAGAGCTGGCTGCAAGCCAGAAGGTAAGGCTTCTGCCTCTGGTGACCTTGGAAGTGGGCTCAGGCACTCCACTCCCCATCCTGGAGCCTCAACTGCAAAATGGACCATTTTCTCTGTGACCAGAGGGGATGAATGTAAGATCATGAATCAAAGGAAGACACACTCTGGGGCTTTGAAAAAAATGTGACATAGGACATGTGTGGTATTTTGGCTCAGACTGAAGTATCGAGTCATACCCAAGTTCTGCCTGGCTGTCATCAGACTAGCCAAGAGATCAGTCCCTGACTCCATGTGTTGTACAAAAAACACACTTTAGGTGTAAATACACAAAGAGATTTAAAGCAGAAAAATGGAAAAATATTTAAAGAAGGGCATTACCCAATGCTAAAAAGGTCAATTAAGCAAGATGTGACCATCCTCAATGTGCGTGTACTGAGTGAGAAAGGTTCCAAATACACGAAGAAAAATGGACAGAACTGAAGGAAGGAAGAAAGAAAGAGAGAGAGAGAAAGAAAAATGGACGCACTATTGAAGATTATGGTTGAAGATTTCAACACTTCTCTCATTAATTGGTGGAACAAGTTGACAATCAAGAGGAATAAAGATGACTTTAACAACACTGTCAGCCAACTTGACCAAATTATGAACTTACAGGGATGAAAAATACAATATCTGAAATAAAAATATTCACTGAATGGAATAAACAACTCATTTGACACTCCAGAGGAAAGATTGGGGAACTTGAACACACAGCAGGAGAAACTACCGAAAACAGATGAAAAAAGAAAATTAAACAGTGTCCGTGACCTGCAGGACAAAATCAAGTGGTCTAGGGTACGTATAATTGGAGACTCAGGGGTTGAGGTAAGAAAGCTAGGAGCGGGATAGCCATTTTCCGAGATGGCTCCCAGTGACCCACATCTCTTGGGACCCATGACCTTGACAGCCCCTTCCCAGTGTGAACAAGGCTGATCTGGTAACCACTCAAGCATTGCAAGAATGACGTGGTGTGACTTCTGAGGGTAGGTCATGTCAGGCCCTGTGACTTTAGCCTTATTCTCTCTTGGACCATTCACTCTGGAGGAAGCTGGCTGACATATTTGAAAGCACTCAAGTAGCCCTAGGAAGAGGTCCACACGGTGGAAAACTCAATAAAAAGAGCATGTGACCACAGCCCCAGCCAACACCTAGACTGGGGCCTTCTTATGGAGGACCTTGAGCCAGGGGCACCTGGATGAGCTGCTCGCACATTCCTGACCCACAGAAACTCTTTGAGATAATACGCTTATTGTTTCAAGCCACTGGTTTGGGGGTACATATTTATGCAGAAAAAGTTAACTAATTCAGGGGTGGGGCCGAAAAAAATATTTGAAGTGGGGCCCCTGGGTGGCTCAGTCAGTTAAGCATCTGCCTTCGGCTCAGGTCACGATCCCAGGGTCCTGGGATCGAATCCCACATTGGGCTCTCTGCTCAGCAGGGAGTTGGCATCTCTCCCTCCTCCTTATGCTCTCTTGCTATCTCTCTCTCTCTATCTCAAATAAATAAATAAAATCTTTTAAAAAAATATTTGAAGAAGCAATGGACAAAAATGTTCCAAATGTGAAGTACATTATAAACACACAGATCCAAGAATCTTAGTGAAACCCAAGCAGGATAAATGTGAAGATGGTTTCACCATGAAACATTATAAGCAAATATATATACCTCATATATATACACATATCATACTTATATATCATATATATACACATATCATACATATCTATATTGAGAGAGAGAAAATCTTAAAAGCATCTAGAGAAGAAGACACATTGCACACGAAAGAACAAAGAACATTTTTCATTATGATCCAGCATATAGTATATCTTGACGAAAGTTTTAAAAAAGTATGTATTCTGTCTTTTAGAGTATAGACTTCTATAAATATCACTTCAGTCAAGGTGGCCTATAGCATTGTTTAAATTTTCCATGACTCCTAGGGTTTTTTTTTTCCCCAATGGATGCAAATGAGTAACATCCTTCTTTTGTTACTTCATTATATAGAGAAAAACATATATAGATACAATATGGATAGATAGGTAGATGTGTATATACCTAAAATATATACATATATGTGTATCTGTTTATATATATGATATATATATTTTTAACCCCCTTTACTTATTTCTACCACCTTCACCCCCATCCTCTGGCAACCACCAATTTACTTTCTGTATCCAAGAGCTTAAGAGAGAGAAAAAAAATGTGCAAAGACAATCAATACAATTTAAAAATAGAACCTGGGAAAATGTCTTTAAGACCCTGAGATAAGATGTATTAAACCAACATAAAAAGCCCGAACACACACACACACACACACACACACACACACACGAACAACTGGCAAGATTATATAAATTTAACCATATCAGATTTAAATAAATTTAATTACATTAGAAGTGAAAAACTTTAGTATGACAAAAAAATACCACGGAAAACATGACAAGCCACAGATTGGGAGGAGATAGACTCAGTGTTCATATTTGACAAAAGATGTGTATCCGAAATACATAAAGAACTTCTAAAAACCAGTAAGTGAAAAAAAAAAATGGGCAAAACATACAAAAGAGTCAAGAGAAGGAAACTCCAACAGGCACCACAACCTCACTGGTGATCAGGGGAAGGAAAATGAAAGCAGTTCGTGGTGCCATGTCGCCTCCGTGGGTCTAGCCAAAAAGCGAAGTCTGGTAGCGGCCAGCATGGGCCCCAGCGGGGGAACCGGGCCCCATCGCATCTGTGTTTGGGGCAAGAAGAATGCGGGAAAGGACAAAAGGAGCTTCAGGCTGTTAAAGGATGTCCCCAGAAGCCCCATCCAATAACCCCCGACAATGTCACTGGCCACAACCGTGTCGTGCTGTCACCACATCAGTAAAAAAAGGCGGGAAAACAGTTTTTCAGGCAGATCCATGACTGCCCCAGTCGCGGTTTTTGACAGTAGGAGACATGCGGTGTTGGGTCCCCGCCCCACTCCGGCAGTCTCTCTGTCGGGCTGGTCCGCGGCCAGAGACCCAGGGTTCAAAGACATCGGCTCCCATCACCGACCCCTTCGCCCTTGGTCCCCCTCCTAGCCCGCCAGAGCCACCACTCCTGGCAGACGATTGGTCCCCAGGACCCCAGAACGTCGCAGCTCGCGGATTCCCTTTCCTGACACCCGCCGGCCCGTGGGTCTTCCTCGGAGAAACGCCAGAGACGCATCAGGAGCCCAGCGAGGCCAGCACGACGGCCACAGGCGGAGGCGAAGAAACCGCGGGTGGAGCGTGTGCGTCCCCTCTGGGTTCCAGCCTCCGAGCAGTCACCTGCCGCGGTGTGTCACGGGCTCTGGCTGGAGACCGCGGCCACGCAGCGTCCACCACGCACGCGTCTTCCGAGCACCGCGCCCCAATCCTCCCCTGGGAGGGCATCCCCCTCCCCCACGGGCATCCCCTCCCCCACGGGCATCCCCCTCCCGGGCTGGCATCCCCCTCCCCCACAGGCATCTCCCTCCCGGGCTGGCATCCCCTCCCCCACGGGCATCCCCTCCCCCACGGGCATCCCCTCCCCCACAGGCATCCCCCTCCCCCACAGGCATCCCCCTCCTGGGCTGGCATCCCCTCCCCCACGGGCATCCCCCTCCCCGGCTGGCATCCCCTCCCCCACGGGCATCCCCTCCCCCACAGGCATCCCCCTCCCCCACAGGCATCCCCCTCCCCCACGGGCATCCCCCTCCCCCACGGGCATCCCCCTCCCCCACGGGCATCCCCCTCCCCCACAGGCATCCCCCTCCCCCACGGGCATCCCCCTCCCCGGCTGGCATCCCCCTCCCCCACAGGCATCCCCCTCCCCCACAGGCATCCCCTCCCCAGCTGGCATCCCCTCCCCCACGGGCATCCCCCTCCCCCGGCGAGCATCCCCTCCCCCCACAGGCATCCCCCTCCTGGGCTGGCATCCCCTCCCCCACGGGCATCCCCTCCCCCACAGGCATCCCCCTCCCCCACAGGCATCCCCCTCCCCCACGGGCATCCCCCTCCCCCACGGGCATCCCCCTCCCCCACGGGCATCCCCCTCCCCCACAGGCATCCCCCTCCCCCACGGGCACCCCGCCGAATGTGGCTTCACTGCCCCCGCCAGGCAGGCCACCCGGGCCTGTGATTGGTCAGGAGTGGCCACGTGGCCAAAGGCAGCCAATGAGGCCGTCGCCGAGGAATGCTGGGAAGACACCTGGGCTCGGTCGCGCGGGGCTCGGGGCTGCAGGTGCGCCGGCTGTGGTCCCGTGTGCCGCAGGACGGTGTGGCCCGGAGGGGACGGGGAGAGAGCGGGGCGGGTCCTGGGGCCCGGGGCAGCCCTCACGCCGCTGCTGCCCAGCCCCCACGACGTCCTGTTCACAATGTGGCTGAATATGCTTGGGGTTGGGACTTCTGCCTCTTGCCAGCGAGACTCGAAAGTAGCCGCGGAAGCCCAGGCCCGAAGCCCGGGGACGCGGGGGCGGGGGTGTGGGTGCGGCCCGGCGGTCTGCGTCCGCGGCGGGCTCGGCCCGGCTCCCCGCCACAGCCAGGCCGCGTCCTCCCTCGCCCGCGACCACGGTGCGCTGGGCCTAATTTATTGTAGGAAACCCTTCACGGCGCAGGAGCTCTGGAGAGCCGGGGACAATGGGCATAAAGCCCGCATTTAACCCGTCTGAATGGAGGCTAGATTTACTGTCTGGGCCAGACGGGAGTTTTGTCCCCGAGTCATCTCGGAGTACATCGGCCACTAAAGATCTCAACAGAAGACGAAGACGGAACAAAGGAAGTAAATTTTAAAAGGAACTTTGTCAAGGAGTTTTAGATGTTCACCAGATAGAAAACCGCGGCTGCCCTCACCGAAGTGACTGTTGGATTTGCCGAGTGGTTATGGATCAGAGAAAGATGCTAATCAAGTACTTTAAATGCACGTTTGATGGACCCCGGAGAATGGGGCCAATTTCATACAAGCCCGCAGCAAGGTTAAGGAATCAAAGAAGGTGGCCGTCGGATTTGCTGCCGGGGACAAGGCGGCATTGTTAGGCCTTCTTTTTCAGCCGGGAAGCATGTTTTCACTACAGTGTTTACCAACGTGTACATCCTAGGCTGGCTGACGGGGTCTGCAGAATTTATGACCAGGAACAAACCTCTTAGAGGGGAAAAGAAAACAGCTCCTACCAGCTGGGGAAGGTCTGTTTATAAGGGCCCTGGAGCTGCGTTAAGTGTCTGGGCTTCGGGGAGCTCCATGGGGGGTGGGCAGAGGCATTTGCAAAGCCGGAGGCCTAGCCTTGCAGATGGGAAGGTCTTGCCTTTCTGGAACAATCAGAAGGGAAAGGAGGCTCCCTCGGGGGCATCCTGGATGGTTTCAGTATGGCTTGTCTCAGTTTTGTCTCCTTAAGACAATCCAATGCTGAGCCGCTTTCAGCTGAGTCGGCCGTGAGCCTGAGTGCTGGAGATGACAGGATGGAGACTTGGAGATCCGGGTGGTCACCCAGCATGGTTAATGATGACAGGATTGATCAGACTAACCTCTGTGAACTGGCTTCCTGACCCGAAGGTGGAGTGCCCTCTCTAAACCTTCACGGTGACAGGTACCAACCTGTTACTGCAGACCTTTGACCCAAGGCCCTAGGCTTGCCCACCAGCGCCCCCCACTCAACTCCACCCTGTCCCGTGCTCTCCTGCATGTGTCTGGCCCTCCCAAGACTTCCCTTCCCTCAAGCAGACCATGGAGCTGGCTTCCTGGCCTTGGATGGGTCCTTGGCTCTCCTGGAAATGGGCCATCCCACCTGTCACCCCATCATTGGGCTCTTGTAGGTTGGGCCTCTGTGCTCCGTGATTAGCTGGTACTTTCCTGGCCCACGCTGCTGTTCCACACTCCCCCTAACTCCGTCACCCAGCCCCTGTCTGAGCTGTCCCCTCTGCTTAGACTGGCACTACTCAGTGAGGTCCCCAGACCAGCAACATCAGCGGCAGCTGGGAACGGGGAGACGTGCACGCAGGCCACTTGAACTGACTGAATCCGAACCTCTTAGGTGTGGAGCCCAAGGGTGTGTCTCAAGCTCTTCCAGATGATTCTCGGGAACACCAAAGTCCAAGAGGCCCTTCCCACGCTGCCCGGGTAGCCCCCTGCTTGGTGTGAACCCATCAGTAGGAGCTCAGTCAGCCCCTTCAGGAACAGGTGGCATCATGGAAGTTTCCTGGGAAGAACGGGCAGAAGGGAGAGGGGTCTCTTCACCACCCCCTACTCAGGTCCCCCTGGGCTCAGTGAATGGCCGAAGGAAAGGAAGTGTTCTGGCAGCCCAGGGGACTGGCTCTCCCTGGAAGGAGCTTTGGGGGTTGTATGACAGATGACCACAAGCAGGAATTTATTCTCTCCCGGTTCTGGAAGCCAGAAGCCCTAAATCAAGGTGTCGGCACGGCCACACTCCCTCTGGAGACTCTTCTCAGAGAGAACCCGCTCCCCATCTCTCTCCCAGTTTCTGAGGGCTGCTGGCCATGCTGGGCGTGCTTGGCTGTTAGATATGTCGCTCCAGTCTCTGCCTCCCTCTTCACGCAGCCCTCTCCCCCCCCATCAGCGCCTCGAATCTCTCTCTCTTTTCTCTTATAAGGACAACTTCTTAGACTCAGAGCCCACCCAAATCCATGATGACCTCATCTCAAGATCCTTAACTTGATTACATCTGGAAAGATGCTCTTTCCAAATAAGGACACATTCTCAGGTACCAGGAGAAAGCGCTCGGATGTGTCTTTGGTGGCGACACGTTCAACCCACCACGGACACTGAAAGCGGTTCGGTGGATGTGCTGGGGACAGACTGCCTGAGCTCAAAGCCCAGCTCCACACCTCCTGGCCTTGAGACCTCCCGTGAGGGTCTCCACCTTCCGAACTTCAGTTTCCATTTCTGAAACAGTAACGAGTGAAAGTATCTCCCTGCCCTTGTCTTGCTTCTGCAACTCCGTTCTCCTCATACTGATGCTAGAACCATCGGAAAGTGCCATTCCCCCGCTTCAATCTTCAGGGCTCCCCACTGCTCCCAAGATATGCCCCTCCTCACCTCCCTTAGAAGGGCATCAAAATCTTTCATGTCTCCCCTTCCTCACCAGCTGCATCGCTCATCACTAGGACCTTAAGCAACATTCCAGAAAGCCCAGAGGCTTTCTCTGACTTCTCTGCAGAATGCTCCTTGCTACCCTCCTTCTTGTTACCAGCCAACCCCACTCATCCTGCAGGACTTCTCCCCACCCTTCCCTCCCTCCCTCCCCCGCTCTCAAGCTGCAGCCTATAGAGATACCCCGGAGAAGGAACTGAAGTGCCTGGCCCATAGCCAGTGACAACATCCATGTGAGTGAGCCTGGAAGTGTCTTCTCCGGCCCCAGCCGAGCCTTCAGATGATACAACTCTTGCTCATGGAAGACCTCAAACCAGAACCCCCCACCTAAATCACTCCTGATTCCTAGATCTCAGAAGCTATCAGGGATGGTAAATGTTTATCGTTGTTTGAGAGTGCTGTGTCTGGGGACGACCTGTTACACAGAAATAGATGACTGTCCCAATTCCTCTGGACTCACATGTAGCCATTTGGATTATAGGGTCAGGCAGTCTGTCTCCAGCACATGGCTTGGTGCAGCATCCAGAGCGTGAGGGCTACAGACAGAGACTATTTATCTGGGTGGCTTAAACAAGATGGTGCCTGCTTTACAACAACACAGGGGTGGCTTCTTATCCAAAGACTCTGCTCTCTGCTGCTCTTGATTCCTCTCTTCTCTCCTTCTTGGGGCTTTTGACAGCTGGAAAATGGCCATTCTTTCCATGTGACCTATTTCAGTTTGTCTGGTCGAGAGACCAGCCCAGACACCATATAATTGACAAGGTAGGGTGAGATGTCCATCCAGGTTCCGTCTCCTTTGGTGGGGGACAGTGGCAGAGAACAGATCAGGGTGGGGTGCCCAAGTGAGACTCCAAAAGAGGTGCCAGTTCTAAGAAAAATGGGCTAGGAAGACACCACCCTAGGTATCTACACTTAGCACATCATTTCTCCAGAGGACACTGTGGCCAGAGCAGGATTGCAGCAGCCACATTTAGAGGCAGAAATGGGGCTGTGTTTCCTCATGCCTCCAAGCACTGGGGAAACCTTTGTTTACAACTACCCCCCATCCATGGGTGCTCTTCGCCCACCGTGCTTTTCTGATCATTCTTGCACGTTCCCACTTGACCTGAATTGTGTTGTCTGCTTTGCCCAGGTGCTGCAGCACCTTGGAGATAACAACCTTTCTCTGTGGAACCACCTTCTACTTCAGCTGTCTTGCCATGCACCTGTGGCCAACCTCTGTCTCCACATGTTGACTTCAGACAGGAGATCCACTCTGGCCCTGCAACCGGGATCATGGGGACCCACAGTGGAGCCCAGCTGTGCCTCTCCTGACTTGACAAGAGGGGGCTGATGCCACTTCCCCAGCCACAGGCCATAATCCCCTGAAGATCATCGCACTGATCACCCAATGGGTCTTTCAGCCTATGGCCTGGCCTTTCTGAGGTGTTCCCTCCTCTGTCCCGAAGAATCCTCTGGCCATATCCCTCCCTGCTGTCAGCCCTGTCTTGGCTCCCCCTTGCCTTCAGGGTAAAATCCAAGCTGTGCTATGTAATCAGTCATGCCCCAGGGATCCATCCCCCCCAAGGTCTCTAGCCTCCTTTTTGGATGCTCTCTCCTCCTTGAACTTCCAATTTCTATAAAGCTAAACATCTAATAGCACCCCTTGGGTACCAGGATGTTTCTTGACTCTCACCTCCAGCTGTAGGTCCTTGCTCTGGCCCAGAATGTCCTTCTGCTGCCAATCTTCTCTTGTACAAGTCCTGTTCATCCTTCCACAAACTGCTCTGGGGTCATTGCCTCCAGGACACCTTCCCTGCTCTGCCACTTTGAGTTAATTTGGAGATACCCCTCCATGCCCTTATAATACAGCTATCAATTTCTTCACCATTGTCTTCACTCCTCTTTCTCAAGATCATCTCCTTATAAGGCAGTAAGTCCATGAGACTCTTAGTTCCTAACCTAGATCCTGGCATATTCTTGACATTTTGTCAATGAAGCAGTGAGTCTAGAACTGACAGCCCTGCATGGTTAACCGGCTTAAGACCCAAGGACTACTGCAATCCAGGAGAAGAAAAGAATGATCTTTCCAATAAGTGGCGCTAGATTGACCAGATAGCCAATGTAAAGAAAATGAACCTTTACCTCTAACTTTCACCATGCACCTAAATTAATTTTGCCTCCACCTGGCATGAATGAAACAGCATCTTCTGTCATCCTACCAAGGCGCTGTCAAAAACCCCAGGGAAAAAAGAGGATCTAAATATGATCAGAGTCTCAGAACATAATACAAAAATGTTCAGATTTCAATTGAAAATCTTTCATCATCTCAAGAATGAGAAATAACTCGAATGAAAAGTGGTAATCAATAAATGCCAACACAGAGATGACAGAGATGTTAGTGTTATCTGACAAAAATTTAAAGCAGTCATGATAAAAAGCTTCAGTAAACAGTTATAATATACTCAAAGCAAATGAAAAATGGATATCCTCAGCAAATCAGCAAATCAATAAAAAAGAACAACAAATGGAAATTTGAGAACTAAAAAACACACTAACTTAATAAAAATTCAACAGTAGAATGGGAGGGACAAAGAAAAACTGGAAGGTAGAATAATAGAAATTACCACATCTGAACAAAAGGAAGAAAATAGACTAAAGGAAAAATGAACAGAGCATTGGGAATCTGTGGAACTATAACAAAAAACCTAGCATTACATCATCAGAGTCCCAGAAGGAAAAGAGAAGCAGAGCAGCACTGAAAAAGTACTCAAAGAAATAATGGCTGAAAACTTCCCAAATTTGTGAAGAGACATAGATTTACAGATTCAAGAAGCTGAGCAAACTTTAAATGGGATAAACCAAAGAAATTCACACCAAGACATGTACTAATTAAACTTCTGAGAACTAAAAGTGTTATAAAATCTTGAAAGCAGCTCAAGGAAAACTGATGGAACTGAAAGGATAAACAGACAAATACAGAATTATAGTTGGGGATTTCAACACCACTCTCTCAACAACCAGCAGAACAACTAGGCAGAAAGTCAACAAGGAAACAAAAGCGCACAACACAATCAACTCACAGAATCTAGCCCATATTTATGGGACATCCCACCCAACAACAGTAGAAAGTACATTCTTTTGAAGTGTTCATGGAACATATATCAAGATATACCATATCTTGGGCCACAAAACAAACCTCAACAAATTTAAAAGAATAGAAATTATACAGCATGTTCTTCAGCAATGATAGAATCAAACTAGAAGTTAATAATAATAAAAAAAAAACAGGGAAATCTATGAACACTTGAAAACTAAACAATACAATAATAATGCTTGGGTCAAAGAGGAAGTCTCAGAGGAAATTTTAAAAATACATTGAGCTTAATGAAAATGGAAATACAACATGCCAGTATAGAGGGAGATAGTTAAAGCAGTGTTGAGAGGAAATTTTATAGCACTAAATGCATAAAAAGGAAAAATGTCTCAACAACCTAAGGTCCCACTTCAGGAACTTACAGAAAGCAAAACAAAATGAACAACAAAAAGGCAGAAGAAATGAAATAATAAAAATAAGAGTGGAAATCAATAAAATGGACAACAGAAGAATACTTTTTAAAAATTAGTGAAAAAAAGTAATAAATAAAAATCCGTGAAACAAAGAGCTAGTTCCTTAAGAACAGTGATGAGATTGATAAAACTCCAGCAAGACTAACAAAAGAGGGGGGCGCCTGGGTGGCTCAGTGGGTTAAGCCGCTGCCTTCGGCTCAGGTCATGGTCTCAGGGTCCTGCGATCGAGCCCCGCATTGGGCTCTCTGCTCCGCAGGGAGCCTGCTTCCCCCTCTCTCTCTGCCTGCTGCTCTACTTGTGATCTCTCTCTCTCTCTCTCTCTCTCTCCCCCCGTGTCAGATAAATAAAAAAAATAAAAAAATAAAAAGACTAACAAAAGAGGGAGAAGACACAAATTGCCAATATCAAGAATGAAACGGGGTATCACTACAGATCCAGGAAACATCAAAAGGATAAAATAGAGTAACATGAAAGACGACGCACACAAATTTGACGACTTAGGTGAAATTGACTAATTCCTAGAAAAATCACAACTCATTCAATATGAAATAGATAACTTAAATAGCATTATTGAACAAATTACATTCATAATTTTTAAAAAAAAAAACTTCCCTCAAAAGATTTCCAGGCCCACACAATTTCACTGGAGAATTTTGGTAAATGTTTACAGAAATATTAACAGCAATTCTACATAATCTCTTTCAGAAAATAGAAGAAGAAGAAACACCTTCCAATTTGTTACATGAAGCCGGTATTACTCTGATGCCAAAAACAAAAGCAGTACAAGGAAGAAAGGAAATCCCAGACCAATATCTTTCATGAATATAAACACCAAAAGCCTTTAAAAGTTTTACCAGATAGAATTCAATAATGTATAAGGTGAATTATACACCGTGAGCAAATGGGGTTTACTTTAGGAATACAGGATTTGTTCAGTACTCAAAAATTAATCAGTACTGGGTGCCTGGGTGGCTCAGGGGGTTAAAGCCTCTGCCTTCGGCTCAGGTCATGATCCCAGGGTGCTGGGATCAAGCTCCACATCGGGCTCTCTGCTCCGCAGGGAGCCTGCTTCCTCCTCTTTCTGCCTGCCTCTCTGCCTAGTTGTGATCTCTCTGTCAAATAAATAAAATATTTTTAAAAAATTAATCAGTACAATTTGCCATAATAATAAGTAAAAGAAGATAAACCACATGATCATATTGATCCATACAGAAAAAGCATTTGACAACAATCAACATGAACTCATAATTAAAAACTCTGAAATAAATAGGAGTAGATGGGACCTTCCCATTCCCCAAATTAATAATTTTTAAAAACCTATAAAAAGCCTACAGCTAACATATACTTAATGGTAAATGATGAATAGTTTCCATCAAAGGCTGAGAAAAAGGAAGTCTTCTCTCACCACTCTTACTTAACATGGTAGTGGAAGTTGTGGCCACTGCAATAAGGCAAGAAAAGTGAATAAAAGCCATACAAATGAGGAAGGAGAAATAAAACTGTTTCTCTTTGCAGGTAATATGATTGTAGAAAATCCCAAGGAATCTACACACACACACACACACACACATACAATTCCTATGATTAATAAGCAGGTTCAGCAACATCGCTGAAACAAGATAAACATACAAAAATTGATTGTGTTTCTATTTACTAGCAAAAAAACAAAAGGGCATCAAAGTTTAAAATACAATACCATTTCAGTTGCTCAAAAATTAAATACTAACTAACTAAATATAATACTAACTAACTAACTAACTAAATCTAACAAAACGTGCACAGGACTTATAGGCTGAACACTACACAAACTCATGAAAGACATCAAAGAAGATATAAATAAATGGGAGACATACAATGTTCGTGGATTGGAAGAATCAACATAATAAAAATATCGATTTTCTCTAAAGTGATGTAAAGGTATTGATTTATATACACAATTCCTTTCAAGATCCCTACAAGAATTTTGTAGATAGAGATGAGATTCTTCCAAAATGTATATGGAAAGGAAAAAGAATTTGAATAGATAAAACAATTTTGTAAAGAATGTAGCCAGAAGAATCAGCTTACCTGATTTCAAGGCTTATTATAAAGCTAAACCAATCAAAATGAAAACATGGTCAAAATACGTGAATATGAGAAAGTAGAGGGATAGATGTATAGGTCCATGAAACAGAATAGAGGACCCAGAAACAGATATAGACAAATATATACTGATATATATTAATTTTTGACAAAGGTGCAAAAGCAAGTCAGTGGAGGAAAGACAGCATTGAAATAGTTAGTTAGCCTTGGGCAATGAAATGAACCCTGACCTAAGTTTCACACCTTTTACAAAAATTAACTCCCGATGGATCATGGACAGGTACAACAGGCAAAACTATAAAATTTTTAGAAAAAAACAGGGAAGATCTTTAGGATCTATAGTTAGACAAAGAGTTCTTGACTTGTTACCCAAAGAACAAATATTATTCTAAAATATATAAAACCTTTGCTCTACCAAAGACCTTGTCAAGAGGATGAAAAACCAAACTATAGACTGGAAAAAAACAACAAACAGAAATAATAGACAAAAATTTGTGATCTATATATCTGATGAAGGACAAGTATCTAGACTATATAAAGAAATCTTAAAACTCAACAATAGAGTAGCGAACAATCCGATTAGAACATGGGCAAAGAGATGAAAACATTTCATGGAAACAGATATCCAGATGGGAAATAAGCGCATGAAAAATGGTCAACATCATTAGCCATTAATCACGCACATGAAAACCACAACTAACTCCACACCTATCAGAATGGCTAAGATTAAAAATAGGGACAGCACTAAGTGTCACTGAGCATACAAAGAAGCTGGGCGTGTCACAGGTTGCTGGGGGGAATGCAAAGTGGTGCCGCTACTCAGGACAACAATTTGGTCTTACATTCCTGGCTTTTACCTAGAGAAATGAAGACTTGTGTTCACACAAAAACCTATACATGAGTGTTTATGGCAGCCATCCATATTTGTAATAGCCAAAAGTCAGAAACAGCCCAGATGTCCTTCAGCAGGTCGATAACTAAGCAAGCTGTGACCCATCCATCCCACGGACTGCTACTCGGCAATATGAAGGAATGAACTAGTGGTACACACGACAACGTGGATGGGTCCCCAAAGAAGTAAACTGAGTGAAAAAAAAAAAAAGCTGAACGTATTGTTCCATTTATATGACATTCTTGAAATGAAAACCTAGAGAAATGTAGGATGGACTGTCGTTCTGTGATGGTTCAGAGTGTGGCAACAGTGGTTGCCAGGAGTTAAGGAGGGAGGCAGGACAGGAGAAAGTTGGGGGTGGCTATGGAAAGGCAACATGGGGGACCCTCACGGTGATGGAACCTTTGCGTGTCCTGACTGTATCAACGTCAGCATCTGGTTAGGACACTGTACTCTGGTTTTACAAGATGTCACCATTGGAAGAAGCTGGGTAAAGCACATAGGGGATCTCTCCATATTTCTCCTTACAACTACGCAGGAAACGATAATTATCTTAAAATAAAAAGGAGGTTTTTTTTTTTTAAAGAAAAAGGGGGGAAAAGAAGCTTAAGAAATGGAAAAACATAATTAAAGTGGGAGAAAGGAAAGCCACAGAATGGGAGAAGATGCAATCCATAAATCCAACAAAAGACTTGCAATGGGAACGCACAAACACCTCCCAAAGAGCAATAAGAAAAAGCCAGGCAACCTAATTTTCTGACAAGTAGCGGAAAGGCTGGCACATGCACTGTACAGGAGAATGGTCCCCTGGACCAATAGGAATCTGATCAGGTACTCAGCCCCCTTAGTCATCAGGGAAATGCAATTAAAACCACGCGTACTGCGTATCCAACAGAGAGGCTGACATTAACAATACTGAAGAATCCAGTGTTGGGGAGAGCGCGGAGCAGCCGGGGTCCTCGTGCCTTGCGGTGGGGAGTCTGAGGGGCAGGAGCATGGCACTCTTGACCCGGCATGTCCAGCCCAGGAGAAGGGAAGCCCATGGCCACTAAAGATGCATGCTGGAATGCTCACAGGGGACGGATGCATAACAGCCCACGCCTGGAAACGAGGGAGATGCCCACTAACAGGGAGTGGACAAGCTGCGGCGAACCCCAACAAAGGGATGTCGCTCGGCCATCGTTTAAAAAGAGACCAAATCCCGGAGGTAAGCAACGGGAGGGATGGGTCTCCAAAAGGTGGTGCTGATCGAAAGAAGCTGCTAGGAAAGATCATGTACTGAAGGTTCCGTTCTCCAAAGCTCAAAGACGGGCAGAGCTCAGCTAGGACGACAGGGAGCCGATGAGAGGCTCTGCAGGGTGGGGGTGCTGGCTGGCAAAGGGCACAGGGCAGGAGCTGGGACTCTTCACTTCCTTGGCCCATGCGGTCGTTACCTGGGGGTAGACAAGGTGTGTGCACATCACTTGTGTGTGTGGTAAAACTCAACATTAAAAAAATGATTTTCAGGGGCTCCTGGGTGGCTCAGTCGGTTAAGCGTCTGCCTTCGGCTCAGGTCACTGATCCCCAGAGTCCTGGGATCGAGCCTGCATCAGGCTCCCTGCTCTGCAGGAAACTTGCTTCTCCCTCTCCCACTGCCCCTGCTTGTGTTTCCTCTCTTGCTGTGTCTCTCTCTGTCAAATAAATAAAGCAAATCTTTAAAAAAATTAATTTTCAGGGCACCTGGGTGGCTCAGTGGGTTAGGCCTCTGCCTTTGGCTCAGGTCGTGATCCCAGAGTCCTGGGACCGAGCCCCGCATTGGGCTCTCTGCTCAGCAGGGAGCCTGCTTCCTCTCTCTCTCTCTCTCTCTCTCTCTCTCTCTGCTTGCCTCTCTGCTTACTTGTGATCTCTGTCTGTCAAATAAATAAATCAAATCTTTAAAAAAATAATAATTTTCAGTGGTTTTTCAATGAATGAATAAGACATAAAGAGAGAGAAAAGGGGAGGGGCTAAGGAGATCAGTGGGTACAGAGAAACAAACCCAGACCAGAAACTGACTTGGCCGCTAAAACTGGCACCTGTTTCTGGGGGTCAGGGTGACCAGGTGGGAGAGGCAGCAAGTCTTCTCTGTGGATGTGGGCCTACCCTCCCTCACCTGCAGGAATGCCCAGGCTGCCGTGGGTCTCGGCCTGAACTTGTGAGCTCTTAGGGCAAGGCTGAGGCAGGGTGGAGGCTGGTGGGGGTGGGGAGAGGCGAGATTTCCTGGCGTACGAGGGCCCTGGGTGGACACCCAGCAGCAGGAGGGGGTTCCGTGGGAAGGTGAGGAAAAGCCAGTCCCTGGTGAAAAATCCAGGTCTGCCCCAGGCCGCCCTTCTTGCTGGCACGGAGCAGGCAGCTCATAAATGTCTATGAATTGCAGTAGATTCCCGGAGCACGGAGACATCTCATAGCTCGGCCCCCTTCCCGGGAGCTGCTCTATGAATTGACTCACTGATAGATTAATGATTTGACTTTGTGCCATCGTTTACAGAGCATTGCTAGCAAATAAAACTCAGGGTTCAGATCGCAACGCCACCTCTCCATAGCTGTGTGACCTTGGGAAAATTACTTAACCTCTCTGTGCCTCCGTTTCTTCCGCTTGAAAACGGGAATGCAGATTGGCTGGAGTTCATAGATGTAAAGCTCTCAGAATAGTGCCTGGGCAGGCCAGGAGTGTAAGTCACACGGCCAGCTGGTGGTATTGGCAGATCCCAGCCCATCTCTAGCCCCAGAGCTGTGCAGGCCACGAGGGCAGCCCCCAGCCACCTGCTTGGAATTGAGCACTTGGGACGTGGCTAGGATCAACAGAGAGGTACCGGGTTTCCAAGACGTCTTACCAAGTAATACCGATACCCCAAATGCTAAAAAAGAGTATAAAATATCCCTAAGAATGCTTTTCATTGATTACATATTGAAAGTATAGCATTTGGGATGTATTAAGGTAAATGAAATGTATTACTTAAATAAATTCTTTTCTTAGTTTGTTCTTCCTTTTTTTTTTTCTTAGAGTTTATTTATTTGACAGAGAGAAAGAGCACAATCAGGGGGAGGTGCAGAGGGAGAGGGAGAAGCAGGCCCCCCCTGAGCAGGGAGCCTGACACAGGACTCGATCCCAGGACCTGAGTTCGTGACCTGAGACAACGGCAGGCGCTTAACCAGCTGAGCCATGCAGCTGCCCTGTTCTTCCTTTTTTTAAACCGTGGTTCGGGGAAAACTCAACATCGCCCAAGCAGCTCCCGTCCATGGTCACCCGACCTTCTGCTGGACCGCAGTGCCCTGGAGACATTCTGTCTTCTCCACTCTCAATCTCCTTTATTCTGTCATATGGGAGGTGCTCGGTTTCCTCCATGAGGAGCTCAGAATCATGCCTGTCCATCAAAACTTGCCGCTCTGGGAGGTAGTGACCCGATTTCTGGTGATAACAGGTTACCAGAAACAGATAACAGGTCATTCCCCAGAAAAGAGGGTTCAGGTCGGCAGTGCCTTCTGCCAGAGGGGTAGAGATGGAAGCTGGGCTCCCTGGTAGGTGTCTGGGAGAACCTGGGCCACCCCTAGCTGCCAACTGTAATCCTGAAGTTGGAAGAAACCTGCCAGGTCGTCAGTCCGAAGTCCTCCATTTCAGGATAAGAAAAGTCAAAGGGAAAAGCTTGGGAGGTCGCAGGAACAGTCAGAGCTCGGAGGCCGGACCCGGGGCTGCGGCTCCCCCAGGCGCCAGCTGCTCGGTAAGGATGGGCTGGGGACAGGATGTGACTTTCTGTTCCCCCTCTGGCACCCCTATGAGACCTCAGGAGGGCAACTGAGGCACGCCAGGGCCTTCGACAAGACAACACCCCCAGTTGTGCCCGACAAATTAGGTGGGGAGCTGGGGGTCTGTGCGGGGAGCAAAGCATGGTGAGCCTCAGACCCCAGCACATTCTCTAGGCCTGCCGGGGCCCCAGGTGTGTGGGACAGGGTCATGCTGCACAGTGGGGCCATCCTGGGGCTTCCACACCCTCAGGACAGCTAGGGGAGGCCCCAGGCCTGGGATGAGAAGCCTGGGGCATGGCAGGCTGGAGGCTCTAGGTCATGTCCCACACAGCCCTGAGCCGTGTCCCCGCTTCTCTCCCTTGGGGTCCCTCCTCCTCAGCTGGACCACGTGGGAAGCAGGAGCCCTCCTGACTGAGCAAAGCCAGGGTGAGCGTGGGGCTGGGCTGCCACCCCTGGTCCCCACCACCTCACTGTCCAACTGTCACCTTTCCCATGTCCACTCTCAGCGCCCCTCTCTATAGGCAGCTGGTGGTTGGTGCTCAAGACTAGGAACAGCCTGGGGTCAAATCCCAGCTCTTGCCCTACAGCTCTGTGACTGTAGGCAAGTTACCCAACCTCTCTGGACTTGGCTTGGTGTTGTTATCAGGGCTTATCCAGGACAATCTTCCTGGGCTGCGTCACAGGCAGCAAAATCCTCTGGCTCTCATCCTGCCTTAGCTACCGAGGCCATGTCAGGCTCCAGGCTCAGCAGCTGGGTCCTCTGCTCAGGGCCACGCGGGGCTGAAAGCGCAGTGTCTGCTGGGCTGCGGTCTCATCTGGAACTCGACTGGGGAAAGCTCAGTTCCCAGGCTCACTCGGGTTGTTGGCAGAATGCATTTCCTCACGGTTGCTGGACCGAGGGCTTGACCTCATATGGCCATCAGCTGGAGGCCATCCACAGGCCCCGCCAGGCAAGCTCCCCCTGCCCCCAGACATCAGGGGGAGACTCTAGAGGGAGTGTGACGGCCAACCAGTCACACATAACATAACATCATCTGGGATGTGATGTCCCATCAACTTCTCTGTCGTTCTGTTATTTGGAAACAGGCCATGAGTCCCACCCACTCTCACGGAGGAGGTCACCCAGGGTGCATTTACTGGAGGGCCTGGAGCAGAGGGGTCACTAAGGAGTCTGTCAGCCTCCCCTCCTCCACCCCTACGATGCCCTTCACCCCCCTTCAGTACCCCTGTAACCCCACCACTCCCCCAAGTGAAATTCTCATACCCCCAGCACACAGCCAGGTGCCATATTGGCCTGTTCCCACGCTGCTGATCCTGGGAACTCCCTCCCTGCCCGACCCCTCTCTTCCACCTGCAGAATGATGATCTGCGTCGGCTAGTAGGCCATTTCCTGCAGGCACTGCCCACACGTGTTGGGCACCTCCTGTGAGCCACACAGGGGGACGGAGTGGAGGACTGAAGCTCACTACAAAAGTGGAAACCTCATAGAAAAAGCCAGCAGAGAGGCTGCTGTCCCAGGGAGGTGGGTGGCTGGCCCTGAGTCCTCCATTCCCCCTACCCGCTGCTCAGGGCCCCCTGGCTCGGCTGACACACAGACCCCTCCACAGAGCCCAAACTGGCCTATGGGCCTGAGGGCCCCCCACCTTGACATCTGTGGACATAGGCTTCTGGGGGACCACAGGGTTAGCCAACAAGGGTTTGGGAAGACCACAGGGCCCGGCCCAGTTCTCCCACTAACCTGCCCCTTTCCCTCTCTGAGCCTCAGTTCCCCAACCCCCCCCCCCCCCCGATCTGTACAGGGCAGGAGGTCTGGACCCCATCCTCTCTGAAGTCCTTACTGACCCAACACTAACGGATTGGACAAAACACTGAAACAAAGAGCCATGGATGGAAGTTGGAGCTTCCCAGGCTAAAGCTGGGCCCTGAGCCAGAAGACACCCTCTGGACTCCGTGGGCAAACAGATGGGGACAGTCAAATGGGCCACTTGGCACGGGCAGGCCAGATGAGGCCGGGCTGGCTGGCACCAGGCAGGACAGCCCCATGGTCAGCCTGTAGGATGGGATGTTCTGGGGACCCAGGCCTCCACCCTGAGATGCCTCCTACACCCTTCCCCTCCTCGGGCTCTCCCTCCAGGAATGAGCACTGCTGCCATTGGGGGGATCCATGACCCCACGTGACTCCATCCAGCCCCAGGACCAGGGCTGCACGGTGCTGGCCGCTCGTGAAAGTGGGCAGGATACAGATCTGCAGAAGCAGCAGCCTCCCCCCAAAGCGGCACCCCCTGGAGGGCTGCCCTCCTCAGAGCTGGCAGGCCAGGGGCAGGAGACAGAGGGCCTCGGGGAGTACCCAGGTGGGAGCAAGGAGGGCTTTGGTGCAGGCTGACCAGCTGCGGTCAAGCCTGCAGGCATCATGTGCAGGGAGCCTTGATTTCTCCATCTACAAATTGGGGGCATGGCCGTGTCTTGCCCCTGGGACAACGTAAGGTCTCCACAAGGTAAAGAAACACAGGAAGCTCTCACTGAAAGGCAACCACAGGAACTGAAGATAAGAAAAGGGGAAATAAAATGACCTGGTCTGTTCTGCTCCTTTAAGAACTGTAACGTGTCCTGGATTTCAGCCCGGTGGGGACCCGTGATCCAGTGGGAAGGAGACCCTCCCCGGTCCTGTGGAGGGGAGCCCACCGGCACGCACCTGGCGCTCTGGCTGGGGTACATTCCCCCTTCACAGAGGATTAGCATGTCCTCGGAATCGGCCGTTTTTCCCACCGAGAAGTTCTCTTTATCTTTAAATCCGACTCTGGGGGCGTGAAAGTCACAGTTTTGGCCCTTGTGACTCACGAGCGTTCAGCAGGGAAATGCTGTTGGGGCTTGAATGAGGGCACGTAGACGTTTCCAAAGATCAGGGTGGGTTTCTTTAAGCCTCTAAAAAGTCCTCGTTCCATCACCAGCTGACGGGCACACAAAAGAGCAACTTTTCCCAAGAAACCGTCTCCCACACTAGGGTGAGGCTAGTTGTGCACCAGCACCTTCGATCACCACCGCGGGCTGCCGCCACAGCCCCGCCGGCAAGGGAAGGTACCATCCCCTCCCAGTGGCCACGGTGTTTGTTTCTTTGGGTTCCTACCAACAAACCGTGGGCTGCTGACTCTCTTAGCCATGACAAGGACAAGGGATGTGCTGAGTCCACGCTGGGGACTGGAACAGGACAGCAGAATTGAGGTACCCGTTTCCAGAAACCCGAGTTTCCAGAAAGCCTCTGCCAAGGCTGCTTCCACCACCAGCCCACCACCTGCCGGGCTCCACACCTGACGTATGAGATCTCCTCGCCTCCCCACAAGGGCCTTTCAAGTTGGTGTTCTTACGCCCGCTGTGCTTATGGGAGAAATGAGGCTCCGAGAAGTGAAGTGGCCCACCAAGATCTCACCTCTACAAAGTAGGGGAGCAGAGCTGAACCCATGTCTGTCTGCCTCCAGCATCTCCTGCCGGAACCCCCTCTTCTGCCTCCTCGGCTCGAGTCACCACGAGAGGTTCAGCACCAGCTGCTTGCACAGCTGTGAACATGAACGTGGTGAGGGCAAGCACCGGCCCCGAGGGGGAAGGCGCGGCGTGGCCGACTGGACCAATGGGTAAGAGAATGAAGGCACTTGGGGTCTCTAAGGAAACTGATGGATTGCGTTTTCCTGCTTTATTACCCTGGCTGCTCTAAACTGGCCGAGTCCCCATACTGCTTTGGGACCTGCCTGAGCCTGAGAAAAGGCAGGTGGTAGGCAGGTGGCATGTTTGGGGGATCAGGCCCAGAAACAGGGAGCAGGGGCAGTAAGAAGGGGCAGAAGGATGAAGCCATCTGTGGTCCATCCCCAGCTGGGGACCTCTGAGAGGCCACTCTGGGGTTTGGAAGGGGATGGGGTAGAGGAGGCTTTACCCATTGGCTCTCATCCCCCATGGCCAAGAGCGACCACAGAGAGTTACCTCCTTCACACTTGCAGGTTTGTGAGTGAGTCCGATGGCTGAGCTGCAGAGACAGCACAGCAGAGAAGCCCAGAGCAGAAAGGACCCACCCTGGGGCAGCCGTGAGAAGGTGCTATGAGGGCCCCCCTGCACACAGCCAGCTGTCACAGGGAGCACTTCTCTAAAAAGGGGGGGACGGGATGACGGGAGGCAGGACAGAAGAGGAACCGTGTGTGCATCTGTTCATTCCATCCGTGTTTACACAACCAGGTTTGGGGAACACGGGGATGGATGTTCCCTGCTCTTGTTCCTACACCTTCTCTAGGAAAAATCCCCTCTCGGCTTTGAAGGTGAGTGGCCCCTTCACATGCAGATGCTCAGTGGATGGATGGATGGATGGATGGATGGATGGATGGGTGGATGGATGGGTGGATGGATGATGGATGATGGATGATGGATGATGGATGGATGGATGGATGGATGGACGGACGGATGGACGGATGAATGAGCATGTGGCTTTGTGGGTGGATGGGTGGATGGATGGATGGATGAATAGGCAGGTGGTGAAGCCCAGATTCCTTCTGTCACTAATAGCCCACCCACCACTGCATTGGCAATGGGTCCAACAAACAAGATGGGACCCTGAGCCAGTTTGGAGCTAGACAAACAGCCAGACACCCTAAGAGGAGCTTTTGTATCAGATGCACTGAGGAGGCTAAGAGGTGGGAGGTGGCTGGTGTCTCCCAGCCAGGAAACACAAGCTGCCTCCTGATGGCCTGGCAGGAAAGCCTCCAGCTCCGTTTGAATCTTGGCTCCCTTCCTCTTAAGCTGGCTGAACGACCTTCTACAAGGCACTCAGTTCCCCAAGTCTTCGTTTCCCTATATGTAAATGAGGGCCATAGGAATCCACACCCTCGGCCATTTCTGCTGCGATAGTACTGTATGATGATACAGTAAACCTGGAAGGCCCTTCTTTGGGTAAAGAAACCCCCAAATGGAGAAATTTCTCCAAGTTCCTAGCCAGGGCTAGAACTTCTGATCGTGGCGGTGCGCAATGGAATGGGGAAGGGCAGTGAAATTGGGAGCCCCCAGCTGTGGTTTCGGACATGACATGGTCGTCTCCAAGATGACCAGGCATCCTGTAGAAGGACTCCAAAGCCTAACCCAAGACTTGGCTCATCCTGTATTCTGAGGACTCTTCTAGACGTTGACCATGTGTGGATAGAAGGTGTCCGCATCACCAAGGGGTTCGATCCAGGGATGTTCTCAGAAAATCGGGTGAGCTGTCCACTCCCCAAGTGGAATATGCTGACAGACTACAGAAGGGGAACAAGACCCATGCCTCAGTGAAGAGAGGGAGAGAGCGGGGGAGAGAGGGGAGAGTTGGTTGGTTGATTGGTTGGTTGGTCCATCAGTCAGTAACTTAGGAAATGACAAGCTTGCAGCCTGGTCCGCCAACACCTGGACAACGATAAATCCCTACATGGGGTCCCACTTCCAATACCCCCTTTGGGTTCATCCTCCCTGGGCCAGATTGAATCACATCACCATCCCACTCAAAACCTTTGGGGCTGGGTCGCCTGGGTGGCTCAGTGGGTTAGAGCCTCTGCCTATGACTCAGGTCATGGTCTCAGGGTCCTGGGATCGAGCCCCGCGTCGGGCTCTCTGCTCAGCGGGGAGCCTGCTTCCTCCTCTCTCTCTGCCTGCCTCTCTGCCTGCTTGTGATCTCTCTCTGTCAAATAAATAAAATTAAAAAAAAAAAAACCTTCGGTGACCCCCCAACGTCCGCAAAACAAAATCTAAGGACCTCTCTTAGACATTCAAAGCTGAAATGGAGCCCCCCAAACCTTTGCCCTCTACCCCCATTATAGGCCTACTCCAGTGATCCTAGAGAAGTTCCCTGGGCCGGGCCTTGCTCGTGCTGTCCCCCAACCCTGGTGTCCTCCCTTCTATCCACCCCGCATCCAAGTCCTGCTTCCAGAACAAACGGCCTCCATCAAGAGTCCTATTTCAGGGAACAGGTCAGGACACCGGGGACACAGCAACGATGCCGCTCTTTCTGGAAGAAAAGAAAAAACAGCAGCATATTGATCTAGACACACATCTTGGTCTCCACTTTGTGCTTGTGTTTCAAGTACCTCCACGTGCAGAAACCTTAAGGTAAAAGGACCACGTGTTACAGGTGACGAATATCCCTGGAGTGTGCCGGGCTGCCTCTACTCATGAATTCACGCCTTCCCAGTCGGGCTTCCTGGGCAGACACTCTGGTAGCAGGAACCGTCGGGGGCTCCCAGGCTGAGGGAGTGTAAGTCCCTGAGGCCAAAGAGGTGGGGTCTTCAGCTCCCCGGCCCGGCCTGCACAGTGCACGGCGCGGCAGCGACTGGAGGACAGGCCTGCTCCCCCAAAGAGAGAAACCTGCAGACTGAGAAAACTTCCTCCGGTTTCCCTCCGAATGATTTTAGTCCCACTGGCAGTGGACACGTGTGAGTGCCACGGGGCTGCTGTGACAAGTAGCCACACACTTGGTAGTTTCAAATGACGGAAATCGATTCTCTGAGTCTGGAACCAGAAGTCCACAGTCAAGGGTGGGCAGGACCCCACTCCCTCCAGAGGCTCTTGGGGAAGGTCCTTCCTGCGTCCTCTGGCTGCCGGGGGCCCCAGCCATCCCTGGGCCGTGACCACATCACTCCTGTCTCTGCCCCGACTTCACGCGGTCTCTTTGCGTGTCTTTATAAAGACACTCCTTGGACTCAGGGCCCTTCCTAATCCAGGATCATCTCATCTCAAGATCCTTATTTTCATTGCATTTGCAAAGACCCTATTTCCAAATAAATTCGCATTCTGAGGTGTGACGGATATGAATTTGGGGGGAGACACGGTTAACTCAGTACGGATAGCCAGGCAGGGATGGACGAGTGGTCCACGCCGCGTGTCATGGAGCCAAGGAGGGACTCTCCTCTGCTGCTGGGCGCTGGGGCCCCCTCCTGGCTCAGCTCTGCCGTCGTCTCCCACTCCATGGTTCCCCGTGGCTCGTGGAATGCACACGCATCCCTCTTGGCATGGCCTGTTACGGCCAACACCACTCTGAGAAAGGAATCCCACAGACCCAGAGGACAGGGACCCATGAAAGAGCCAGAGAGGACTGGGCGGAGACCACAGGATGGGGCGCCTATTCCCTATACCCCCACCGCCTATGGGCATGGTGGTCTGCCACCAGGCATCAAGAAAGGACATCAGTGGGACACCTGGGTGACTCACTGGGTTAAAGCCTCTGCCTTTGGCTCAGTGATCCCAGGGTCCTGGATTGAGCCTCACATCGGGCTCTCTGCTCAGCAGGGAGCCTGCTCCCTCCTCTCTCTCTGCCTGCCTCTCTGCCTACTTGTAATTTCTGTCTGTCAAACAAGTAAATAAAATCTTAAAAAAAAAAAAAAAAAAAGAAGGGACTTCAAGGCAGGCACAACATTGGGGAGGCTTGGGGTCAACCCTTAAGGAAGAGCCGTGTTCCTCCAGGTGGGCGGGGTAGGTGAGGGTCACCCCAGGTGCCAAGATTCCTGGGTAACGTGCTGGGGGCTGGCGCGCTGGACACAGAGTGTGTGCCAGGGAACGGGTGGGAGACGAGAGCGGGGATGGCGGCCAGGCTGCTGGGCAGAGGATATGGGCCTGAGGCTAGAGGGTTCTCAGGGTCTCTACCACCACCGTCCATCAGGCCGCCACCATCGGACAAGTGGATGGGGCAGCACCAGGAGGCCGGTCTGGAGACCACACAGCACTGTACGAGCCAGGCCGTGTTGCTGCCGGCACTGCCCGGTATCCAGCAGGGAGGCAAGAAGAGCTCATCCTCGCTGGGGGCCCAGAGTCATCTGCAGCCGGGGTGGGGGTCCTTGAGCCGCCGGGCAGAAGGTGCCCACTTGGATCATCTCCTGGAGACAGGTCCTGGCTCAAAGACACGGGCCCCAGTCACACGCGGAGTGCAGCCACGACAAATATTTCACCAGGAGACCCTCCAGGAGGGGGAGAAATGCCCAAAGCTCCCTTTGTCTTAAAACATTAATGTCCAATTTTAAATTGGGTCGGGGGGCGGAGGAGGGGCAGAGGGGAGGGGGTGCGGGGAGCCATCACTGGGCATCATTCATAAGCCACACACTGGGCCCTTCATCGGGCCCAAAACTCACCCTTGTAGCTACGCAAAGATTTATTGAAGCCCCAGCATGGGCTCATTTATTTTCCTCCAAACCGATTTGAAAAGACCGTTTGCATCTGCCCTGGAGGGGGAAAAAAAAAAAACAGCACAAAACAAAATGTGCTTATTTGGCAAACTTTGTTTGAAAAATCTGCTTGTCCCCAAAGAAGTGACTGCGTGTTTCGTCGGGGCCCGGGGCCGTGCGCGTTAGGGAGGGGACGGTTGTGATTCGGCCCTTCCCTATCATCTGCTGGCCGGAGAAAGCACCCAGAGCGCATAAAGTCAGACATCCTTTCTTGCGCATTAGGACCCACAAAGGCTATTACACTGGGGCCTTTTGCTCCAAGATCAAGCTCTCCTTGGGGCTTTATATGGCTCCTGTAGGGGCAGCTGTGTCCAGACATCTGTGAAATGCAAAGAAAAGTATAAAGCTGAGGGGGGGGGGTTAAAAAAAAAAAGGCAGTAGAATTTCAAACATCAGCTAACCTTGAGAAAGAGGCAACAGTTCTATTTACTGTCCCCAGAAAAGAGAAATGTCATCCTTGAATGAACTCTGACCATCTTCATATCCATAATATACAAAGAGCTTTTATAAATCAATAAGAAAGAAAAGCACGCTCATGGGAAAATGGGCCAAAGACACAATTAGGTGATTCAGGAAAGGAAAACAGGGTCCGTAAACAGGTAACAAATCATGGAGCTTTGCCAACAGTCAGAGACATGCAGCTGCGGCACTGATAACTCAAGCATCATTTCGCTCTTACCAGACGGTCAAGGACTTAGAGGGAAGGTAATTCCACACTGGTGACATCTGGAGAGCAGAGGCACACTGTGGGACATCACGTGGGACCGCCATTCCCAGGGACAGGCCTCTCCAGCCAAGACCAAGGTGTGCTCTCTGACCCAACCCACTTCTAGGAATTCAAGGACCGGCACAGAGATTTGGCTCCAAGTCCCAGGCACCAAGCCTCGTCTAAACTGCCCACAGAGCCAGAACGGCTCCTCCCCAGGGTCTCCAGCCTCGGCACAGGCAGCGGGCCTTCCAGAAAAGTCGGGGCTGTGCACCTCTCCCAGAGGCAGTGTGCACTCCTGGTCTCGTGGCTGCAGAGAGGCATGCTAGGAAGAGTCGGGGGGAGCCACGGGGAGCAGCCCCGCTGAAGGTCAGGACCTGCCTTCCCCTGCGATGAGCCTACTCACACGAGCAGAAAGGGGCCGGGGTTTCCCTCCATCACTGGGGCTGCTCCCACACAAGCCTCCCGCCCAGCACAGTCATTCCCAGACCGTGCAGCAGCCTCACTCACGCGGCCAACCCCGGAGTCGCCCCACGCCCGGAAAAATGAACCCAGAGCATCAGCCTAGAAGGTCCCACAGGGAACACCCTGGTCCACAGATGGGGAAACTGAGGGTGGCGGTTCTCCAAGGTTCTCACTTCCTGACTCTCCCTCAGCAGGGCAGGTCGAGGAGCAGATGGGTCCAGGTCACGAGAGGACGTCAGACCCCAAACCCGGGCCGCCAACACCAGCTCTGAGGACCAGTGCTGTGTACACAGAAGGTACTCAATACTTGCTTGTCAAATGAATAAGTGTGTTGGGTGCCCCTTCCCTTCTGCCCCATGAAGGGATGGTGGTTTACCTGCCCCCGAATCCCTACCCAGAGCCTAGCCTGGGGCGTATGACCAGCAGCACCAAAGCGCCGGTCTGCTGAGGCCAGGGCACGGCAGCCGAATCCAGCCAGAGCCTCTACGGGGGCTTCTGCGGCCTCTCGGTGCCCCCTCCTTCCAGCGGCTCCAACCACATTCCAGCACCGTCCACCTGGGCACCAGTCTGTGGAAGAAGTAATTATTTCGTTTTAAAGGAGGACCCTGTCATCAGCGAGAAACAGGGAAGCTGTGGTCCATCCTTGTCATGGAGCACGATCCAGACCCGACCTCATGGAGGAAGGCAAGCGTCCGGCGGGCTGTATCTCCCAGGAACCCCGAGGACCCCACGCAGAGTAGAAGATGCCGGTCTCGAAGGGCAAGCCCTGCGCCCGCACCCATACGAGGTCCCTAGAGTGGACGGAGTCCGCAGAGACAGAGAGCATCGCAGGGCTACGGGGACCGGGGCAGTCCTGGCCTCACGGGGTCAGAGTTTCGTTGGGGACGACAAAGCAGCTTTCAGTGTAGATGCTGAGGACTAGGTCGTGTTGTATTTAACCGCCGGTAAAAACAAACAACGACAGGGGCGCCTGGGTGGCTCAGTGGATTAAGCCGCTGCCTTCGGCTCAGGTCATGATCTCAGGGTCCTGGGATCGAGCCCTGCATCGGGCTCTCTGCTCTGCAGGGAGCCTGCTTCCTCCTCTCTCTCTGCCTGCCTCTCTGCCTGCTTGTGATCTCTCTCTCTGTCAAATAAATAAATAAAATCTTTAAAAAACAACAACAACAACAGTTTCGACTCAGACGGGCCTCGTTCCTCCGCGCTCACCCCACGTCCCGTGCATAGTGCGAACACGACGGCTGTGCCTACATCCTGGGGCTCCCATGGGGCTGTCAGAGCAGGTCCGTGCTGAGCGCCCCATCTGACGACGGCGGGGGCCCTTTGGCAGCCAGGAGGCCCTGGATCTGGGCTCCCAGGCCCGGGGTTCGGTGCTGATCACACTTCTTAGAGCTGTCGCTCTGGGCCTCTGGGCCTCAATTTCTTTGCCCATCAAATGGGAGACGTAGCGTCTGTCCCCCGACGACCTCCTGGGGGAGGCAGGCGGTACTGGACGGCTCCTGCCCTTGATGAAGAGCCTCCAAGACCAGGTGGGGCACCTCCCTCGGGAGTACGGTCCCCTGATTCCAGAAGCTCTCAAGGCAGGGACCTCGCCCAGCAGGTCGTGACCTCACCTTTATACGGCTGACTTTCTGCCTCCTCCCTCAGACCAGCAGCTCCTTAAGCACAGGGAGCATGTCTGACTCACCTCTGCTTTCCCAGTCCCCGCTTACACTAGGTGTTTCATAAATGTTGGTTGCGTTAACGAATGCCCCTTTTGGCTGCACCATTCTGCCCCGGACTCAGAAACGCTGTGAGGTTTGGTGGAAGCCCAGCGTTCCAGAAAGGCATGTCCTTTCCTTCCACTGGGCCGGGGAGCCGAGAAGCGGCACAAAGGAGATGTTTCCCATGCCCCCAACCCCCGCGAAGGGCCAAAAGGAACAGCACTCTCTTTGGGCTGAGTTTCCAGATGCTAACGTGGTTGGTGGTCACCAGGCCTCCTTCCCCTCTCTCCTCCTCGGCACAGAGAAAGGACCCTTTGGAAGAGAATGATGCAAAAAAGGAGAAGGAGGGAGGGAGAGAAAGAAGGAAGGAGGGAGGGAGGGAGGGAGAGAGAGAGAGGGAAACCAGAATGAGCTAAAAAGGCCCTCCATGAACATGTGTTTCCCTGTATTATTAAAACACTTTGTCTTTACAACTCAGAAAATTAAAAACCTCTACCGGAGCCAGGCCATCCACATCAGTATTCATGACATCTGTCCTTCCCTATAAAACGCTCTGAATGAAAGCTCCCAGCAGAAACCGACGCTCTCCTCCGGCCGCGCTCTCTTCCCCCCTTCAAAACAGATTGGGAGACAGATGATTGCATTGTTTCGTCGCATTTCCATCTGAAAACTCCCCTCCGTGTTGGCCACTGGGCGCCCCTATTAAGGCCCGGGCACCACGGGGCCACGTGGGCTGGCAGAACTGTGTCTCCCGCTCCCTGGGGCCTTTCCATCGGAAGAGGAAAAAGGACCAGGCAGACAAAGGTGCGGGACATAAATTAAGCCCTAGCTTTTTAAGTTCAAACTGAATTTTCTTTATTTTTCCACAGCTGTCAGAGGAACCGGGTAGAAATCCAGTAATGCATGTTTAATGTATTAAAAAAGGAGGAAAAAAAAAAAAACCATCAAACCATCCACCCCGAACGTTCTGTCCGCCGACTCGCATTGGGGACATTATTTCAGGCCGGTGAACTCTGAGCAAGTCAAGTGTGGAGACGTGGACCGGGGCCAGGGACCCCCCACCCGTGGCTGTCATATCTACTGAAAGCCACTTGTCATAGGCAGCCAGGGGCGGGAGGGGGACACACATCGCTCAGAGCAGGAGGACGGCCGCCAAAGAGGCCTGCGTCTCCGAGGCCTGCTTGTGGGCGCCGGCCAGGTCGGACAGACTGCCAGTCGTGGGGACCCCCCCCAGGCCAGCCAGTCCTCACCACACACTCTGCCCATCCAGCCCAAGCTCAGTCTCTTCCCCCGAGGGGAGCGAGCAGACTGCTGGGTCGCCGCCTCCCAAGGACATCGCCGTGCATCGGGGCACCCCCAGGCTGCCACGACGGGGCTCTCTCCCACCCGTCCAGGGCTACTTCCCAGCACAGACTGGCCCACGGTCCCCAGCCACATGGTCCAAGGGCTCCACAGAGCAGAGCTGACCCCGGTCCCGTGGGCAATCTTCCAGCATGAGCTCACGCTGTGGAAACTGGGGTCTGGGAAGGCTGCAGGGCCAAACGCAGAGCTGGGATTGGACTCGCCTGAGCCCCTAAGCGTCTCCTCCGCAGCGTGCTCGCCCCCAGCAAATTCAGCGGCACCATGTACCCCAGACATTGGGGTCCCCGGAGCTCCATCCATCCAGACTGGCAGCAGCTCCCTCCCAGCCCCAGGCTCCCACCAGACACCCTTTCAGAGCCACCCGCGGCCCGGCCCAGGCCCAGGGCGGAGGACCCAGAAGCCGCTGGGCTCCAGCCCCATCCCTGCCTACGTGCGGCAAGGCTGTCCTCGGAGCCGCTGTCACCATTGGCAAAATGGCCACGTGCCCCTGGGCTGCCGCCCCATAGGGTCACTGAGAGTCGAAATAAGCCAAGTAGGAATAAGTGTCCCCAAGGTGTTGTCTGTCCCCGAGGCTGACCACAGGCTACCTAAGAGCAAAGCCTGCACCCCCAGCCCAGGACCCGTGCCCACGTTCTGGGGGCAGCTCTGCCCGCCTCCTAGACCACCTGACAAGCCCCTTCTCTCTGGGTCTCCGTGTCTGTGTGGAGGGGTCCTTTCTAACAGAGCCTCCCTCTCTGGAATTCCATTTGCCAGGGTCCAAATCTCCCAGGACCCCAAAAGGGCCACTAGTTGCTGACCGGGGTCATGCCCATGGGGTTGGGAGGCTGCCTAATACCGCTCCAACTTGTTCTGGGCGTGAGCCCATCACGGCGTGGGTCCCTGTGTTGGTCTCCTGCAAAGTTCCCAGAGGTCTCAGCCAGGGGCTTGGACCGACAGCCAAAATGGGGCAGGGCATCTCGAATCCAAACGTCGGAGGTGGGGAAGGGACGTGCAGTGCCCTGTGGGTTAGGCCACATTCACAACTCCTTTCGCAGTTGCTGACCCTGGGCCCCCCGTACGTGGTCCACCCCAGCCACAGGGGACACCAGCGGCCCACGGTGGCACGGCTGAGTCACATTCTGGGATCACGGAGCCGGCCAGGATGAGGAAGGGCTAGTCCTCCAGTTAGCAGACAGGGAAGGACATGACCATGAAGTCCAGTGGATCTGACTGGGGGTTGGAGGGATTTTGCCCAAGTAATGCACCTTTCAGAGGCCTCTACAAAGTCACAGGATGGCGCCTTTTTCAGGTATATCGCCTGAGTGAATGTATCCATCACAATCAAGACAGAATCATCACCACGAGGATGTGTCTGATCCTTCCTCTTTCTAGTTCTACCTACCCCGCACCCATCATCCATAATCCCTGGGACACCATCCTGCTTTCCCTCTTTTGTCTTCCAGAATGTTCCATATACGTAATCATACAATGTGGAGCTTTTAAGACGGGTTTTATTCACTCAGCCTAATACCTAATATGATGAAGGTCTATCATAGGCCGATCTGTGCCCCTGCCCGAGGTTCACGTAACGGAGTCCTGACCTCCAGCACGTGGCCGTGTGGCTGTGTTGGGAGAGAGGGTCTTTAAGGAGGTGACTGAGTTACACCAGGCGGTTGGGTGGGCCCTTGTCCAGGCTGGCTCGTATCCTCGCAAGAAGAGGGAATTTGGACACCCGTGGGGACCCCGAAGGTGCAGGTGCGTGGACAAGGTGCGGGCCGGCCGCCTGCGAGTCAGAGAGAGGCCTCAGGGGACATCAGCGCGAAACACATGCATGCAGCCCACACGCACACGCATCACACGCATCACACGCCTCCACGCGTGCACACAAGCACACACGTGTGCACCCACACACGCACTTACACTTGTGCGTGTAACACACAGAAGCACACATGTGCACACACTCGTTCGCGCACACACACACACAATCATACACACGCACACACTCGCGTTACTGCTCCTCCCTTGGATGGAGGGTTGCTTTCAGCTGATGGCAGGGTAAGTCTTTCAGCAGAGACAGAACCCTCCAGGCTTGCCCACATCCCCCGGAGCCGACATGTCTCCAGAAATCTCTCCCTGTGCCCCCAGCTCAAGGAGGAACGGCGCGTCGCAGTCGGGCATTTCCTAGGGCAGAGGTGGTCATAAAATCTGACGTGCAAAGGCCCGGTGCTGTCTGCGGCCAGTCCACGTGAACTGCTTTTCTGAATGACATTGTTAGAGGCCAAGTGCAGGGCGGGGCCGGGCTGCCAGGACAGAACAGGGCCAGCAAAATCAGCTCCGTGGGTCCTCCCCGGAGAACAACAAGAGGGCCTCCAGCCCCAGACCTCTCCTGCCGCTGAGCTGGGAGACCCCTGTGGAAGGCCCCCGTGCCCGGAGACAAAAGGAGCACCTGGCAGGCCGTGCCCTCCCTGGGGAGCCCCCGGCCCGTGCCGGAGGCCGGGCGCCCGGCATGAGGCCCCCATTGTTTGCCTCCCTCCCTCTCCGGGGCTCCTGCACGGAGTGACAGGGCAGCCCCAGAGGTCACCTCCGGGGCGCTCACAGGGGGCTCCTGGGCATCTGTCTCAGGCCGTGGGCAGCAGGAGAGGGGCTGGCCCAGGCCTATTGTTAGGGGCCCAGCAGCGCACCCGACAGGAGAGGGGCCCATTGTCCCGAGGCAATCTGCCACACTCCTGCCTCCTGTATTCTCTAAGGAAAGGGGACACGGCTCCGGACACGGCCAGGCAGCCTCCGTGAGGGGTACAGACTGGCACCCCTCCATCCCAGCACGCCGCACGTCCCTTTCCAAAACTTGAAAACGAAAATCCACATGTCCTAAGCCCTTCCCAGGCCCCGCTGACCGGGTTCCAGCCTCTGAGGAGGACTCTGCTGACCTAAATATGCTTGAACGGAGACACCGTGGAGACTCACCCCCCGTCCACGCGTGGCCTCACGTGACACCTCGCTCTGATGCCTCCCTGCTTCTCCGGATCGTCCGCGGGGACGCGGCTGAGGACGACGTCTCTCATCACGTTTGGAAGGTCCCATGACAGGAACGGCAAAGTTTCTTTCCTGATAGGTCTTGAAAATTCCACTGCAGCCAAAAAAAAAAAACCTTCATTTTTCACAAATGCTGCTACCAAGGAGATTAGCCAGTCAAGCATATAATTTAGCCTCCATAATCCTCAAATGATATCAGCTAGACAGTCCTGGGGCAAAGCTCGAGGCTTTTGGCCAGAGACCTCGTCTGGCGTTCCAGAGCCATCCAAAGACTCTGCCAGCAAGAAAAGCCAATGTGGGGTTTTCCTTCCCGCCTCCCAGGTGGACCTCCATGGCCTGCATCCCCCCAGACCGGAGAAGCCCTGAGACACAGGCCGGTGGGACCTGGACGCCTTCCTTCCTCCAAATCTGAGTCACATGGATCTTAAGTAAATGCAGCGAGTGGCGATGTGAAAGGCAGCCGACTGGCCGCGGAATTTGCTGGAGGGCTGTGGAGCGAGGGAGACCCGCTCTCCTTGAATCCGAGCTGAACGGCTCCTCTCCACCTGCAGGCTTCCGTGGTGATCACGGGGAAAGCTCTGCGAGGGACCACGTCTCCACACCCTAACTGCGAGGCTCCCTCAGTGGAGTCCTTGCAGGCAGGGCCTAGCCCCTCCCCTTCTCCCCAGGATCAGACCCAGGCCCTTCCCCATTCTGAGTGCTCCCCTGTTACCTGCAAGAAGGGATGGAGAAGTCGAGGGAAGGAGAAATGCAGGGATGGAGGGATGAGGGATGCAGGGATGGAGGGATGAGGGATGCAGGGATGGAGGGATGAGGGATGCAGGGTTGGAGGGATGAGGGATGCAGGGATGGAGGGATGAGGGATGCAGGGATGGAGGGATGAGGGATGCAGGGATGGAGAGGCGGAGGGACAGGAGACGCAGGGGTGAGGGAGGAAGGAGCGGAAGGCTGGACGGCGCGCACCACACAGGGCTCACACATGGCTCATTTGCCCCCTCCCCCTTTGAGGAACAGTAAAGCGAAGGCTGTCATCTCTGAAGCTCTGGCAAGGGCCCCCTGCAGTCAGCTGGCCATGGTGGTGACCTCGTGCCCTGATGGCCTCCTCCTCCCCGGGTCCGTTAGCATGGAGAACCCCCGAGCAATCACATCACCCTTGGCGCCCTCCTCCAGCAGCCTTGGCCAGTTGCCTGCCCCACAGGCGTCCCCTCTCTTCCTTGCCCGCAGAGCCCCAATGTTGTCCAGGTGTTGGCTGCTCAGTGCCTCGGGGGCCCCTCCCCCGCCAGAGGCTGATCGGTCACAACCTGGTTGGCCCCAGACATGGCACATGGCACGGCCTGACCAGCGGGATGTGGGGAAGCTGGGGGCCTGCGGTGAGCTCCCCAAGGAAAACGCCACGGGGAGGTGCCCCTTCCCCACTTCAGACACTGTCGTGCAGGGCCGCAGCGCCAGACAGAGCCGCTGCCCTCCCGTAGCGGGAGGAAGCCCCCAGATCCCCAGCATCGCGGAGCTCTCTCCACGCCACGTCTCACGTCACCCCGCAAAGACGGCACCATCACGTCCACGTTCACGCAGAAGCTGAGACTGGGAGCCGCTCTGCTGCTCCGGGGTCCCCTGGGTCCGTCCAGCTCTGTCTTCCCCGAAGCCGCCCAATCTACAAAGGTACACATAGTGTCCCCGTAAATGGCTGGATTGTAAAGGCATAATCCAAAGTGAAAGAAGCCAGGCTCGAAGGACGGTGTATTGTATGATTTCTTGACACGACATTCTGGGAAAGGCAAAATCACAGAGACAGAAAGCAGGTCCGTGGGAGCAGGGGCCGGGGTGGGAGG